>NW_020176571.1:158594-233316 GCF_003031525.2 Neophocaena asiaeorientalis asiaeorientalis | reverse complement strand
TATATATATGTATGTATACGTATGTGTGTGTGTATATATATATATGTGTGTATATATATATATAAAACTCTAGAGTGCACTTGAATTACTTGCATTTTGTGGATGAATATCTACCCAAATGCAAACCAACACAGGGCAAGTTAAGGCTCTCGAAAGGACAGTAACAACAGTCACAAAGTCATCTGCAACTTCATTTCCCTGCTAGCTTTTCCAAACTTCTCACAGAAAGTGCTCTTACTAAGGAGGAGAGCAGGAATGTATTACCTTTCTCCTCTCCCCACGCCTCCCCCTGCACAGGTGACTGGGCATCTCGGGTCTTTGCCCAGGCCTAACCGTTTCATGGAAACTCTATTTCTCTAGATTGTGAAGAAAGCAAAAGAAATACTTTGGTTTACAAAGCCCTTGCTTATCAAGATAGACCTCTGGAAAATGGATGAAAGGAGGTCTGAAGCCTGTGGGAAAAAAATCCCCAAGTTGGCAAATACTCTACACCTTACCAGAGGCTGAGTCTGGAACAATGACTTTGCCAAGCGCCAGGCTGCCACAGTCAGACAGGACACTGATAGGGCCTGGCTACCTCTTTGTTCAGAGGCCTGCATCCTCCTAACAGTCTGAGATCCAACTAGAGCCTCAGCAAAATCAAACAACTCCTATGGTGTTTGACTGCAGGGTTGTTCTCAGTAGCTGAAACCCTGAATGTTCCTGTGTGAATCCACGAGATAAAAATGGGGCACACAGAACAGTCGAATGAACGAACACAGGTAGCGGATCCACAGAGTTCTGCCGCAGTGTGAGCTTGACGGCCTCCCTAGGCTGTGGCCTCACCAGGCTACCTCCACCCAATGCTCTCTCCTTCTCCAGCTGAGTCCCTGGGTCAGTGCCCAGGGCCTGGGCGGCTGCCCCTACCTTAGTGTTAGTGCACGCCTTTCCCTTCTTGTAGTCTTTGTGGCTGCCCCGCTTGTCCAGCTTTGCCCAGAGGGCCTTGGCTCTCCAGTAGTTGAGCTTGGACTTGAGCTTGTGGTAAAAGGAGCGGTGGTCCTTAGGCTTCAGTTCCAGGTGGTCGCAGAGCTCTTGGAAGGCCTTGAGTGTCCCCTTGCAAGTGGTGGCCTGCACGAACCGGTCAAAGAGGATGTGAGCCCGATTCGTCGCCTCGTTCTTACGCTCCTCCATGTCTCCCCACTCTCAAGCCCCTGACAAATGGGGCGGTGGGGGGGCTGTCGATCCACCTGACGCCGTCACGTTAATCTAATAAAGAAAGAAAGAGGAACGGTTAGCAAATCCAAAGCTGCATCTAGAAACGTTTTCTAGGAGACATAGCTTTTCAGAGTGCACTTCCTAAGTGTTGCAGGCACTTGTTACACAAGCGTGATAAGCTGCCCATCCTCTAGACTCCAGGCACCGTCTGGAGAGAAATGAGGGCATTTCTCTCTGCCTCTCACCGCGGGCAGAGAAATGAGGAAGACTGCGGTTGCTTTCAAGGATCTTACAGTTTAGTGGGTGAACAGAAGCTTAGATGTGCCCTACTAAGTGTCAGAGAGAGAGAGGCTCAAGGGATGTGGAAACGCAGGGGAAGAGCACCTATGTCATGGGGGAGGGATCCTCATCCAGGATGAGCCTCTGAGGGATGACATCTGAGGGTTTCAGGATGAATTAGTGTCAACCAGGCAGGGAGGAAGCACAGGACGTGGAAAAGGAAGTAAACTGGAAGGCTTGCAAGGGACTCTTACAGATGAAAGGGTCAGGGATGTTTCCCGTGGAGTGAGTGGTGAGCCCAGGCTGAGGGATTACAAACAGAAGCCCTCATCTGTGGCGGGTTCCCTGTTACAGCTGAGCTGCCTTAGTGGAGGGGCTCACTAGGCAGTCGGCTGAGTCGGCTCGGGGGCACAGCACACAGGTGGTAGCTGACCTGTGAAGGCTGGTCAGATCACACGGGGGAGCCCTGGGCTCTGGCGGAGATCTGGACTCAGCGAGGGAGGAGCTGGCAGCCAAGGACGAGCGTGCTCTGAAGAGCTTCCGAGGCACAGTGGAGAGGTCTGAGAGCAGAGCCAAGGTTGGCGTGTAGGGACCGAAGTCCTGCCATGTGGACGGCATGTGGCAGGTAGGATTTTACAGTCATTCCATTTTGCCCACAAAGAAACCTGACAGCAGTAATGATGCCGTCTATACCTCCCACTTATCAAAAACCTCCAGCACCTACCCGCCTACGTTTGCTGGGAGAAGCTTCAAGAAGGGAGGGGCCCCGCAAGCACTCCTTCACCCACTCCCTGCCTTGGGTCTGTACCACACTTACTTGTCATCACTGCGGAGAACTGCTGCTGGGGGCGGGAGGCAAAGGGCCAGAGGCTGGAACAGGGCAAGCAGAGAAGCAGGGCAGGGCAACAAGACGAGCAGCACCTCGGCCCTGGGTCCACATGTGCCGGGCCTGGGCTGCCCCACTCGGCCTCGGTTCTCCCTCACGTGAGGTGAGAGTGGATGCCCCGAGTTCAGTGTGGGAAAACCCTCCCAGCCACAGGACTCAGGCCCAGGGCTCCAGGCGACTTCCCACCGGGTGACAAACAGGGCTGAGCCCGAGCTCTGCTTTAAAGAGGACCTGCTCGTGGAGATGGCAGGGGATGGAGGAAGGGAGCTGCTGACCCACTGTGTTGGGGGGAGGAGGGGTGGAAGTGAGGAGTGACCTGCTATTTAGTGAACCAGCCCAGGGCAAAGGGAGCCACCAAACTATGTGCTGATGAGACCCTCTGCTTGCCGCCCCAGGCCTGGAAGAGCCCCACGTCCCGTCCTGAAGCTCTTACAGGCGGGAGAAGCCCCCTTGGGAAGCAGGAATAAGATTCTGCTTCTTTCCACACTTCACCATGTATTATAAGGCTGATCGAACCAACTGGAGGTGTGGGTGGTTTCCTGAGAGAAGGCAGTACCTAAATAAGAGGAACTGCCACTTTCCTCTTGTGTTTTCTGTGTCAACAGACACAGCACTTGTTCTGCAGAGGCCGAGGTGAAGATGGTCATTCTTTACCTGAAACACACTGACCTGGCTTCTCATCTCAAATACCTCACTAACTCAACAACCCCTCCTATGCACACTGCTAAACAACAGCTTGTCCCAATAGCCATGTGGCCAAGAGTCCACCAAGAAATGGAACTAACCTTCAGTTTCCCCTAAATAGAAGTTTATTCTAGGTAGTGCTAAGCAGCAAGATATTTTAAAGTTTCTGAAAAGAGCCCATTCTTCTTCTTACAAGTCAATGCTCATCTTAGAAACTGCAGGTAGTCAGAAGACGGCTTTTAAGTGGCAGAGAAAACCAGACATGCTCATCCAGAAGCAGAAGAAAGGGTAATAACCCACGACTAGAAACAAGGGTCCCGGGTGTTGCCCGTCGGGGCCTCTGCAGCTTTATTTGCTTTGCTCATGCAGCCAACGCTCCTGCCCGTGCGTGCCCCATGTGTGTGCACAGCTCTCTCGAACCCCACCAGAGTCACAGTGTTTAGAGAGCTTTGAACACACCGGCTCTGATCTCTCTGCCTCTCGTCAAGAAAGAAAATGATTTTTCTTTGTTCCTGAACAGCAGCAGCCACCTTCCACGCCCTGCCAGGATCTGGAGCCCGAGGTACCACCGTGTTCTAGCTGACACCGACACGCTCAAGATCCTGCGACATGCATTTCTAAAGGCCTTTCCCGTCTCACCCCACCCTAAAAGAGTCTCGGCATTTATTTTCAAAGAAGAATTCTGACGTGTGGGCTAACACCCCCTTGGTTGGCTGTGGCCCACCCTGTTTGAAACAAACATTTACTTCCAAAGAGCTGAGCACTTGCTCAAATCAAACCTCACCACAGATGAACACCTTCATTAATAACTGGCCCCCAATCCTTCTGCTGATGCAAAACACTTTCAAATGAACAGGTTCCAGCCACTCCCGGACAGCTGCAGAGAGCCTGCTTGCAAGAGGCAGACAGGGAGTAAGTGCCCAGTGTAAGAGAGTTCCACCTGCAGGTCACTAATGACAACAGATAAGTAGAGGGAAGCTGGTTCCTGGAACAATGTGACAGGCACCCGAGGTAAGACTACACAAGACCAATTCCCTTGGGCTGCCTCAGCTTTCCCCCTCTGTGAGCCAAGTGGCCGTAGCAGAAGACACTCCAGTGTCTGTTCTGCAGCTCTGCTGGCGGGACAGCCTCGTGCAGCCTGGGGACTACCCGGCACTGGGTTCACGCTAAGAGCAGCTGAGCAGACGGCAGAAGGACCACTCCCGCCATCGCCCTCATGCTTTCATTCCTGAACGTCAAACCCAGGTCGTGCTCCTCCGGGCCTCTCCTGGACCACCCCCATGTGCTGTACGTCCCACTAGCCAGGGAAAATCAACAGTCATAAACGCAGGAGCCTACATACCAGGAAACCTGGCCAGAAGGTGCCAGAAATCCTGAGGACTGAAAAGTCAAGGTGTGGAAGGAAGGGACGAGGGAAGTGAGGAGCCTGAGGAGAGACGAGGAAGAGGTGGGGCCCGCTCTCCGCACGTCAGTGCGATCTCTGCCACCAGCAATGGCCTGCGAGTTCCATCCCACAGCAGCTGACTGCTGACTCAGAAGCACGCTCCTTGGCTGTGGAGGAAAGTGCTAGAGAGACAGCCTATGAAGTGCATCAGGAACAGAGTTTATGTTTCTATTTATAAGAGTAAAACGTTGTCACTGACTCATGGCTGGTTTGAGAACACTCAGTCTCTAGCTCTTAGAATAGATGGGTGGTTATTTGAGGGGTGGGGGAGAAAAATTAAAGAGAATCAAAACAACAAAATAAGAATTATACTTCAAGAGTAAGAAATCAGAGCCAAGTTTGGTTAATTTTCTCCCTAGCCACTGCACCACTAATATTCTGGCACATGTGCAAATCTGACTCTTACAAAGGATCTATGAAATGCTCCTTTCCTAGCCCATGCAGTCAGAGGCGTGACTTGTCTAAACAGACCTTAGAAGGAAGGCAGATAGGAAGACATGTTTTACAATGTCATTAGGAGGAAAATTAGATGACAAATGCACTTCAGATTACAGAGATTCCTTCATGTTTTACAGAAACAAGGACCAAAGTAGCCAAATGCCTTGAGTTCTTGGTCAGTCTTTCTGCAAACGGGCCACTCTGGCCACCACCGTCTGTGGATGGGGACACTGAGTCCCTGGCCTGGGGCATCTGACTGAATCAGACTGCCTGGGAATGAAACTCCTCGCCGCCCCAACTGCTTCCCAGCTCCTGTCCCAAAGGCCTCTCATCTCTCATGGCCCCAAGATAAGGCTCTCTAGGTCCCAAGGAAGCAAGCTCAAAATACAAGAAGGAAAGCAGTCCTTCTCACAATTCTTGTTGCTGCCTTTGTTCTATCCTCAGTTCTTCTCTGACTTTCCAGCCTATTTAGCATCAGATGGACACTCGGCAGGATGCTGAGGACATCGGAAACCAGCCCCCGTGCCCCTCCCCATTCCATGGATCTGCTCTTTAGTCCCACGCCCCGGTCCTCATCCACGCCTGCGATTCCGCAAGTGCATGACTGGAATGGCTCTCTCCTCCACCACCTCAAGGCTTCATCAGGGCAGGGACCGGATCTCTGCAGCTTCAGCCTGGCCTGCAGTAGGAACACTCTAGTTTCTGTGGAGTTGACAAGGGAAAAGAATCCCTAGTGGGAGTCTGTCTGGAGGTCCCTGCGTGGCTGGGGGAGGTGGAGGAGAAGCGGGGGGATGTTACAGAGGAGAGTTCTATCTAATGTGCCACCAAAATGGAGTGTCTAAGAACACAGTCAGCCTGGGCAGGGAAGAGCAACTATCAAGAATGCAGTGCTTTTGTTATGGATTCTCACACTGCCTTATTCTAGGAGGTGGAACGGCCCTCTCTAGAGGAGTCTGAGAGGAGCCTGGACCATGACCTCTGGGTTCTCTTCCAAGTCTCCAATTCTGAAAGACGCTAACCCCTAATGTTGTATCTTCTCAAAACTTTTTATTTTACTTTCTTTGATAGCAACCTATTTCTTCAGGAAAAACACCTACACAATTGACCAAGGAGTCAGAAATGACCTCTGCCCATAGAGAACAAACTTGTGGTTGCCGAGGGGAAGAGGGAAAAGGATGGACTGGGAGTTTGGGGTTGGCAGATGCAAACTATTACATTTAGAATGGATAAACAACAAGGTCCTAACGTATAGCACAGGGAACTATACTCAATATCCTGTGATAAACCATAATGGAAAAGAACATTAAAAAAAAGAATGTATATATGTATATAACTGAGTCACTTTGCTGTACAGCAGAGATTGACACACTGTAAATCAACTATACTTCAATAAAAAATTTTAAAAATATATATAAATGGGATCATTAAAAAGATAAAATATTGAAGGGTCAGAAAAATAAAATATATCTAAAACATAACTTTAAAAAAAGAAAAGAAATGACATCTGCCTTTGTCACCCCAAGCAAACACTAACAAGTCCAAGTCAGAGCCGAACACCAGTAAACATAATGGCTGATGCCGATGCAAATGCCAGTGTCTGTCCCAAATAACCTGGGAAAACAAAGAGTCAAAAAGAGCAATGCCCCTGCCCCAGTGTCTCAGGAAGAGCATCTTCACCTGCAAAGTGTAGGTAACGTGCAATGAATCACAGGGTTTTGCAGGAACTGAGGTAATGAATGCAAAATGTTTAGCAGTGCCAGGTGCACAGCAAGACCCAGTAAATGGCAGGAGTGTTGTTATTATCTAGTAGTTTATAATCCCATCAACAAAAGGTTATACTCAGCTAAATAAGTGGCTACTCATATAACAGAATGAGAGAACTCAGACAGCTCTGTCTTCTGAAAGAAAGAAAAATGTTGTAAAACTTCCTTTGTCCCTCCCTCACTCTTCACCCTCCCCACTCCACTTGTCCCAGAAGGTGTGACAATGGCATTGGGCAGGAGGGGCTAAAGGATAACACCCAAGTGGGCAAGTTCCTGCCAAACTCAGATGTTCAAACAAGAAAGATACAAGGACTGTCAGTGACAGTGAAAACAGCCAACACTGAATACTTATTGGCGGTCAGATCCACACCGCATCTCCACCGTCACCACAATCTACCACCTGCATTTTGCAGGTGGAAAACTGCTGCTTAAAGATGTTTAAACGTCACACATCAGGAACACGGTGCAGCCAGGTTTTGTATCCAGAGCCCAAGGCCCGAGCCATTCGAAGGAAGAACCACCTGAGAACACAGCTTGAGAAACAAGAGCTCATCAGAACGACGTCCCCGGTCCAGAACCTCCAGGAAGAGCGCTCCGGGTGAACTTCGCAAGGACACACAATACAAGATTCTTTTTCTTCTCACAATTCATCGCTGTATGGGCTCCTCTGAAATGGAGTCCTTTCTCAAATGGAGGTCAGGGCACTCTGGGGTCACAGTGACCCTCTGAGTGGCAGCTGAAAGGCTGAGCGCTCCCCAGCCTGCATCCCTCAGCAGCTCTCGCACCTGAGCCATCTTCAGCACCTCTCAGGAGGTGATCACAAAGCATTTCTGAATCACCCAATGCTACTCCACTTGCTGCAGGAACTCAGGGCAGGACAGGAGGTGAATCTCAACCTACTCACTACCAAAGGTCCAGAGCTGAGGGACAGAGACCAAAAGACCAACCCCTTCCTGCCCACAAGTCTGAGAGCCTTGTTATGATCCAGGCTGCCAGGGCAAGGAAAGGGCCTCTGGTTGGGGAGAGAGGCTCACTGAGGTTGTGGGAAAGCGCAACCAAAAGCTGTTTTCTGCACAAGGGCAGGCCCCAATCCACGTATCTTGGTGCTGTGTACCCAGTTCCCGGCACACAGTAGGTGCTCAGTGAGGTTCTGCTGACTAGAGGACTGACTACCCAGCCACCTGCACTTGTGCAGAGTTGGGAAGTGGTCTGCCTGGCAGTCGTGCAGGGTGACCTCAAGGGCCACTGCTGGACAGGGGCTCAGAGAACACCAAAGCTGCGGCAGCCCAACGGGATACCGATACTCCCACAAGGACAGCTGTGGAGCTGTAGGGAAACACCTCCAGTATCTCCTGCTCCCGGGGGCAGACCCTGCAGCAAAAGCTTTGTAAACATGTGAACTGCTGGCAAGAGGTTAACGTGGCACCGAATCGGGGGTTTTTCAGTCGTCTGGTCTGCCTACTACCAACTGCCATGAATCACAAAATATAAGATGGTCAAGATACAAAGGACCACCCAGTGTGACCAGCCACCCCACACCTGCATCTTCTGTGTACCGACCACAACACACAAACAGCTGCACTGACAGGCGGCTTTCTACCTTGTGAAGCAGTCTTCACCATCTTTGAGCAGCTTGAAATGTTAATTTCCCAAGGACACAATTTCTAGGTAGAAGACCTCATAGTTTTTACTCCATGGTCCAAAATTTCCCCTTGGAAGTATCCAGAACAAAATTAGTTCCTCTTTTACAGGCCAGCCGTCCAAACATCTGCTATCTTCACGTCCTCCTCAGTTCCTTCAACCATTTCTCTTTTGACGTGGCTTTCAGTTTCTTCACCTCAGCATTCTTCCATAAGCTCCTACGACCATGTCAATACCCATCTCATCTGCCCTCCTTCCGTGACGATGAACATGCCCACGTGAAGCAACCCATGTGCACCGATCCCACCCCCCTTACTCAAGCACACACACTGCCTCCTGCACTGGTCCTCTCCTCCTGTATCAGTCCCTCCCCCAAACAACTATTCCCACTGACGTAGGCTCTCATCTTTAAAAACCCTGCCCCGTCCCCATCTCCTCTGACCAGTGTACCCCACTCCCCAGGAGAACTGTCTGTGCTGTGCTCGTGACTTCCTCTCCCACTGTCCCTGAACCTACAACTGTCCCTGAACCTACAACAATGAGGCTTCATTCCCACTGCTCCGCATAAACATCTCATCAAGGACACAGTGACTGCCACACTGTCAAATCCAACGGCCAATCCTCAAGCCTAGTTTCCTCCACCAGCCCAGAGCTCGAGTCACAGCCCACCACGCCTCTCCTCGGCCCTGGGACACCACCCTCCTGGTTCTCCTCTGGGCTCTACAGATACTTTCCTGTGTCCTTTACCGGTCTCTCACATATCCCCACCCTTTGCATGTTGAAATGGTCACGGGGTCACTCAGTCTTTGGGTCTCTTCTCAATCTACATCCACTCCCTGAACATCAGTGGCTTCCTAACTTTTTAAACCGTACACACAGTTCTCTCTCTATATAGTTTATGCAAATGTAATTTTTCTTAACAATAAAGCTATTTTTCATTTCAATCAATCAAAATCTTGTAGCTTTTAGACTCTATTGCTCAAGACTGCACGTAAGCAACTTAAATGCAAATTACATTGGTAGCGCTTAGGGGAAGCAGACTGTGTACTTTGCTTTTGCTCTCCACTTCTATTTGATATTTTTATTAGTTATCTGTTTTATACATATTAGTGTAAATATGTCAATCCCAATCTCCCAATTCATCCCATCACCACCACCCACCCCCATAAATGTAATTTTTGAAAAATGTCACAAGTTACCTTTACTACTGAAATATTCTGACGTTTTCTGTTCTCTCATTCTTTAAAGTTGCTGGTCCCCACTATATTGCTTTCATGACCCATTAATGAGACATAACTCACTTTGAAAAACTCTGCCCTCCGTGTCCCCCAGTACCATGGCCTTAAGTGTCCATTTTACACGGACATCGTCACTGGTGCACGAATCTATATTCTCTCCTCTGAACCTGTAAAACCAACTGCTTATTTGACATTTCTACTTGGAAATTTGACAAGCATCTCAAACTTAATATGCACACAACCTTGATTCCCATTCCTATCCCCAGCCTGCTTCTTCCTTAGTATTTTCTGCATCTCAGCAAATGACACCAACATCCAGCCAGCTGCTCAAGCTAAAACCCTTAGAATTATGCTAATTTCTGTCACATCCCATAGTCAGTTCTTCAGTATCTTCTGTCTGTTCCATCTTCAAAGTACAGCCCAATCCAACCACTCTCCACCATCTCGTCCCCCACCCTCATCAAAGTCATGTCATCCCTCCCTTGGGTTCCTCCAGAGCCCCTCCCTGCTGCCACCGTCCCAGTCCCACCTCCCCCGAATGTGTTCCAATAGCAGCCTGAGCATTCACTCAATGTTGGTCCAATCAGGTTACACCTCTGCTCTACGGCTCCACGGCTTCCCAGCTCAGAGTTAAATCCAAAGTCCTCACAATGGCCTCTGAGGCCCAGAGTGACCTACCGCACTCCCGTCCCCTATGCTCTTTAGGCTCTAGCCAGACTGGCCTCCTTCTTGTTCACCAAGTACCCCCAGCAGCGGCCACCCAGGTCTCTGCATGCCCGGTCTCCCTGCTGATGCTCTCCACCAGATGGCCACACGGCTTTCATTTGTTTGTTTTTTATTTATTTATTTTTGGCTGTGTTGGGTCTTTGTTGCTGTGCACCGGCTTTATCTAGTTGTGGCGGGCGGAGGCTACTCTTTGTTGCAGTATGTGGCTTTTTGGCTGTGTTGGGTCTTTGTTGCTGTGCACCGGCTTTATCTAGTTGTGGTGGGCGGAGGCTACTCTTTGTTGCAGTACGTGGCCTTCTCACTGCAGTGGCTTCTCCTGTTGAGGTTCTCTTTAACCCCCTCACCTTGCTTCATTTTTCCTGTGGCATTTGTTATGACCTGACATAGTGTATGTGTATTGTCCATCTTCTCCAGCAGAATGTAAGCCCCAACTATAAAGAAAAGAGCTCAACTGGAATGTGCCCCTCACTGCCGACACCACCGCACAGAACCACCTGCAAATCTTTATCACTAATGTGCTGCTTCTAAAATCTACCCCCATATTTACGCGCTTTGCTTTCAAGACCCACTGGGACCTTTCAACTGTCTTTACTAAAACTCATCTTGTTTGATTCAGCCAGAGTCATGGATGCAGTTCCCATCTTAGCATTAAAACAAACATTTTTACCATGGCCTACAAGGCCCTAGAACAGTGTTTCACAAAATTTTGGTCTTAGGACTCATACTTTATACTCTTAAAAATATTGAGAACCCAAAGATCTATCAATACTTACTGCATGTGAAGTTAAAACTGAGAAAAATTTCAATATTAATTCAGTTTAAAACAATCCATTACACAGTAATTAACATTTTTTCCATAAAATATTTTCCAAAACAAAAATGTAGTGATTAGAGTGATAATGTTTTTACATTGTTGCAAATCTCCTCAATGTCTGGCTTATTTAAGACAGCTGGATTCCCACGTCTGCTTCCTGCACTCCATCTGCTGCAGTATCACGTATCACGCAGCCTCTAGAAAACTCCACCGTACACTCGTGAGCAGAAAAGAGGGGAAAAGGCAAGTATTTCCAGCTTAGTATCACTGTGAAAATAGTGTTAAGCTCACAGACCCCCCCTGAAAAGGTGTCAGGGAGCCCCTATGAGACCCACACCCCATGCCCTTACCTCTCTCACCTCCTGCTACTGCGGCCCCCTTACTCATCCCCTCCGTCACACCAGCTTCCTTCCTGCCCCGCGGACAGACTCTCCCCTCAGCCTGGGCACTCGCTGCTCCTATGTCTGAAATACTCTCCCCCAGATCCAGTCACATATTCAAAAAATACTACCAAGCATCTGTTGTGTGCCAAGCACTCTTCTTTTTCCTTTTTTTAAATACATTTATTTTATTTATTTTTGGCAGCGTTGGGTCTTCGTTGCTGTGCGTGGGCTTTCTCTAGTTGTGGCAAGCAGGGGCTACTCTTCGTTGCAGTGCGTGGGCTTCTCATTGCGGTGGCTTCTCTTGTTGCGGAGCACAGGCTCTAGGCACACGGGCTCAGTAGTTGTGGCTCGCAGGTTCTAGAGCACAGGCTCAGTAGTTGTGGCCCGTGGGCTCTAGAGCGCAGGCTCAGTAGTTGTGGCTCACGGGCTCTAGAGTGCAAGCTCAGTAGTTGTGGTGCACAGGCTCAGCAGTTGTGGCTCATGGACTCTAGAGTACGGGCTCAGTAGTTGTGGCACGTGGGCTCAGTAGTTGTGGCTCACGGGCTCTAGAGTGCAAGCTCAGTAGTTGTGGTGCACAGGCTCAGCAGTTGTGGCTCATGGACTCTAGAGTACGGGCTCAGTAGTTGTGGCACGTGGGCTCAGTAGTTGTGGTTCACGGGCTCTAGAGCACAGGCTCAGTAGTTGTGGCCCGTGGGATCTAGCACGCAGGCTCAGTAGTTGTGTGCCGAGCACTTTTCTAGGCTCTAGAAATAACACAGTGAACAGAGGGAAAACCTGTCCCTGCCTCCCTGGGTGCCCGTCCTCTGAAGGGGCTGACAGGTGTGTGATGCAACCTCACCACCCTTGGCTGTTATTCGAGTGTCACCTCCTCAGTGTGGCCTTCCCTGAGCACACCATTTAAAACTGACCCCCCACCCAGCTTAGCCTCTTGCCCTGTTTTCCCCGAAGCACTCACCACAGTCTGATGTACTATAAATGCCATTTACTGTCTTCCTCTCTAGAATGTGAGTTCTACAAGGACAAGGATTTTTGCCACTTTGCTCCCTGCTGTATCGTCGCACCCAGAATGGGTCCTGACTCAGAGCAGCGCACAACAACTGCCTCTTTTTTTTTGTTGTTGTTGTTTTAATTTATTTTATTTATTTATTTTTGGCTCTGTTGGGTCTCCATTGCTGTATGTGGGCTTTCTCTAATTGTGGTGAGCAGGGGATACTCTTAGTTGTGGTGTGCGGGCTTCTCATTGCAGTGGCTTCTCTTGTTGCGGAGCATGGGCTCTAGGCACGCGGGCTCAGCAGTTACAGCACGTGGGCTCAGTAGTTGTGGCTCGCGGGCTCTAGAGCTCAGGCTCAGCAGTTGTGCACACGGGCTTAGCTGCTCCACGGCATGTGGGATCTTCCTGGACCAGGGCTTGAACCCGTGTCCCCTGCATTGGCAGGCAGATTCTCAACCACTATGCCACCCGGGAAGCCCAACAACTACCTCTTGAATCCATGAACAGATGCGTGACATCAGGGGGTTCAAGCAGAATTCTGTTGGGACGTGAGATGGAAGTCACCAAATGAAAATGGACTGAGAGCCACCAGGTTGAGAGCAGGAACACGCAGAATCCTACAAGGGGACCCGCGCCTTTTCCACGGCCACACCTGCTGTGGACCCTCCCTCTATAGACCCCTCCGGCAGACCCCTGCACCCATGCAGCAGGAGAGGAGAGCCGGACAGGAGCCAAGCCCTGGAGGCAGCTTTGTTTTCACAGCCAAATGGTTTCAGAGTAACAGACCCCATGAAAAGAATCTGGCTGCACAGAAGAAGAGTTTATCAGTGTCACGAAGTGTTACAGGGCAGCTCCCAGTCCACCTCCCCCGGAAGCTAAGGGAAAGACCCATAATCTTTCTATATCCGGGGTGTGTGTGTGTGTTTGTGTTTAAAATCTGTCTCAGAAATCCATGCTGCTGTCGTAAGTTGAGGTGCCTGCAAAGGCAGCGTTTCCTCACTCACGGCTGAAGACAAAGGGGAGCCGCACCGCCCAGCAGCTTCTGACAAGGCTGCCCAGAGATTAAGTGGAGAAGGTGGGCAAACAGAGACAGACAGCTGGACCCTTGAAACACCAGCTTCAGAGGTGGGATAGGGATGGAACTTTTCTGAACAGTAGGAAAAAAAGTCAGCAGCGCAGACTGATGTGGCCACATCAACCTACAGGGTTGGGAGGGGCGTCAGCACCACCCAGGGATTCAGGCCCCGCAAGCCACGCCCACCCCATCCACTCTTAATGCCCCCGTCTGGCAGGAGCAGGGGCCTCACCTTCCCCTTCTCCAGCCCCCACTCACTGTCCTCACCCCTACCCTCCCTGGAGGAAGGTCCTGCCAGTCAGAGGCCCTTTGTTCCCTGAAACCGGCGCCATCTACTGTAGTACATTTCCCCCCTTTTTGGCCATTTTTAAGTGCACAGTTCAGTGGCATTAAGTACATTCGCGTCCTGTGCAACTATCACCACCACCCACCTGTCATACATTTTAAACTTCTTCCTCCCTCCCAGCCTGCATGCTGGGGTCTCTCCCATCTTCCCACACACCTGTGCACCTTTCCAGCTGCCGGCCCCTCCCTCCTGCTTCCTGAGGGCGCCATGTACCCCTTGCTGTCCCCACCGCATGACCTCCTAACTATGCCCCATCACCTTTCCCCTCCCTCTGAATCTGGCTTCTGTCCTCATCACTCCACTGAGGGCGCTGTGAAAGGCTCAGACACTTCAACCCCTATCTCACTTGTTCCCGCTCATTTGCTCTTCCTGGAAACCCTCCTCTCCTTGGCTCTGTCTCCTGCTTCTCAACCACTACTATCCTCAGGCTTCTCAGCTCCCTCAAATGGCTACAACTGTTTCAGCTGCCCCTCTCTTCATAAACTGGACGACCCCTACACTTCTAACTTTGCTGACCTTGCTTCTGCGATCCAAACGCTACTGAAGATCTCCATCCAGACATCCCACAGGTACCTCAAACTGAGGAGTGCACCACAGGACACTTCCGTTCTCTTCCCCAGCTCTCACCTCCTCATGTAGTCAAATGCTGCCACTATCCACCCACCAATGGAAACCGGGGGTCATTTCAGACCCTTCTCGGTGTTAATCTCACAATCCGATCAACCAATAGCAAAGACCTCTTGATTCTAACTCTCTGGGACCTCTTCTTTATAAAGCATCTCCCTACCAGTATCTTGGTGGGAGCACCTGTGATCTCTAGTTGGACCATTACTACAGCCTTTTCATCTTAAGCCCCCTCCAATCCATCCCCCACAGGAGTGCCTGAGCGTTTTTTTTTAAAGAGCAAATGTGATCCCTTGCCTCAAATGTGATCCACTACAGCCTTCCAGTGTTTTTAGGGAATAATCCAAAGCCTCAGCAAGGTTCAAAAGGCCCCAGAGGTCTAGCAGCAGCCTTGCTCCCACTCCTCCACACACAGTCCACTGTCCTCAGTCATCCTCGCAGCCTCCAGGACGCGCCTCAAGTGTGGACACGGTGCTCCCTCGCCCGGCACGGCCTTCCTCCCTGCCCACCACCCCGGCCCCTCTGCGCTCCTTCTCACCTGGGCACATCCCTCCCCCCTTTCCACACTTGCCACTGCTCCGAAATGAAGCCCACGTCTGCCTGCCCATCAGCTCAGGGGGGCACTAGTTAGCAGGAAGAGTCATTCATTTCTGTTCTTGCACTCAGTACACGTGACAGTGGGGAGGAGAAAGAGAAATGAAAGGCTCACGTGGGGGGCTTCCCTGGTGGCAGAGTGGTTGGGAATCCGCCTGCCACTGCAGGGGACACAGGTTCGAACCCTGGTCAGGAAGATCCCACATGCCGCGGAGCAACTAAGCCCGTGTGCCACAGCTACTGAGCCTGCGCTCTAGAGCCCACGAGCCACAACTACTGAGCCCATGAGCCACAACTACTGAGACTGTGTGCCACAACTAAGCCTGCACTCTGGAACCCGCGAGCCACAACTACTGAGCCTGCGCTGTAGAGCCCACGAGCCACAACTACTGAGCCCATGCACCCACAGCCCGTGCTCCGCAACAAGAGAAGCCACCCCAATGAGAAGCCCACGCACCGCAACGAAGAGTAGCCCCTGCTCGCCACAACTAGAGAAAGCCCACGCACAGCAATGAAGACCCAACTCAGCCAAAGAAAAAAGAAAAAAAAGGCTTATGTGGGCCACAGAGTCTAATGTCACAGAATACAGAAAGGAGAAAAAATGTGTGTGAAGATTCATTTGTTACTAACTTGTTATTGATTTAAGGGGTGAGAGAAGGGCAAGGAAGTGGCCAAAGCTGAGTTTCCTAAGGTATCTCTGGACAGTTCTTGATTAAGAAAAGGACTTTTGTTTTCAATTCACATTTCAGGACAATATTTACCTTTTCCAGATACCAAAGGATCACAGGTCACTGGTACAGTGATGTCTAAGCTCCCAAGGGTTAGACAGTCCAAAGGAAAAGGTTCACCAGACGCCCACAGGGTTCTTGGAGATGGAAACAGGGAAGGAAGGAGGAGATAAAGCAAGCATAAGTATGCTTCCTCTGGGAAGACTGGCTGTAAAACAGGAGCAGTAAGATGCAGCTGTCTCAGGAGGATGGCAGCTAATGAAGGAAAAAGATCTCAAATCTCCAACAGGGTTGATGACGAGCCCCTCCACCTCCACCCCACACACCAAGCAAACTGACCAGATCTGCCTTGGCTCCAGGCCACAGAAGAGAGTGCGGCTAGATGGCTCCAAGACCATGATTTTTTTTCAACTATCTTCATGGAGAAAATCTCAGCTGTTTTCTCCAAAGCAGAAATAAACTGAGAAGGCTAATCTTAAACCAGCTCTACAGAACATACTTTCGCTTCCCAATTAGCTTAAGAGGGTATGGGACTTAGGCAAAATTTCCCCAGCAAAACACAGTTTTCTCTGGTTCAAACACTCCTCAAGGCCAGCCCTCTCATTCTGCTGATTCCTACTGAGCTCTGACACCATCGACCATCATTCCCGCAGCTACAGCCCTAATTCCTTCACGAGGGAAAGAGTCCATCTGGTTAGAAATAAAACACTCAGAGAAAGGGAATACAACAAGCTTCATTTCCTTATGCTTAAGGAATACTGCAAATTCCTGAGCTACACTCTGGCAGGCTCTTGAAAGGGCCCAGCCCACAGCCTCTCCTTGCTTACGCCAACCCTGCCCTGGGGAGGATCCCCACCCTGTCCAGGGTGCGCTGTCGGTAAAGCCAAGACTTGAGTTTCTTTTCTCCCAAAGACCAACTGCCGATAACCAACTGCCATGAGACCTATGGGCTCCAAAACTCCAACTACTCTGGGCCCAAAGCCAGCAACCTACCAAAGTTTTTCTACAGAAGACTAATTAATCTTCACTCAATTCAGTGCCAACGAGATTAGGCAGTAAAGTCCTCAAAGCACCTGAAGGGCCTGCTCCACATCCACCGTGTCCTAAAACACCTACAGCGCCCTATGGCCACCTTCAGCATCCTTCTCTGGTCCAGCAGCAGCGAGCTTCAGGTGACACGTTGTTCCTTGCCCACCACTGGATTTTCTGAAACCCTCGCCCAAGTTTTCACAGGCATAATTCATTGCTACTTGACCTGCTGGCTCTGGTGCACAGAAGGCGAACACTTTGGTTTGCTCCACAGCCTGAAATCTAACATCTGAGAGAACTCAAGTGCTCCGTAGGGGATATCATTAGGCACTACCTACTGCCTGACCCTCTCTCACCACTGTGGCTAAGGCAGGTCTGCCTCTGGGAAGCACCCTCATGAGGAATGCCCTCTGCCCTCTCGTGAACTGGACGAGCTCCGTGCCTCAGCCATGATCACCGCCACTCAGTGCCGAGCATGACCAAGTGATCTGGGTACATTTCACCCTCTCAGGTTCCTACTTTTGGGTACAGACTGAGTATATCACCTTCAGGAATATCACTCGCTTCGGGACAGGGAAAAGTGAATGTACCTGTTCAACTTAAATACATATCTGATACAGACACTGGACATCAGACATAAAGACCTTCTTAAAGGACCTTAAAGTAAGCAGCCTTATATCTCAAAAGACGTCTGACCAGAAGCCCCAGAGTATCTCAAATCACAGTGTGAGCACAGTAGGAATTCAACGAATGCCACACTGGGATGACCTGAAAACGAGGGCCTACCTCCTACGGGCAATTTAGCCCATTTGTTCATGTTAAAGCCTCAATCCCTGCTAACGGCAAGGTTTTTTTTAAACAACCCAGTGTGTGACAGGCACTGACATACAACAGTGAGAGTGGGCAAGATCTTTGCCGTCATGAAGCGTACGGCTCCTGAAGAGGAAGTCAGCGATAATCAGACAGTGAACCAAACCTGCGTCATATACCGCAAGCCAACTGCATCGAGTGGCATTTGGGCTGAAGGCAGGAAATCTGCTTACCTCCTTTTCAATCATCTGGATAATTTGGGGGAGAAAGCAGAAGAGGATAAAGAGGTAAGAGAATATACAGACAACGGGAATCATTACTTAACCACCTCTCCCACTGAACCTTCAAAAGGAACCATTGAGAAATGGCCATACTGCGAGATTTTAGTTTCACCGAAATTCCTGCTCACCCTGTAATCATGTGTTAACAGAGCAATAAAATGGCCAAACAGGGCTTCCCTAGTGGCGCAGTGGTTGAGAGTCCGCCTGCCGATGCAGGCCATGCGGGTTCGTGCCCCGGTCCGGGAGGATCCCACGTGCCGCAGAGCGGCTGGGCCCGTGAGCCATGGCCGCTGAGCCTGCGCGTCTGGAGCCTGTGCTCCGCAATGGGAGAGGCCACAGCAGTGAGAGGACCGCGTACCGCAAAAAACAAAAAAAGGCCAAACAGCTAGTGGGGGAAAAGTCACGGGCTCCAAATAAATAACAAGCTGGGTAACCGGCCTCTAAGCCCTTGAGAACCTGAGCTCCTCACCTTAGAGCCTCGCTCCAGAAACAGACGCGCTTGGCTTGTTCCTGGTCAGGTGCTGGACGCCCTGGGCAGAGCAAGTGCAGAGGAGCCAGGTGAGAGCCCAAGCTGTGCCAAATTCCTGGCGTGAAAACCTGCAGGACCTGGCTGAGAACCAGAAGAACTTTAAGCAGGGCTTCTGTTGCCCCAAAAGAGCAGCGCCCAGGCAGCAGAAGTTGCACAGACTGGGCGGAGTGTTTTTCTTAACAACTTTGAGGTATAACTTACATACCATAAGATTCCTCTGTTCTAAGTGTACAGTTCGATGATTTTTTAGTAAATTTACCAAGCTATGCGACCATCACCACAATAGAGTTTTAGAACATTTCCATCAGTCTCAGGGGATTTTTAATAACTCCCAAATCTGAAGATGATTATGCTATAGTCAGGTTTAAGGGGCTGATGCATACGAAGGTAGTATCCACTGCTCTTGCTGCCAATTCAGCAGCATGAAGGGAACTCAGTGCAGCCACACAAAGGAAGCCACAGCCGTCTTGTATCCGCATGAAAAGATGGGCTTGGCTTGGGGACCTGGAAATGTATACAATTTTCTTAAGAAGTCACTAATGCTGAGAAGAGTGCTTCCCAAACTACAAGGAAGAGCCCCTTAATCTGTTTACCTTCCCTGGCACCCTGCCCACAATGGCTCACTGACGCTAGTGCGCAAATCTCTGCTCACCACGACAGACTGTGGATGCTAGAGCCAAGAACTCAGAAACTTTTCACAGGCATTGTCCCTTCGTCCTGACAGCTGTTTCACTTTGAAAAGCACAGTGTAAAGGAACGGGGCATGAATCTCAAATCTAATAATTTTCCAAATCACAGATCAAACAAAAGAAATGAGATTTATGAAGAAATGCTCTGACCTTTAAAACATAAATGCATAGGCATCCTAAACTGATGCTAACTCACAGGATTATAGGGTTTTACATCCTATGACATCCCGAGATTGATGTTGGCCTAAGCCGTCAATGTTTCGTCACATGCAGAATGTAAGCAAGAGCAGCATGAAGGGAGAGTGGAATCAGAAAGTTAGAAAACGTTAGCAGACTGAAGGTCTACAACTTCCCAACACACAACGGAACCACACAGAAGTGCACATCCTTCCCTGAGCCCATCTGGCGACTGCGCCTTTAGCACCTTCAGGATATCTGGGCCCTCCTACCGACAGCCTGGTGTGGAGAGGGGACACCAAGAGAGGAGGGTGACTCTACAAAGAGCCACGAGAAAGCCAATCTGACAAAGGATGAAGGACTGCACAGAGCAGCTCTCCTCCCCGGTTTCTTCCGTATGCTCCTCGGACCTCTGCCACACTGAAGACCACTGAGGGCCCCCAGGCCTCTGTCCCTGGACCTCTTCCTTTCTGTTTCTTTCTGCACCTTCTCTGTAACTCTCTCCTGGGCATCTCCAGCAGAATATGCCAGGGCACCCTCACGTGTGGTTTCAGGAAAAACTCTTCATCTGCTCTTCCAAACTGGTCTGCCCCCCTGACTTGCAACCCCTGTAAAATTGCCATCCACCCGAGCCAGAGCTCCAGGCACCAGCCTTCACGTCTGCCCTACTCCACATGTCCTTCTCGTCGCCCCCAGAGTGTCAGGGGCTGTGCTGTGTGTGGTACTGTAGGGAATGCAGAACGGGACCGGATAAACTGCCATCTGTTCTTCCTAACTTTCTCTCCACATACCCCCTCCTTGCCAACCTCGTTGCCCTGAACTTTATTATCTCTACCTGGACTCTACCTAGATCTCCTAAATGCAGATCCTGTCTCAAGGTGGGGTTTTTTATTTTTACTTTTTGTGGTAATATATATACAAAATTTACCATTTTAACCATTTTTAAGCGTGCAATCCAGTACATTCACAATATAGTGTAATAATCGCCAGAACTTTTCAGGACCCCAACAGAAACTTGGTACCCGTTAAATAATGACCACTCATGTCCCCCCTTCCCTGTACCCGCTGGTAATCTCTACCCTTCCTTCCGTCTCTGTGAACGTGCCTATTCTAGGCGCCTCGTATAAGTGGAAGCAGGTGAGATGTGTTCTTTCGTGTCTGCTTGTCTGGCTTAGCACAGTGTTTACTGGTGTCGTCAGAGGCAGCAGAACTTCATCCCTTCTCATGGCTGAGAATGTTCCATTGTATGTGTATGTTCATTCACCAACGGACACCTGGCTCATGTCCACCTTTTGGTTATTGTCAATAACGCTGCTATGGACATGGGTATACGAGTTTGTAGACCCCGTCTCAAGTTTGAAATTCTAATTCATATGCTGTATTTCTTCCAAAGTGATCTTTCTAATCAAATCTCATCATGCCACACCTCTGTTTACACATTTTGAGACACGCTTCGCTGATGGACTAAATTCCTTGGTGGCCAGAGCACTCGCTTCCCCTCCATCCCCCTCACTCGCTGCCCCTTGACACACCTAACTCTTCCCCGTGCGGTCCTGTTTCACCGTCGACGACACGTTTCTCCACCCCGCACACACATTCAACCTCCTCCGATCTTCTCTGCACCGAGGCCGATGATGGCTGTGAACCTACTCACCACCCATCAGGGCTTCGGTTCCACGTTCCCTCTGAGCCCTTCTCTCAACAACTTCACTCCTCCCTTCTCTGGGCACAGATTCCTCCTCTGTTCCCACTAGACTCTGTGCTCCTGGAGGAAGCAAGTTTCTCTCAGGTCTCTATCCCCAGCATTTAGCAGAGTGTCAGAGCCACGGCAAACGTTCAGATCTCTACGGAATGAATTTTTGGTTTATGAGTATATACTTCTAGTGTTCAAGATAAACTATTTTTAAAAAGCAGCAGAAATACTTGTGGGTCCAATTTTTTTTTTTTTTTTGGCAGTACGCGGGCCTCTCACTGTTGTGGCCTCTCCCGTTGCGGAGCACAGGCTCCGGACGTGCAGGCTCAGCGGCCATGGCTCACGGGCCCAGCCACTCCGCGGCACGTGGGATCTTCCCGGACCAGGGCACGAACCTATGTCCCCTGCATCGGCAGGCGGACTCTCAACCACTGCGCCACCAGGGAAGCCCCAATATTTTATTTTTAAAACCATGAGTAAATTGAGTTGCTAACTTCCAAACCTACAACGCATTAATTCCCAAGAAAGGAGCAATAAATAACCACGTTTTGTCCAAAGGCTTCCCTCCTCAAACATGCCTGAACCCCAACTGTTCCCAGTTTCAGAAGGAACACACCTCCTTAAAGCCAAAGGGCTACTTGTAACCAAAAAAGTCTCATATCCAGAATATGTAAAGGATTCATAGTAAACAGTAAGAAACAGACACCCGACAAAAATTAAGCAAAAGATCTGACCAGGTATTTCACAAAAAAAGACATCCAAATTGCCAGAAAGCACCTGAACGGGTGCCCAATATTACTAGTCATCAATGAAATGTCGATCAGAACTGCAATGAGAAACTATGCCTGCTCATTAGAATGACTAACAACCAGACACTGAGAACGTAAGCTGAACAACCAAAGCGTAAGCTATACAACCACTTTGGAAAACTGTTCAGTAGTAGTTCGTAAAGTTGAACACACTCTACTATAAAACTCAGAAATTCTACCCTTGAGGATACTTCCAAAAGAAATCAATGTCTATGTTGACCCAAAGACAAGTACAAGAATGTTTATAGCATTTTATACACACACACACACACACACACACACACACGTATTATATAGAGCATTACAGTTCATAATACTCCAAGATGCAAACAACCCAAATAACCAACATACAAAACGAGAAATAAGCAGCGGCCGTGGAATACTATGCAGCAGTGAAAAGGAATGCACTACTGCAACATGCAGCCACGTGGATGAAATGCATAGATCAATGGTGAGCAAAAGAAGGCATATTAACACAAAAGAGAACACAGTGTCAGGCTCCATCTCTGTAAAGACCAAGGACAAACACAATTCAAATCTATGGAATAGGGAATTCCCTGGAGGTCCAGTGGTTAGGACTCTGCACTCTCACTGCCGAGGGCTCAGGTTCAATCCCTGGTCAGGGAACTAAATCCCACAAGCTGCAGCCAAAAAAACAAAAACAAACAAACAAAAATCTATGGAGTGGAAGTCCATCCAGAATAATGGTTGGGGGTGGTGGGGTGTTGTTACTGTCTCAGAAGGGGCAAGAGGACGGGCACCTTTGGGATCCTGTTCTGGACGGTGGTCACACAGTGTGGCTGGCAGTGCCGGGTTGGCTTGGTTCAGCTGAGAACTACGTTTCCCGGAACCCCCAGAGTTCTGAGTTAGAACTGGCCAAAAACGGAACTCGCGTGAGGTTTGGAAGACGGACTGGACACAGCAGCCACTCCTCTACAAAGGTCTCAGCAGTCAGATGGGGCGATGGACAGAGACAGAGAAGTGCGTGGGGTTCCAGCCCGTCCTCACTCTCCCCCACGCTCCACCCAGCTCTCCCTTCCCGCCCCTTACCCAGACCAACACACACCCGATGGACTCCCTGGACAGCAGCTCTCCAGGAGCTCTGACCTGTCCACCCACACCAATGCCTCAGGCAGACTGGGGAGTGACTCCCCTGTGACCTCCAACCCCCCATCTGGACTTTCACTGTCCCAACACCTCCCACAGTGGGTAAGGCCTAATTTCTGTAATAAACCCCTTAGCCCCCAAATTTCATATGGCTCGACTCCCAGCTGAACACCCTTCTGGATACATACAGAGGTTTATACATATATACATCTGTGTGTGTGTATGTTGCATACTTAGGATTTGTGCACTTTAAGAACATACATTATACCACCATTAAATAAAGAAAAAAAAAGTCAAAAAACAAACCAAAAAAGGGTATTTTTTCCATGCCCTGAGAGAGCAGTAATCTGAGGGCCACCCAGCAGTGCGTGCCAATGGCATCTACAGACCCTCACACCAAGGAAGAACCGGAAGAAGCACTGCTTGGCTAAGGTCCAGCAGACAGCTGGGAGCCTGGTGGGCGTGGCCAGAGCCTGGATGTGTGTTTCTAGACACCAACAGGACACATGCTCCCTGTCTGGCAAGCTGCCGACTCCCTGGAACCAAGTTCCATAGTCCAGAGGGGGTTTTCCCTTTTGAAGGGAAAGACTCACCACAGTCAATGTGCACCTGAATGCAAGTGAGTTAGGAGTCTCAAATGGGCGGAAAGGCACCCGCAGGGCGGGTGCAGAGACGAGGCAGAAGTCCCCCTGTGAATCCAGAGCCCGCACTCTGGTGCTGCTGCTACAGCGGTCTTGGGTACAGAGGCTCCTCTGCACCCCAGTACCCACATGAGGATCAGTGCATACATGGGCATCCCCAAAGTCACTGTTTTCCAAAGACCAACGTGTTTTGCCAACTTTTACTCCATTCAGCAAATCATTTATTGACTATATGGTATATGTCAGGTCCTATGCTTGGCACTGAATTTACGTTGGTGAATAAAAACACGGTGCTTGCCCTTGTCTGCTGGAGGATACAGACAATAAACAAGTAAGCCAACAAGCATATACAGCTGACCCTTGCACAGTGCAGGTCTGAACTGCGTGGGTCCACTTACACACAATGTTTGTGAATAGTAAATACTACAGAGCTACGCGGTCTGTGACTGGTCAAACCTGCAGATACTGGGGCTTCCCTGGAGGTCCACTGTTAAGACACTGCGCTTCCACTGTAGAGGGCGAGGGCTGGATCCCTGGTCGGGGAACTAAGATCCCACATGCCGCGTGGCACGGCCAAAAAACTGTAAGAACCCGCAGATACACAGGAGCCAAGGATCAGAGAGCAGACTGTAAATTATACACAGATCAACCCCCGCGTTGTTCAAGGGTCAACTGTAATTACAAAATATGAGTGCCAGGAAGGAAATACACAGGTTATGGTGACCTAGACTAATAGGAGGGGACCCAAGATAAGTTGGTCACAGAAGCTTCTCTGAGCAGGTAACTTACAGCAGGTCTGAAGGACAAGAGGGGGCTTGGGCCTCGCCTCCAGCGTGGACGAAGCCCGTCCCCGGCTCTCCCCACACTGTGCAGCAGCACTGCATGCTTCACAAGGTATTTCCACACAGGTTATCTACTTCCTTCTCACACAAGCCTATGAGCATGGAAGGCGGGCGCTCGTGTCACCGCCTGTCCTGAGTCACACAACGAGCTACCAACGGCACCATGGTTAACTGGTTATATTCTCTCCATTACCTCCCTTTGCTTCCTTTCATCATTACTTTTTTTTTTTTTTTTTTTTTTGGGTACACGGGCCTCTCACTGTTGTGGCCTCTCCCGTTGCGGAGCACAGGCTCTGGACGCGCAGGCTCAGTGGCCATGGCTCACGGGCCCAGCCGCTCCGCAGCACGTGGGATCTTCCCAGACCGGGGCACGAACCTGTGTCCCCTGCATCGACAGGCGGACTCTCAACCACTGCGCCACAAGGGAAGCCCCTCTTCTCCCTCTTGTAAATGATTATAGCCACTAGATTTCAAGCTAAATGTAAGACTTTACAATTACTCCCTGCTTTGGAAGGAAGAGGTTTAAGAGATTTTTGGCCATCTCTTACTGGTTATAATACCTATAATCATTTATTGAACTGTCCTATGTGCCGAGCCACTGTGCTGGCACTTCACAAAAATCTTTTCATTTGGTCCTCACACAATCCTATAAAGAACTCTTATGATTTTCATTGTGTAGATGAGAAAACTGAGATCAGAGGGTAATTAACTTGCCCAGCTAGTAAGCTGAAAATGACAACATTTAAACATAGGAATGCCTCACTCTAAAGCCCAAATTGCCCCACCTCTTCCCAAAGGTCCCTAGTGTGTCAAAAACAGAACACAAGGACTTCCCTGGTGGTCCAGTGGTTAAGAGTCTGCACTTCCACTGCATGGGGCGCAGGTTTGATCCCTGGTCAGGGAACTTAGATCCCGCAAGCCGCACGGCGCGGCCTTTAACAAAAACAAAAAACAAAAAAAAAGGAACACAAATTCTAGGAAGACCAGAGCACCCAATGGGAAAGGACGTTGTTCTGAGCCTTGGACGCTCCATGTCTTGACTTATTACACCACCAAGGTCAGCAGGGCTCAGCTGTGAACACTAGCAGCTCCACACACTTCTGAGGAACAGACCTGGGGGCAGAGTGGGGCTCCTTTACAACGTTGCCCTTGCCAACATTAAACTTGGTGGATAACGGTGATGAACTCTGGTGCCAAGTACAATTTTGGACAAAAGATTTGGGTGTCAAAAGGTTTGAGTTCAGTCGAAGACGATGCTTTGATAACCGGAGTCTGAAAGGACTCAATGGCAGTTGGGCAGAGGGTGAGAGCACTCCTCACTTGTAAGGTAAGTGTACTGCTCTCCCCACCAGTGCTCCTGGCTCTAGATGAAATCTCAAGGACATTCAGCACTTGCAGCAAGACCCACCTGGGTAACAAGTAACACAGGACAAAGACACATCTACACAGGCACTGGAGCCCATGACTCTGAATGAACACTACGCGCCTGTCCCTGGCCACCACGTGGAGCAGTGATAGCCCCCAGTTAAGGGGAAGGGGTGCAGGGGCCGAAATCCAGCCTGCGACCCCACTCAGCAAACCATACATCTGGCGAGGGGCAGAACCCACATATAAGAAGGGGTGCACACAGAGGTGCCACAGGGGAGAACGATGGCCGTGCATCCCTGCCATCCGAGGCCCATGAGAACTGTCTGGACCACAGACAGTGAAGTCAGCCGGGGAAGGGCTCCGACTCAACTCTGTGTACCTTGTGAAGAACCAAGCAAAAACTGAAGAACAAACCCGGACGCCTGTCTCTGCAACTCTGAAAGGTGGCACCAGACAATCATTTCCAAAGGAATCAAATACTTCTTTCCACACTTAGAAATGAAAAGGCCTTCCTGGCTAGAGAGTGACTCAGGAAACTAGGCTCCTATTTTTATATTAAATTAGAGCAACTGCCCTCCTCTAAAGCAAACGGTCCCATCCACTACTGCCTGTCGACAGGCACCTCCCTCAAGACAACACAGAAACATTAGACACCCATTCGAGAGACATCTGGAACCATCGACCCCACTGCACACACTAAAGATCTGAGCCCCGTCAGGCAGACACAGGAGTATGTGCTGTATTTACTGAAGGACTAACACTCCTCCAAGTAGCCCTACAAGTCATGTCATCACAACCAGCAGTCCTGTACTACTTCTGGGGAGGAACACGCCTCCAGATCACTGGAGAAGGTCCCTGGACTTTCCAACTCTGAGGCCAAGGACGAAGGTCTGGTCAAGAAAGTGCCACAGTCTGGGTTTGGTTTAGTTTTGTTTTTCAAACATAGAACACTTTTTCTTCCTTTATTAGCAAAATGAAATAATCAAACTGTGAATAATTTATTTGCTAAATCTTTTAAAGATTTTCACTTTTATCTTTTTTTTTTTTTTTGCAGTACGCGGGCCTCTCACCGCTGTGGCCTCTCCCGTTGCGGAGCACAGGCTCCGGACGTGCAGGCTCAGTGGCCATGGCTCACGGGCCCAGCCGCTCTGCGGCATGTGGGATCTTCCCGGACCGGGGCACGAACCCGCGTCCCCTGCATCGGCAGGCGGACTCTCATCCACCGTGCCACCAGGGAAGCCCCACTTTTATCTTTTAAGTAAAGGTATACACATGTACTATATTTTCAAGACAAAGGAAATGAGTAATAATAATTTCATCACAGGTTATAAAAAACATAAAAACAATAATGTTGGGACTGTGGTGACTGACTTGTTCTAGTTAAGCTGATCTGCATAATTTATTTAATGAGAATAAAATGTCATAATTAATGATTAACCAAAGATAATCTAAAATTAATTACCTTATTTTTTGTAATATAAAAAAAATCTCAAGTCCTATATGTATCTAATCAATAAGGGATTGTTAATATTGACTATCATTCAGCTTGCTATGGTTGGGCTTGAATAAAAGTGAAAAAGATTTAGCAATTGTACTGAGTAATAAGTGATCAAGATTACCACGAGGACTAGTGCCCACTCTTCTCAAAGAGAACTGGCCCCAAATTTACCAAACCCTTTATTGTTACTTTCAGTAGTCAACACCAAATGTTTTAAGACCCCTGAGCTTCTTGTGTCATCCCACTATTACCCCCATAGGGCTCAACTTCCTGTTCCTTCTCTCCTCCCTTCAATCCTCAAACCCGACCACTGTGCCTTCTCTAACTGCGGCGACATACGCAGCCACCTCCCCTACACACTCAACCTCATCTCCAGAGTTTCCTCTCTATCCTTGCTTCAAACAACTCTCCCCTAAGACACATCCTCTTTGGTGTTCCCAAGCAGGGGCTTTGTATTAGGAGCTGATGTGCTTGGTGTCCACTGACCCCCACTGTCTCCTCCAGACACTACCACTCCATCCACTTATACAAAACAGCACTTCTGAGGACCATGGTCTGATTTTTTCCAATGTGTCAATCAGCTGCCATTTTAATAACCTTTCTGGGCCAGTTGAACACAACTTCAAAAAAACAAGACTTCTTATAGTTGACAAGCATTTGTGAGTCAGCCTATAAAGAAGAGAACTGATCCTGATGAAGGCCATTAAATCCATAAAACACAACTGAAGAAAAGCCAAACTCAAAGATCAGAGGGAACATGGAAGGACTACTCCCATGAGATAATCAAGTCCAGTGACAGAATATATGAAAGAGGGCTTCCCTGGTGATGCAACGGTTAAGAATCTGCCTGCCAATGCTGGGGACACAGGGTCGAGCCCTGGTCCAGGAAGATCCCACATGCTGTGGAACAACTAACCCCGTGCGCCACAACTACTGAGCCTGCATTCTAGAGCCTGCGAGCCACAACTACTGAGCCCGTGTGCCTAGAGCCTGTGCTCTGCAACAAAAGAAGCCACCGCAATGAGAAGCCCGCACACTGCAATGAAGAGTAGCCCCCGTTTGTCGCAACTAGAGAAAAGTCAGCGTGCAGCAACAAAGACCCAACGCAGCCAAAAATAAATTTAAATATGTATATATATATACATATATATATACATACACACACACATATATGAAAGAACACAACATTCTTAGGAGAAAAAGAATTTTTATAAAACTTCATCACGAGGAAAGAGGCAAAGGTAGCATAAATCCAAGGCTGTGTAAATACAGAAGCAAGGGCAGCCTCAGCAGGGATAGAAAAGGCAAACTAGGCTGAGAAGGGGGAGAAATTAGGCAGAGAATACTCAAGCAGCCTAAAGAACATTTTCTAGACCTATGGACTAATTTCTCAAAGGAAAAGCTGTAAACCCTGCCTCTGACAGGCCAGTGTCAAATGTGCACAGAGAGCTACCTATCAGGGTAAATAACATAAAACAAGCCCAAACAAGCAAACTCTCACCATGTCATATCCTGGCAGAGCAACAGTCAATCTCCTCCCCACACCTGCTCACTGAAAACGCCCAAGATGCCCAGCTGTGAGCAGAGGCCCCAGCACAGAGGACCGGGGGTCGGGGGGTGGCGCGTCTCCCCCCACCCGCCTCTGGCACAGCAGGGGCTGGTGCAGCATGACCACACCCACGGCGGCTCCTGTTCTTGGAGACCAATGACGAGTCTTCCTCTTGGAGACTGTGGGGAAAACGAGACTCAGAGCTGTTCCACAGCATCCCTCTCTAGCCTGCCACTGCCCGAGGAGACCCAGGGGTTCACCGTTAGAGACGTGAATGGGAACACTAATGCCACTGTCACCAAGCGGAAAAGCAGGCATCCTCACGGGTGGAGACGAAGCCTTCCCACCAGTGGTGACGGCGGCAGCAGGCCGAGGTCTTGAGCGCCTCAAGCACGTCCCCATTCTGTTTTTCTGGAGGACAGCGCCTGGGGCTTGGACAGGCTCCCATCAGACCCTACAACTGCGCTCTTCCCAGCGCTCAAGGGCTCCCCTGCAAAGATGGAAGCTAGAGAGAAAACAGAGACCAGCAGAGCTTCAAATCCACACCAGGGCAACAGCTGTCATTGTTCATAAAATTTAGGCAATTCCCTATTTATGGGACATAAACATTCATGATGGGAAAGAACTACCATGTGCTTCAAGTGGGCTACTTTTGGGGTGTGTGAACTAAGACAGGGACATTTTCCTATACTCTGATATTAGCTATCTGTTCATAAGAATCACCAAGGAACCTGAAAAAAATATTACCCCAGAGCCATCAAATCAGAATCTCTGCAGCGGCGGAAGGTCCCCCCACCGTGATCCTCACGTGCTAACAAGGCAGAGAAGAAGGGAGACAGAAGGCCAACCTGGGAACACGGCACACATGTGGCTGAAAAATCAGAGTTTTGCCCACTTCAGACGGGCTTTCTCCCCTATACACATGTCACCACCTCATCGGCAAAGCCCTGTGAAACCTCAAAACATGGTAATGGAAGGAGAAGAGCTGCCCAACAAAAGAACTGAGTCACGCTCCACCGGGCTTGAGGGACTGCCTTGCTTAGCCTCTGAGGGTGCTTTGCTCAGAAGATGTAAACCAGCTGTGATGTTCTGTCCCTCCTAGGTGATGTTACACCACAACTGTCTGAAGAAGGCCCAGTGACTGTATGTTTGCGGGGAGCACAGTCCACGTGGGTGAAGGCAGATTAATGAGTGACGTGGCCACCAGGCCAGCTGGACTTTCCTTTCACCTGACAAGTCAAAGCCCTGGGGACCCGCAGAGGGTAAATATAGCCTGGCCCCACCAAGGGCCGCTCTGTGGGTAGGCAGGGACGCCTGTCCAGTCCTGTCCCTCTTACCAGAGTGGTGAGCCCTTTCCGGGCAAGCTTTTCGGAAATGGTCATTAAGGTCAGTGCTAATTCATGTCTGACCATGAGTCTGAGAAGAGAAAGGTGGGTTGAAAAAAATGTGTCCTGAAGTAACTTTTTGGGTCCTTTGGCCAAGATCATATGAGAACCTGAGACAGGCTTTCAGGTGCTCAGAGACAGCAACGGACCCCTGACGGAATGGACACTGGTGTCAGCAGCTGCAGAGACCCCTAAAGGAGCCTGGCCTCTCCATGAGGCCCCCAGACACTCAGAGCAGCTGGAGATGGCAAGTGTCCCTTAGTTCCAGCAATTCTCCCGGGCAGTACGAGGTGAGCCCAGCCCAGTGACAACCAAGGCAGTCCTGCCAGGCCAGGCCCGCTCTGCTGGAACCCTAATGGCCCAGCTGCACCACAGCAGGCCCAGGAAGGTCCAAGGTGAAGGCAAATCTCAACAGGCCCACTTAAGAGTAAATTCACATGGAACTTTTGCTCCTTGGGCTCTTTAAATCAGAGGCAAAATTCTGCGGCTGTACCATTCCCTCAATCTACGTTACAGTTGTCACCCTATAGTTAAGTTTACCTCTACGATGAAAACATGCTGACAGCAAGAGTTCCCAAGCTCTGTGAGGAAACAAGTGAAATTTTTCCATTATTTATTTTCCTGAAATTAACTCCTCTTCCTACCCTTTCTTGGGCCACTAGAATAGTTTCCTTGAAAATGCCTCTAGGGACTTCCCTGGTGGCACAGTGGTTGGGAATCCACCCGCCAATGCAGGGGACACGGGTTCGAGCCCTGGTCTGGGAAGATCCCACATGCCACAGAGCAACTAAGCTTGTGTGCCATTAACTACTGAGCCTGAGCTCTGGAGCCCGCGAGCCACAACTACTGAGGCCACAAGCCACAACTACAGAGGCCACGAGCCACAACTACTGAAGCCTTGCGCCACAACTACTGAAGCCTGCATGCCACAACTGATGAAGCCAACACTCCTAGAGCCTGTGCTCCGCAACAGGAGGGGCCACCGCAATGAGAAGCCCACGCACTGCAACTTAGAGAAAGCCTGTGCGCACAAACGATCCAACACAGCCAAAACAAAAAACAAAAAACAGAAAGAAAATGCCTCTATCTTTCTCTTAACAGAGAAGATTAAGGCAGAAACAACAAAATCCCTTCAGTGCAAAAAGTACTATGTGCTCTCATGAAAAACAAAGGCTCTTTCCAGGTATAAGAAGGCTCCCTGTTCTAGGTGCCTGCGACTGAGCTTTAGAAATAAATCAAAGCTATCTGCAGCCACAGCTCTGCTCTCACCTTTCTCTATCCCCTTTGATAGCATGAACTAGAAGCAACAAAAGAGCAAGAGCTCTGCTGTCTGCTTTTTGGGGGCTTGTCCCACAGAGAAAACAGTCAGTTTGAGCTTTATGCCATGACATCATCAGCCACCAATCAATGCAGAGAAGGAGCAGGTTTTGTCTGTGGAACCAACCACTGCAATTGTCAAACTGCAAAAGGCAGTGCAGGTGTGAGGTAGGGTTTTCTCTTACCCTGTTTCTGTTAAACTATAAAAGAAAAGTGAGAAGAAGAGGGAAAAAACTTGTCTATGGAAAAAATAAAGAAACCCCCAAATTCCCTAGGTATTAGCAACAGACCATCCAGGACCCTACACCTGTGCAAAGACTGACAGTAGAAGCCTTTGTTCTGTGAGGCACTGAATGGAATCTTCCCAGGGCACCCCCTGCCAAGAAAATAGTCAGCTTTAGGAAAGTTTTTTTTTTTAACCTGAGCACACACGCGCGCGTGTGTTTTCAAATAGGGTTCCAAAGTAGTGAAGGGAGTATGGAATAAAAAGAAAATACTTTTGGGCTTCCCTGGTGGTGCAGTGGTTGAGAGTCTGCCTGCCGATGCAGGGGACACGGGTTCGTGCCCCGGTCTGGGAAGATCCCACATGCTGCGGAGCGGCTGGGCCCGTGAGCCATGGCCGCTGGGCCTGCGTGTCCGGAGCCTGTGCTCCGCCACGGGAGAGGCCACAACAGTAAGAGGCCGGCATACCGCAAAAAAAAAAAAAAAAAAAAAAAAAAAAAAAAGAAAATACTTTAGTTATCCAGACATTAGTTAAAATCTCTACCCAGAAACTACACACTTTTTACTTGTGGATCACAGCTGGAGGTTCTTGGGAATTGCTTATTTTCAGCCCATTTTCGTCCCAGAAAATGCTGCCCATCTTATTATGAATGAAGCCGTTTAGCCAAGGTCAGAATATGCAAGGAGAGAGGGGTGGCAGAGGACACAGGGCTCTGAGAGTGGGGGTGAGGGAGCAAACTCACAGAGCAAACATTGTTTACGACTGCCAGCCAAGCTAATGTGGTCTCTCCGCCTGTTCAAGCAGATTATCACAGTAAGCCCCAAACAATCAAGTCAAGGCAGGGAGGGGGCTGACCCAGCCTACGCTCTGCGGATGGCACGAGGGCAACATTCCACGCAAGGTTCGCCCGGGCCACAGTCTGTGCCAGCTCTTCTGGGAACCCACCAGGCGAGAGTGCTGGACACAGCCAAGCAGTAAGGAGGACAAGCTCTCAAATCAGATTAAAGGCCGAAGCGACTAGGCTTCCAGAGGCAGGCACTACACCAGTCCACGTACAGCCACGTGAGAAGGCATGAGGGAGGCACTGCAAGATGCATCTTTCAATGAAAATAGGTGCAACCGCACATGCTGGGAGAGGCACAGGCTGCTGGGTCCTCACACAGCCATCAGAGGATGGGGCGGCCACACTGCTGGGGGTGGAGCAGTCACTGAGATCACCGTACGATTTACTTCTGACAGTGTCACTGCACCCTCTGAGCTCCTAAACGTTAATATAAACGACAAATATACTATCAGAGGCCATTAAACGGAAATGTCTCACAAGCAGTCAGACTTTTTTTTAAACAATCAATGCACGCTCTGATGTTAACTTCAGGCCAGACTTCCCCAGCTCTCCTCCCAGGGTGCCACCCCATCTCCACCCTCTCCTCTCCGGAGCGGCGCCCTGGTGCAGGCCTCCGCGCTGCCTGCCTGGCTCAGCTGGAACTAAGTCTGAAAACCATCCGGGGGCCTGTGCTCCCTGTCCCTCAGCCACTGAGGGACATGAAACCGATATTCAGGACACCCTGGCTCTGGTCCCCCCGAGGCGCACCCTGCTGCGAGCCCCTGAGCGGGACAGTCACCTGCTACAGGAAGAGGGGCCTCCCTCATTGACACGCCACAGTTCCCTGAACAACAGCAAGATTAGCAGGGGAAACTGCTCTCTTCCACCGGACAAGCTACTCTGTGAGGCTCAGACATCAAGGCGTAAAGAGGAGTCCAAGGCTCAGGGGACAGAGGGGCTCCAAGAGAGCAACGGCCTCTCCACACAGGCCTGCCAGCAGCACCAACCGTGCCCCCATCCCACCATGTGCACCCCCAGCCAACCAAGAACGCCATTCCAGCCCGGCCCGCCTCGTCAAAGACCACAGAGACCGGAGAAGGAAGGGGCGAGAGAGAGAAGAGGCTACACTTACCTGGCTGACCAAGATAAAGGGATGGAGTGAGTGAGAAAGGCCAAGCACCACACGAGCACTTCACTGTCGCTCGGGACGGTGGAAGATCTGGCCACGAGCCACACCAGGGCAGGGTCAGGGCCGGGGCAGCTTTCAAGAGAACACAGCTGCTTTCTCAGGTCGCGGGAAAAGGCAGAAACAGGCCCAGAGGGATACACTGCAATACCCTTATGAAGTCGTTCAAAATCTAGTCTGCAAGTCAGGACAGAAAATCCCCCCTGGTAAAAGCAGGGTGTTGATACTAAACGTGAGAAGGAAGGAGTGGCCACAGGTGTAAAGGGCCCAGGGCAAGTGGTGTCTCAGGCTCCAGGTCTTTTCCTTGGAGGCCCTCTGGCCACCCCGGGACCCTTACCGGCTCTAATCACAGGAGCGCCTTCTACATCTGCACTAGGGTCCCGAAGACCAGGGAAGGCGTCATTTTCTGTGGTTGGTGGGGGGAACCCCTACTTTTTAAAAGAACAGAAAAAAGGGGAACAAGGCAGCTTGTCTATCAATTAGAAAAGCTGGCACTGCTGGCTTTCTGACCCTCAGCTCTGCAGCTGGTGCGCCTCCTGTGTGAACAAGAGTGCAGGCTGTGCACAAACAGGACCCAGGGGAGTTTCTTCCATTTAGTGTCAGGAGAGTTGCCTTGTAAATGGGACACCTCCTTCTTCACGTGTGTGGCAAAGCCCTCTTGTGAAGAGCCTCTGTGAGAACTCCTACCCACAGTCCCAGAGCATCTCAGCACCTGACACACGGAACCATCCTAGCGTCACACACGTGGACACACACACACACCCGGAATTACCAGGGGACACACATCTAAATCCACCAGGTAATTTGGGAGCATTCCTCTTATCTGGAACGTACAGTAAAAACCTGTATTTTGTGGTGATATCTGTCTCTTTCTTCCTCTTAATGAGGGTTGATTTACCTTCTCTTTGTTCCAAAAGCAACACTCTACTTTGAGCCCGGTTATCACAGGAGGACCACATCTGAGCTGAGGGAGCAGTAAGCTGGTTCTTAGAAGCTGCCTATTTTTAGTCTCTGGTCCTTCCTGACCTCTTCCTAAGGGAAGGCCCCTCCCTCTGCTCTCCGGCAAACAGCTCTGCCAGAGCACAGGACACTCATACCAAGCGGGAAGCAGGGGGCTGGAGAGCCCTGATGCTGCCCCTCCACACGTCAGGGAGGACATTTTTTAAATCACAAATAAAGTGGGAGCGTGACTCAGAAGACAAATACTGTACAAAAGTCGTTTGTCGTCCATCTAGGACGGGAGCACAGCTCTGTGCCACGCAGCTGGACTGGACATCTGTCCTGCATCTGTCAGGCACGGTAAGCTCACAGCCCACAGCACTGTTGGCAAGCCTGAGCCAGCCAAGACGGCCACTTACCCCGCAGAGACCGAGGCCACCCACTGGCATGACCGCGACTCCCCAGACATGGCCAGCCTTCTGCCTTCACCAAGCAGGGAGTGCAGAGGAAAGAGGAAAACACTCGGACACCTGCCTCACTCTGAACTCCAAGATATGCCCTCCTTTCACGAGACTTCACAGTATTTTATACATGTAGCTGTTACAGAATCGCCAACCTGAACTGAAGAGTGAATTCTGCTAATTCCAGTTTTCCACTGACTTGTCATTGTAAAATTGTAAGTATAGAAAGAAGTCTCAATCCCCTCAAGAGTTAAACATTTTTTAACTTGACTTGTAACAAGGTTCAAACATAGTAGGTGAAATATGAATAGATCCAATGCATAAGACAAGGTAAACAGTCTATTTTAAACCAAGAGCAAAGAAAATGAGGAAAAGAATTTGAAAAAGAATATGTGTGTGTGTATAACCGAATCACTTTGCTGTACACTTGAAACTAACACATTGTTAATTAACTATACTTCAATTTGAAAAACGGGGGGAAAAAAACCCAAACAGGATGACTTTAAAAAAAGAGTAAAGGAAGTGACAGTCCAGCTGATAAAGTGAATGATTTTCATCTTCAAAGAGCTTGACATCTCTGAACTCACCCCCATATGTACACCCCGCCTTGCAGGGGGCACACCAGCAGACAGCAGAACACGACCCGGGCCTCTGCTTCAACACTAAGTACATGCACCGTATCACATCAGCTCCCAAAGCTGACCTCCGATGCCTGTACCACCCCGCTCCCATCCCACCACCTGCCCCAGAAGAAGAAATCATTTTATAACCTGGCAAGCCCCCCCTTCCCCTCCCGGCCCAAAGGAAGGGCAAGAGCTTGGGGGAGGACTCATCCACTGTGTTGCAACAACCTTGCTGACTTTCTAACTGCATTTCTGAGAGCTCCCAGGACAGTTCTTTAGGTCAGCTTCCACCATTTAGTAGTTCTGTGCATCTGTTTGCAGCAGCATAAACCTTGGGGCGGAGGGGGCAGTGGGGGCACAGTCTTCCAAGGCAGCTGCTCCCCTCACAGCCTCACACCTCAGCCTGGCAGCATTTGGTACCAGGCACCTCCCCGAGACTGGTGTTCCTGGGGATACTGAATACAGAAGATAGGGACTTGTCCCCCAGAACTTAGGGCACATCCCGGAAACCATGAGACCACAAGGGGGGCAGATGGAACATGACCCTTAGAAAGCGGTCCCTATTTCAGCCATGTTATAAAACAGTGGATGTCTCAAAAGCTAGCAAGAATCCAATTAAAGCACTTTAAAACTTCTAGCGATTTTTGAGTCCATGAATGCCTTCATTTTGTACCATCTGGCTACCACTTACTGAGCATTATGTGCGGAACACTGGTGCATGCTTTACCTACATTATCTCATTTTACCTTTAGAACAACATTGTAAGTATGTTGTCACCCTCATTTTAGAGATCAGACCATTAAATTAGGGTTTGAGAGAATAATCAAGGCTGCATACCCACAGTAGGTGAGGGAGCTGGGAGAACTTATCTACCGAGGGTTGGCTGGTTCCAACACCTATGCCCCTTCCACAAATGTTGCCGCACTTGGTGCATTCAAACTTATTGTGCCTCCTCTTAATTTTCTTGCTCTTTTAGCAGTAAATTTTTATGTGCATGCATGTCACCTCTCTCATACAATTCCCTACATGCCGACAAATGTTTCAAATGAAGGGTGACTGCCAGTCAGCCCACAGATGCTGACTAGTGCCTGCTCAGCGCCGAGACTGCATCAGGTACTGCCAAGAGATCAGAAAGGAAAGATAAATTTGTAAAGGGGAGGACAAAACACTGAGACTGTTAACTACTAACACTAGGTGATAAACAAACACGACAGGAGGCCCGAGAGCAGGTGCTCCTCTGCGTACACCCATCACCCGAGAGTCCTCTTAATGCAGATTCAGATGCCACAGGTCCGGGTGGCGACCTGGGAACAAGCTCCTAAGCAGCAAGGAGCCAAAGGATTTCAAAGGCCTACCTGGGCTGGGATGCTCTGGAGAAGGTAAAGGAGTGAATCAGAAACAGCCTTTACATTTAGAGGACTGAGTAGAATTGGAGAAGTTTGGGATACAGTGTTGGGAAGAGAGAAAATAGTATTTTAGATGGAGCGAAAATATTCAGGCAAAGGAGAAGCATGAAACACAGGTCATTCAGGGGTAGCTGTCTGTGTAAAAAAAAGATAAAAATATTCCCAAACTGTATCACTACTTAGGTACCAAGAATTACGAGACTTAATTCTCTTGAAGAGCCCTGAGTGGCCTAAGAGTAAGTTCGAGGTAGGGAATAACTTCAGTGTGTTGGTCTAATAAAGGGCAACACCCGTGATAAACATCTTGCAGAAGGCAGCCCCAGCTACTCGGCTACTTGGTGCCCCTCCGAGGTTTAAGGCCATGAACTTGGGCGCACACCCAGCCATTAGCCAAAGAATGTTCATGAGATATTTTTAAATGCTTGCCATCCCGTAATGACCAGGAAAGGAAATCCCACTGTCAGCTCCACCCTATGTCGGCCTCCTAACACGGGTGTCCCAGAAGAAGGGCCAGAACAGTGGTCTCCAACTGTGCCATCTGGTGACGTGGCCCAACTTCCGGGCTGGGTCACTTCCCCTGCTGTCTCAGACCAAGTGGCTCTGCTGCTGCCCAGTAAGCTCCTCAGCAAACAGAAATGAAGGCCCAGATGCAGGAGGGGTCACCAGGATGCCCCGCCAGCACGCACGCTCTGGGAAGGCAGGGCAGCGCGGCAGGAGCGCAGTGCCCACCACAGGGACGGGTCTGAACCAGGGCTCGTCTCATAGGCCACACAACTGCTCTCAATCCACCTGTACATTTACAAAATGGAAATCACAATGCAAGCCCTGCCTACCCTACGGGGCTGAACCAGGGCTCGTCTCATAGGCCCCACAACTGCTCTCAATCCACCTGTACATTTACAAAATGGAAATCACAATGCAAGCCCTGCCTACCCTACGGGGCTGAACCAGGGCTCGTCTCATAGGCCCCACAACTGCTCTCAATCCACCTGTACATTTACAAAATGGAAATCACAATGCAAGCCCTGCCTACCCTACGGGGCTGAACCAGGGCTCGTCTCATAGGCCCCACAACTGCTCTCAATCCACCTGTACATTTACAAAATGGAAATCACAATGCAAGCCCTGCCTACCCTACGGGGCTGAACCAGGGCTCGTCTCATAGGCCCCACAACTGCTCTCAATCCACCTGTACATTTACAAAATGGAAATCACAATGCAAGCCCTGCCTACCCTACGGGGCTGAACCAGGGCTCGTCTCATAGGCCCCACAACTGCTCTCAATCCACCTGTACATTTACAAAATGGAAATCACAATGCAAGCCCTGCCTACCCTACGGGGCTGAACCAGGGCTCGTCTCATAGGCCCCACAACTGCTCTCAATCCACCTGTACATTTACAAAATGGAAATCACAATGCAAGCCCTGCCTACCCTACGGGGCTGAACCAGGGCTCGTCTCATAGGCCCCACAACTGCTCTCAATCCACCTGTACATTTACAAAATGGAAATCACAATGCAAGCCCTGCCTACCCTACGGGGCTGAACCAGGGCTCGTCTCATAGGCCCCACAACTGCTCTCAATCCACCTGTACATTTACAAAATGGAAATCACAATGCAAGCCCTGCCTACCCTACGGGGCTGAACCAGGGCTCGTCTCATAGGCCCCACAACTGCTCTCAATCCACCTGTACATTTACAAAATGGAAATCACAATGCAAGCCCTGCCTACCCTACTATTGCAAATCAATTTCAGCAATGTCTGTGAAATGCTTCCCAAGCTGTGAAGCACTATAAAAAACAATTCCTTACTCTTAAAGGGTCTGAGAGATAGAGAGGCCCTTTATGACACTCTCCCTTTCTTGTCAGCACCCCGCTGTCTATATCTGGTATTTAATATCCCTTTCACCAAAGGAAAAACTCAAAGCACAAAGAAGAAACCACAGGCCTGTTCAAGGTCAAACACCAAATACGTGTGTTTGGAGGAGTGAAAGCCATGGCTCAAGGTTGCCACGAAGTTAAACATTTTTCTGTTATGGTAAAATAAGAGAGCAACTTCCTAATTTGCCCTAGAGGTTCAATGTTTTAACCCTTCCTAAAGGTGCCCTGCAGAGTCAAACCACTGGACTCACACTTGTGTGAACCAACCCGAGAGCCTAGGTGGAGCTGATTGAGGGTGGACAGGACTGCAGCACTGACCCGACAGCTCCTTGGACCACACCAGCTGTGCGAGCAAGGCTTCAGCTTCCTTTTCTGTAAAGACAGGCCAGGACTAGCTAAGTGATTAGACCTCCTGTAGGCAGCCAGTCCCCAACACCCAGAACAGGCAGAAGCTTCTCTGAAATAGTTAGGTGCTTGGCCCAGCACCTCCAAGACCCATGGACCTCCCTACAGACCCTTTAGACAATCGTGTGTTCTAATTCCCTTAATGCACCGCTAAGTCCCAGCATCCAGACTAGAAACCTCTGGAGTAAGTGACCAGCTCCGACATGCAAAGGCAGCCTCCTCAAATCTCCCACCACATTCTAACCTCCCAGCCTTTTAAAGTTTGCCACAATTCTAGAATTGAGAAGGCAGACCTAAGCCAACCTGGGTACATTTGGGGGAAGGGAGGGAGGAGTGGAAACAGAAAGAGGAAAACATCAAACAACCAATCAGTCACGCTGCAAAAACCCTGAGCTTTTATGATTTGTCGTTTGAGGAGAGGAACTCACACAAGCTGGCACGTCCCGCTTGGCAGGTCCCCACTCAGAGCTGAGGCGCACGGTCCCAGCAGAGCACCTGACGAGCAGAAGGCAACCATCCGTGCGCGACGTGCGTAAGGCCCAGGAAGCCTCAGTTCAACCCCAACTCTGTCCCTTCCCCATCCACGTGGCTCTGCGGGAGTTTCTTAACCTGTTTCCTTTTCTGGCCTCAGAGGAGGCTGGAACATATGTAAAATCCCTCTCACAGTGCCAGACACACAGAAAATACTCAATAAAGCCTGGAGATGAGGATGATGCTGCTGGGAGTCTGCCTTCCAGCCTCACGTCAGGAAACTGAATTCGAAAACCTGCATCCAAGAGATCTCACAAATGCGCTAGTCTTAGTGGAAAGTCATCTTGTGACATGTTCCCTCCTCTTTCCTATAGAAGGGAAGTCGCCTGTCTCCAGGCACCTGAACCTGATCTGAAGACAGACAAAAACATTCAGCTAACCTTCTCTTGTATCCATAAGGCCAGAACCAGACTCCAGTAGAAAAAATTAAGAACGTGACCACCTAAAATAAACTGAACACAAGAACCTCTGAAACCAGCCCTCAAAAACAACTGAGGGGGGACTTCCCTGGTGGTCCAGTGGTTAAGAATCTGCCTTCCAATGCAGGGGATGCAGGTTCGATCCTTGGTTGGGGAACTAAGATCCCGCATGCCACAGGGCAACTAAGCCCATGCCCCGCAACTACTGAGTTCGTGCTCTCTGAAGCCCGAGCGCCACAATTAGAGAGAAGCCTGCGTGCTGCAACGAACAGCCCATGCGCTGCAATGAAAGATCCCGTGTGCCAGCATGCCTCAACTAAGACCTGATGCAGCCAAATAAATAAATTTAAAACAACAACAACAGCTAGGGGACGGGAGTGGGGGACACAAAGCAACTCCAGGTAAGCCAGGAACACCCTTCCCTGGGAAAGAAGGGAAATGACAGGCACAGCCAGGCCCCAGATATGGGTAACCTCCGGAGCCCCAGGCTTCCCATAAGGCGCTGTGTCTTAGCTGTCCCAATAACCAGTTGTGATGCTGGGAGCAGGGGACGGGAGGGATCAATATTCCAATAGCCAACAAACAAGAAACCCCTAGTTTTAGTGCTTGAGAAAAAGAAGAATCATTTAAGGAACACTCTGGGGAAGAAGTGTGGTGTTTATACAAAATATCACGTTAGGAAACTGACTGTGAAAGGTGGTGGGAAGTTACCCCCTGCTATAAAATAAGCTCCACAAGGGTAAGGATTTTTCTTTGTTTGGCTTGCTGCTATCGTCTCCAGCACCTAGAACCATGCTTGGAACACAGAGGCACTCAGACACTCGTTGAATGAACGAAATAAAGAGGAAGCAGCAGCTATGTGACGTGGTTAAGGGCATAGGCCGTGAGTCAAACAGAATCAGATTCAGATCATGGTTTTGTTACTCAAGTCTCAACCTCTCGGAGAGACAGACAATCAGAGCACTGGACGGGGACTGGGAGCTGCAGCCCCATTCTACCCTAACCCTAACCCCTAACCCTAACCCTAACCCTATCCCTAACCTTAACCCCATTCCACCCTAACCCTAACCCTATCCCTAACCCTAACCCCATTCCACCCTAACCCGCACTAGAGTGTGTCTGCTCCGCCCCCGCACCCTCTCTATCCCTGCATTCCTGTGGAAGACATGCCCACCCACCCCTCTCTACAGGGAGCCTTCCTTCTGTCCTGCTCAGGAGAGGGCGGCGTGACTATCAGTGCAGCCAGGGATTAGCAGGCAGACCAGCACTGGGAGAAGCTAGTGCAGCAGGAGAAACAGAAAGCATCTAAAAAGGCGCCCAGCTGAGAACCCACTAAAATCTAAGAGCCAAGACAGCCTCCTACGCTCGCTCACAGTGATTCCCACCGATCAGCATCCCATAATATGTTAGTTTGATTTTTACAAATTAACACTTTCTCAAGCTGCTGAGAGCAACATTTTCTAAGATGAGCCCCACAATTCTCTTGACAGCTCAACGCAAATCTGCTACGCATCTCAATGTGTCAGGGACAATTTCCTAGACAACTTCAGCCAGGGGTGGGAGGTGGAAATACATCTCCTGCCCGAAAAGTCCCCAGCTGATGTCACAGAGCTGCTGAGGATTTCAACTGGAAAAGATCTGAGAGAACTCCAATTAACTCACTGAGCTGAGCATAGGATCCAGGTTTCCTGAGGACTTGGGTCCAGAGAATTTAGGAATTTCAGATTTTTAGTCATAAGCCAAAACCTTGGACCGTTAGGTGGTGTTTGTGAATGTGTACGTGCAAGGTGGAAGAAATAAGCAGGAAGACGGACTCCTGAGTGTGTCCTCTGTAACCCTGACCTCCTAGGAGACACAGCCGCAGAGGGACACACACATCAGCTTCTCACTGTACTGACATCGCACCCACTCCTCCGAGGACCTGCAACGGTGAGTGACACAGCGAAGCCAAGAGGGGTCGCACATCACGATCACAGCTTCTAAACAAAACAGGGTTCAGGGAGGGAAGTGGAGGAAGAGCCCCAAGATGTTAGAACAGCAACCTCCCAGGTGTGCCCAGGCCTGAGCTGCCACTGCTGCCAACTAAGACATCACCTCCAGAAATACATGCCCCTCTTACCTACCAGGCTGCCAACTGACTCCTGCAACTGGATTATCATTCAGCTGGAAGGAGAGACACAAGGACAACCAGTCAGTATCCGGAGAAAGAATCACTGTCCCTCCGGACGTGTGCAGGAAGCAGGGCACACTCATGTGAGACATGCCAGCTACAGCAAAGAGCTCAGACACACTCACGCACTGTAGCAAGACTTCTTTCTTAGCAACAGAACCCCAACTTGATCAGGGCCAGCAATGGTACAAAACCAAACTTCCCAGCCTCCCTTGAAGCTAGCTGTGACCATCTTTTCTAAGTGCTGGCTAATGAGATATAAGCAGAGGTGTGTGAGCCTTCCAGAAAGACTCCCTTAAGGGAGTCGTCTTACATGGGAGAGCAACTTTTTGTCCTTCTCTTCATTTCTTCTGTTTTGTGTTTTTCTTGGAAACAGAAATATGATGGCTGGGGCTCCAGCAGCCATGTCTGACCACCAGGTAACCTAAAGGATGGAAATCATGTGCCAGGGCAGTGGAGTTAGGTCAGTTAAACTCTCACCTGTCAACCCATGGAGTGGACCACATGCTGCAGCTAATAGGGCCAGAACTTCTATCTTTTTAGACAGAAGGAGGCAACGTCCTGATGACCATGGAAATGGCTACTGGCTGAGCCTCCCCCCTCTAGGCCTCTTTACATAATGGAGAAAAGCTTCTTTCATGTTTAAGCCATATTTTGCAATTCCCAGCAGTTTTAAAACTAACCCTAACAGATACACTAACCTTTATTTACTAAGGGACGCTCTGAAGGAGACAGAACTGTACACAGTCTTGCATGGAGAACAGGACAGACTCCAACGGGGCCGCTTACACAGAACGACTTTGGCTGGACTTTCCTAAGTGGTAAGCCCTGCTACTAAAAAAGAGCAGAGCTTTGCTCGGAGTTAAGAGGAAGGTAGGTTCATCCCCAAGCAACTAAATATTCCACGTTACCCATAACTCAACTCTCAGGATAAACCAACCCAGGGAGGTGGCATGATTTGACCTCTTGGGTGATATTCACCTACAGATTTTCATCACCAATTAAAATTATGCAAACCCCATGACCCTCAACTTCTAACACTTTTAGGCCAGCTCATCTACTACCACCTCCTGCAGAAAAGCCCCGCCAACGCAGAGCCAGCAAACCTCTAACCCTTCTGTCCATTAACTCACCAACTAGCACAAACCCTTACTCGGGTTAGGTGCTCAGTCCACGTGGTGTTATGTTCCCCAAAATGCAAACGCTTAACAGTCAGAGATAACAAGGGCTAGAGGCAGTTATAGAAGAAGGAAAGTGTCCTCCCTGCAAAGGTGCCTCCCCTGCTGGCCCAACCTCACCCTCTTCTCCTGTTAAAGCTGGAGCAGATGCACTCCTCTGCCCCAAAGCCAAGGTCAAGTTAAACTGTCCATCCGTGGAGAGGACCATACCACCAACATGCTGCGACCAGCAGGGCCAGAAGGGACCATGAGAAGGGGGCTTAGGTGGTGGCAGCCCTGGCCTTAGGGCCCATTTTGTACCATGTGTGATATACAATGACTGCCTACCCTTTGGAGAAGGGAGGAGAGGGCAGGATGGTTTTTGCAAGTCAATATTAGGTAGGTTAAGGAAATAAATTCCTCCCGGTAGGGACAGAATCCTTCTAGAACAGAAAAACAAACATAAATCAATAAAGGGAGGAAAAACCCTGGAAAGAGTATAGAAAAAAGAAAACTAACTTCATGTAAGACAGACCTTAAAAGGAAAGTTTACAGGAAACGGACTCATTTGACATGAAAATGAAAAAACTCAGGACACCTTCCCTGCCTTCAATATCCACTAGCATTCTGGTGTCTAGAAGCGTACTTTGTATGCCAAAGAGTGTTTACTATTTGTTGGCTGATTAGCAAAAGGCAGCTGGCAATCCTCTCTGAGCCTCACAGGAAAAGATGAAAAGCAGATGTGCACAACAGCAGCAGACCGGCTCTAGGAAAGTGGTCCTCACGTCCAGGGTGGAGATGGTCCAGGCAGCTCGCGGCACCCCCGCCCTACCCTGTGCAGCATGGTCAGTTCCATCCTTACTCCTACAGAGGCTTATCGGCCCTCCTTCCCTGCCTTTCCACTACTCTGTCTGTCGTTACTTCATCATTTGCTTCTCACTAGGCAGTGAGCCCACTGTGCGGGGCGGGGGGATGCATGTCTTATTCAGTGTGTGTGTGTCTGCACACTGTAGGCCCCAGAGCCTGGTTCCTAGAACATAACGGATGCAGAATAAATGGATGAGAATGAAGCCAACAAGTATATGCTGTTCACTCCCCACGTGCCTAGCACGGGGGATCAGAGTGAATAAGACAAACACTCCTGTTCTCAAGGAGCTTTCACTCTAGTGGGGGAGACAGCATGCAAGCAAACACCCACATGTTAGAGGGAAACACGCGCTGTGGAGGAAAAACGCAGTGTGGGAGAAGAACGGGAGGTGCTGGCTGGGGAGGGTGGCTGCTGTCACCCAGACTGGTCTGGGATCACCTGCAAGGGAAGAGCACGCAAGACTGGAGGTGGGATAGTGCCGCCAGGGGACAACAGACTGTGTGGGACCTTGCAGGCCACTGTGAGGACCACTGGCTGCTGACAATACATCTAGTGGTGCAAGGGTGGAAGCAGGGAAACCGGTTTGGTGGTTACTGCAAATATCCAGGGGATGGATGACCGTGACTTGGCTAAAGCGGTATCACTGTAGGCTGTGGTCAGATTCCGGATCAGAATACAAAAGTGGAGTTCACAGAATTTGCTAATGGATAAAATATGAGGTATGAGAATAAGAGAGCCCGAGGAGCTGAAAAGATAAATAAAGAACAAATACATAAACCTCCTTCCTGCTGGGTCCCACTGGTGGCCCACGCACAGACGAAGTAACCCCTTGGCCATCTCACTGTGCAGGAGCGTCACACCTGGCAAAGCTGGTCCCCTGGCAGAGGCCCTCCCCCATGCTCGAGAGCTGACCCTGGATCCAGCCTCTCACCCCACCCCCACTTTGCTTCCTATACTCTTGGCCCTGTGACCCTTCGCTAAGTAGATGGGCACATGGTCTCACACCCACAGAATCTGCTCCTTTATCAACCACGAACAGGTCCAGAACAGCTCAGTGGAGCTCCTGATAAAGAGAAGGTCTACATCCTTAGCACGTTCCCCAATTGCTAGAGTCTCTTCCCCACACTTTGTGCCACTTAAGGAGGCAGTATCACCTCCAACACAGAGGAGGCGGCCCAGACCTGGGGGTGGAGGTGGGAGAATGGAGACAAGAAGGGGAAAACAAGAGAGCAGCCGCTGCACCCCAAATGCCCCCTCAGGCTGTGCCTGTCCTCAGCCATTCAAGAGCATCTCCTGTTCAAGGGAAGGCCTCCATCCCCACCCACACGTGCCGTCACCACCATCACCAAATCACCCATCTAGACCTACTCCTCTCCTCTTCCACTCCACTTTCCAAAGAGCAAAAGGGTACTTGGCATTTCCATGAGATTCACCTTTAAAAATATACTGTTTGGGGTTTCTTTTCCTAGCCAAATCCATACAACCTTGTCCTGAACATTCAGCCTGAGACAGACAATAAGACAGACAGAAAAAAGAATTCAAAATGGGGCAACGGTAGGGAAGTGCTTCTTACTGATTATTTTCTAGGCCAATGACTGTAAGATCATGGTAAGCGTGTCAATCAAGTGTTTGCTGACTGCTCACAAAGTGGCCAACATACAACGACCCCTGGAAGAGACATGCAGACAAGACAGCATTCCCACCCTCAAGAAGCGTACAATCCAATTAAGGAGGAAAGTACCGCAGGCACGAGAGCAAACGAGCAAATGCTTCCTATACTGCGTGGCCAGGCTATCGGAGTAAGGATGGTTAGGATTCGGGGGAGCAGAGAAGAGACAGAGGAGGCACACACAAGGCCAGAGGCAGCACTCAGCAGAGCGCACGCAGGGGACTGGGAGCGTGGTGACAACTGCCTGTGGGCTTTCAGAGCCAGGTATAACAGCTGATGGGGGCCTTGCAGGCAGCAGCTCAAGCTTCGCAGCAGGATGGCTCGGCCACAGCCAGAAGGGTGGTACCAAGGAGAATGGAACTGCAGCCAGGCAATGTCCAGGAGGCCTGGACAGTCACTTGGGCATAAAATGAAGGGGGAAGAGACTAGAACTATAGCAATGGGAACCGTAATCTAAAAAGGGAAAGTCCTTACAATACTGAGCACCAATTATGGCAGGTGTAGTTTTAGACATAGAAGATAAGCGATTTCCAAAGACATTCTGAAGAAAGATAACAAAGCAGATTAGCTATAGAGGGTATACAAACCAACTGCTGACTTTATTTATTACCTGCATTCTGTTCAAGGGTGGAAAGGTTAATAAATACTTTATATCCCAATCAGTGGCTTAACTTTATCTACAACTTTCCTAGACACAGAATGCTTAAAGGAAGACTCTGTCAGGGACACACACACGTGAGATGAAATGACAGCCATCTTTAGTCCTTCACGGAATTATTTTGCTTCCCTGTGTTTTACATAAATATGGATGAAAAGATCTGAAAATTCCTAACTATCTCCCAAGCAGTAAAGCAAGACCGCTGTTAACACGCAACGGGCCTACATCGCCATTCCTTACCCTGCCACGGCCAAGCACACCTTCCTTCTGCGGGAGCCTAAGGAGGTGATGACAACGGGCAGGGGCTCGAAGTACCTCTGACCCCCCGGGCACTGAGGAAGGCTTTTCACTCATCTGAGCCCTCTCTCACCCTCTAAGTGCCCGATAAGCCCCAGGGGTCACGACAAACCTAGCACACAGGCTCTGCTGAAGACACGGCCACATGCACTGGAAGCCATGAAAGCTTCTTCTGCCATCTCCCACCCTAACCCACACTCCAAAATGCCACACACTGAGCATCAGCCTCCCAGGGAAGATGCTCCTGGCTTCAGACAACTGAGCAGCCAGCTGAGGGTCAGGTACCTAGGGGTGTATTTAAGGATGTGGCCCCTCTCCGCTGCATTTAGAACAAAGGGCAATTCTGAGCCCCTCAGACTCTTCAGCGCAATGGCAATGACGACCAAGGTGCTCACAGAGACGCCCTTCTATGCGTCCCCAAGGCAAAGGCAGGTTGGTTTCCTAAGCCCAAGCCACAGGACATTGTAAGTGGAGTATATTCAAAGCAGTACACTAGTGAGCTGGAATCCCGTGTCCTCACAAGGATGAAGGAGGAGCCAGTCATTACCCAAAACCCGCCTCTCCTCCTCAGCCCCAGTGCGAGAACCAAGGAGGGCAAAGCTGGAGCAAGCCCAGTCTGCTGTATCACTCTGCCTGCTCCGACCGGCTGTCCTCCTGCACATCCTTCTGATGCACTTTGATCTTGCACGGGTGAGGCCAAATATGCACAAGCCCAGTCTTCTGGTGAGTCACAAAGGAACTGCTAATGGAGGATACTGCTCCAGGTAAGACACCACTGCCCTCAAACGAGGCTTCTTCTGTTTGAGCATCTGCCCACGGGGCTAAGGCATGCATCTGGGTCTTGTCCACCATCTCTGCACGTGGCACATGTCCATACTTATTACCAACCGTAACGGGGGGCAGGGGAGTCAAAGGGATTAGCTCCACAAGACTTTGACCCTGCCTGAGATGAAAGTCTTAAAACCAGACTCACACCTCTGCCAGCTGTCACCCACCTCAACACTGTCACAGCCTACACCAGAATCCTACAGACACCCAGGTTGTGTGGCCAGGGAATTGGATCCACAAATCAACTGTCCCTTTAAAGATCCGCAGCAACTTAAAAGCAGCTGGTTTCTGGTATGAACCAGTCCTCAGAAAGCAACTCTCACTTCATCTACAAAGGATAAGGTCCAACAATTTGAGTTTTGTTTAAAAAAAATAAAATAAAAGGAAAGAATTGCTCCACACAGATAAATTCAAGACTCAGACACAACTGCTGGTTCAAGAACAGGGCTTGAGGGCTTTTCAAAGCAGCCAGAAGGCTGCTGAGTGTGACTGTCCTGCTATAAAGCTAAACATGGCTGGTTGAGGTCTGGGTCGAGGGGAAGGGAAACAGTCCTGAACAGAAAGGTCCCGCCTGAAGGGGCACAAAGCAGGCGCAGAGCTCACTGTGGGGCCTCTGCACTGCCCACGCCCAGGGCAGATCCAGCAGAGCTGACCTTGCCCGTACAGGCAGGTGTCTCCTGCCCTGCCCTGCAGTAGCAAGTCCTCGGACAGAGGCAACTGTGCGGCCAGAGGAAATCCAGACTTCACCTCTCTCCTTTCCCTCCCTCCCTCTTTGTTTAAAAGAGAAGGGGAGGGATTTCCCTTCCCTAGTGGTCCAGTGGGTAAGACTCCGCGCTCCCAATGCAGGGGGCCTGGGTTCCACCCCTGGGCCGGCAACTGGATCCCAAATGCCACAACCAAGACTCTGCATGCGGCAGCTAAGAATCTCACATGCTGCAACGAAGATCCCGTGTACCGCAAATAAGACCCGGAGGAGCCTAAATAAATAAATATTAAAAAAAGAGAGAAGGGGAGTATTTCTGTGCCTAAGAAGTGTTGCAACCGCAAGAGTCCTATATCAAAAAACAATGACTGAGGACTTCCCTGGTGTCCTCAGAATCTGCCCTGCCAATGCAGGGGACACAGGTTCGAGCCCTGGTCCGGGAGGATCCCACATGCCGCAGAGCAACTAAGCCTGTGTGCCACAACTACTGAGCCTGTGCTCTAGAGCCCGTGAGCCAGAACTACTGAGCTCACGAGCCACAACTACTGAAGCCCACGCACCTAGAGCCCATGCTCCTCAACAAGAGAGGCCACCGCAATGAGAAGCCCACACATCACAACAAAGAGCAGCCCCTGCTCGCTGCAACTAGCGAAAGCCCACGCACAGCAACGAAGACCCAACGCAGCCAAAAATAAAAGATATAAATAAATAAATTTATTTAAAAAAAAAAAACAACAATGACTGAGACACTGCTTTGGGAAAGATCTCCAGTATTCTCCTTACTTGCTGCAAGTAATAAATCCTTCCGTCTCCCCCCGGAAAAGAAAGAAAAGAAAAGAAAACAATGGCTGACTTTTTAAAGCATTTCAGTAATACCTGGGATCTCTAAAAGATCCTGAAATTGGCACAAGATGGTTATAATTTCAGTGCTTAAGAGAAGCTCTGAAGTCACATCATTTCCACATAGCGATCAGAGGTAGTTTCTTACCATATAGTTGGGAGGCTTTATTTTTTGGTCTCCTGCCTCAAAGAAAGTCCCTACTCCAAACCAAGTACTGTGACGGTAGTAATAATGATACTATCAAAAACATCAGCTGCAATTTATTCATCACATTACCACATGCCGGGCATGTTTAAGAGCCAGCTACCTATCTTTCCTCATTTAATTCTCCTTGTGAGGTAGGTACAATTTTTAGGCTGATTTTATAGATAAGAAAACGGAGACACAGAAAAGTTAAGTAACTTGCCCAAAGTCACACAGTGAATGATACAGCTGGCACTTAACCCCAGGAAGTCTGGAACCATTAGATTAAACAGCCTCTGTACTTACATCTGCTAGATCTTCATCCTGAAACAACCCTGTGAGTCATCATAGGGTTACCTGCAAATTACAGATGGGGGAAAAAAAGAATGAAGAAAGGTCAGATAATTCGTCCAGCTAGTAAGCTATAGGGACAGACAGGGTCAGGAATCGGATCCAGGTCTCTGACCTCCAAGTTCTACACTCTTCACTTCTCCATACTCCAGGGCGGCTTGATCAGCCAACAAGGGACCTCTGTACAGATGGCTGTTCCCAGGACCAGAAGAGGGGACACTAGGTCCCAAGGGCATACAGGCAGGGAAGAATTAAGAACCATCATGCCATGAGGAATCTGCCATCTGCTGCCCACTTCGTCGTGGCTCTTAAACAGGATTTACCCTGTCATGTCCTGCTCAAAAACCTTCAGACTTATTATCCCTCATAGTGTCTCCTGTGTGATTTCAAGTCCCTCTGGCTTGAGTTACCCGATCTCATCTCCCACTTTCCCCAAGAAACCCAGCCCTCCTTCCAGTTTGGCAACCCCACTCCACCCCACGCCAGGGCACATCCCTCTCACTCGGACATGGCTCACGTGGTTCCCAGCACCTGAATCCGCTCGTGCTCATCTCCCTGCCATGTTTCAGAGCCCCTCGCCTCCCCCAGCCCTTCCTGAGTGCCTCCGCCTCTGGGCGCCTTCGCAGTTCCAAACAATTTCATACTTACTCACATCCAAGCAGTATTGTTTGCCATTGTTTCTGTTTCCCAACGGAAAATTCCTTAGGGGAACAACCATGCAGGATCTCAGGAGGCACAGACACCAGAAGGCTTCCGAGCACAGGCTTAGGAGTCAGACAGAGATTGGATCCTGACTGCCACGCGCTCAGCCGTCCAATTCCTAGTTGGCACACCTGTAAAATGGAGGTGAAAATAGTACCTACTTCACAGGGTATTTCTAAGAAGTAAATGAGAGAATGCATCTCTATAGCGTTTTCCACAATGCCTGGCAAAAATGCTCAATAAATAATTAATTCAATGATAACATACCGGGCCACAGCCCTGCCTAATGTCTGCTGACTATGCAGCTGGAGCACAACAAACAGCTGCAATTAAGTGATGGAAGACTACTGAAGGTTGAGGACTACCTGTAAAAACTAGACAAAAGAAGAAAAGCAAGAGGGAGCTCAAGGAAGTAGAATAATAGAGTGGAACGGGGAAAACAGGATCTAAGGACTAAACCAAATCTGAAAACACTTCCTGGGCACTGACTATGTGCAAGCACACCAAGGGGCACAGAGGGCGTGTAAGACAAAGGTCCCACACTCACGGGGCTTAGGATCCAGCTAAGCACTTAAGACAACACACAAAATAACTAAAAACACAAAAAAGTACATAACCGCGAAATGAATGGTACAGCCAGGGGTTTCCAGCTTTTTTCAGTTACAACTCCTTTTTACCTACAACTATTTCTTTTTTGATCATTATGTGATATACGGCATTCCTTATAATACCTTGTTGATTGAAAAAAATGCCTAACAATAAAAAAAACTACTATGAGTTCAACATTTTCCAATGAATTTGTATTTTGTTAATCACAACAGCATCTACGTGCACTGCAGAAAAAGCAGAACATATATATTCGCGATGTCATTAACTCAAGCTATGACGTTTGATGAATCTACTCAATAGATCCACAAGACTGGCCGATGGGCAGTACACACACACACACACACACACACACACACACACACACACACACACACACAGACTCTGCCCAAAGCATGGGGAATCACTGGCAGAGAATCCTACTGACAATAGTAGTTCAGAAGCGAGTAGAGACTAGATGACAAAGTTCTAACAGATTCAACTCAATAAACACTTAGCTAACTTAATTACAACAAACAGTTAACTATTATAACTAAAGAGATCTTGGAGGACGGGTGGGATGAAGCTGGGCGGAGGGAAGGGGGAACGTGACCGGCGAGCGCGTGCTCAAACCCGAGCCTGGAGCCTCCTCTGCAGGCACGCTGGCGGGAGGAGGGGACCGTGACCTGGGCACAAACTCAACCCACCAGTCCGGAAGGGACACAGCTGCTCAAAAGACAAGTACTGCAGATGCCAGGAGCTCCTGTGTGAAGAGCACGGGCTCCAGAGTCCACAGATCTGGACTTGAATCTGAGACCCACCCACCACTGGGCCTCAGTCAGTGAAGGCAGGCTTCTGAAGCCCCATCTCCCTGCTGTAAAACAGAGACCAATACTATTTGCCTCATAGGGAGATAAGGATTTTGAGGTGAGGCTAAAATAAGTAACCATGGTGAAGTGAGCCCGCGGTGTCCCAGAGAGCAGATAATGCCGCGGTGCCCACGACCATACCACAGGGAGTACCAAGGTAAGACTGAGTGCAGCGCTCCTCAAACAGATTTGACCACAAAGCAGTTTTAAGTTAAAATTTACAGAAGGAATCAGTAAAGGAGCGCAAGAGGTATGAAGCACACTTAGATTAGCATGGGACGACAAATAAGAAAACACCTAAGGATCCAAACTATGAATTCAACATTTTAGATACATCTTTAAATTATTTTATTTATTATGTATTTTATTAATCACAAATCAAATCAAAAGGGCTCATGGGTAAATGAACTGTTGCAAAAATGACTAGTTTTTAAAAGGTTTATAAATAAAATCCTCCCCCCTACCAAAAACTTGAGTAAAATTCAATCATCTTATTAAGAACATCTTTTGCTTTTCTCCAGACCCCTTTTAACAGTCCGTGGAACACAGTTCAGGAAGCACTACCTCAGAGTGGGGTGCGGTGCTGAAATAGAGGACAAGATAAATAGGAACAAGGAAGACACAACAAATAAAATATTATTCTACACTTCTGTGAACAATGATAAATTGTATGGCTTAGACAGCAGGACTTGGTACCTCTTCTCACTACCCCCAATTTAAGGACCATGAAAACACCTGTTGTATGCCAGGAATGCTACAGGCATTAGGGGATAGGACTTCTCAGGATAGAGGAGGGGAGGAAAAGGCAGTGAAGGGAAAATTATCAAATTCTGCTTCTGAATTTGGCCTTTTTTTTAATTTGGATTTTTTTTAATGTATGTATGTTATTACTATAGAAATCAGATGCTTTTTCAGAAGTAAAAACTAAAGCTTGAAAACAAGGAAGACAACGTGCCACTGTAGTGAACGGACACAGTTCTGATTGCAGAGGGTCTTTATCTGTCCCCCAACGGAAGCTCCGACCAGTGTGGCCTGGGGTAGAGAATGGAGACCCCCGTGTGGGCTCCACGCCGGCAAACTGCTCCTCAAGGACTCAGAACTCCAACTCCATCCGACAATGAGCAGGAGAGCCGCCCCTCTCCTGGAAGGCAGCTGGAGATGCCATGGAACTGGGGCGCGGTCACACAGCCGCTCTACACACCAAGGCCAGTCCCTCAGAGTGGCGTTTCTGTGCAGTCCGGGCCCCTGTGCCAGGAGGGCGGGAGAGGCGGCCCAGGGACTTTCCGTCTGCGAATTCTGGAGCCCAAGCAGCCACGGAAGGCAAACCCAGGGCAGAGAAGAGGACCAAAGGAAAGTATGATTAATAATTACACTCTGAGTTTACACAGCACTTCTTTCTTCCCTGATGAGTCTGAAGTATTTTGGAGACATTACTTCACCAGGGCCTTCAGGTTCTTTATTTTAAGACAGTCTCCAGCACACGGGAAAGCTGAATATTAAGTCCACTTTAAAAGATTAGGGAGAGCACACATACCCACACCAATCTGCCCGAGGGGAATCGGCAGAGTGATGAGACTCCAAGCTCCCGTTCGCCTCGCTGTTCTGGCCAGTAGCATAAGGTTGCTTCTCAAAAATGATTCTGAGAGTTTAGGAAAAACTGAGTGTCCCACAGGTCCCAAAATAAGCGTCTAGAATTACACAGAACAGAATAATAGTCCTGCCTCACCCACAGCACAGATCAAGGGCCCAAGTTGCCTTAAATCATTTCTAAGACAAGCCAAAAAAGGAATAAAGGAGAGAGGGAAATGGAAGGATGAAAGAGGAAAGGAAAAAAGCTCATGTGTTGTGCTGAGATCAAAGTAGTTTCCATTTGTATCTCAAGAGAGGGGCACTGGCCGGTTCCATAGCCCTGTCTACTGCAAGCCAACCAGAGCACTATAATCTATACGATAAATCGCTAGTCATTTTACATTTCTTTCTTGTCTCTCAAAAAAAATACATCTGTTTCTCTAAGAATACTCAGTCATTTAGCATTTACTGTGAGTCTACCAAACACCAGGCATCACGCTGGGTCTGAGTACAGAAGTGAACAAAATGTCTCCTATACTGGATGGAAATGCAGTGGTGGACACAACCACCAGGACAAAAATGTCAACACACAAACAGAAAAACAAGTTCATACTTACATACCGTGAAGAGGTCTGAGGGGGAGAGAAGAGCAGAAGGTAAGAGGAAATAACACAAGGGACCCTTGGCTGGGGTGGTCAGGAAGGCAGCAGGAGCGAAGTGTTGTCTTGCCTGAGGTGGAGGGTGGAGCTGAGGGAAGGCGGGAGCTTCCTGCAGGGGCAGGAGGAGGCACAGGTGCACGGCCATCAGGTGAGAACAGACGTGGGCCTTCCAGGAACTCTGGGTTTAAAGGTCACTGGGAGAGGAAGAAGAGGACAGCAGGGCAGGCAAGGCCACATCATGCAAAGCCAGGCTTGGCATCTTAAGGAAAGTGGATTTAAGGACCTTGCTTCTTCCTGTGTCCCTCATAGCTCTCGGCCCAATGCCTTCCTCATGGCAGACACCAAGAGAACACACGCTTCATTCAAATATAAACCACTGACCATTTAACAAGCAATGTAATGACTTAAAACCTTGGCCCTCAAGAATCTTACAGAAAAAAACAAAAAAAACAGACCATCCCTCCACCCCAAATGACAAATGTTCTTGAGCCAACAAGAAAAATATCCTGAGACAGTATCTAATTAAATGCCAAATGAAATGTTCAAGTCGTATGTCGTTCCCTGGAAGGGGGTAATTTTAGGCCATAGTAGTGATGACAGGTTTCCCAGAGAGGGTAGGACTGCAAGTGGAAACTGAAGTTCAGGGAGAATTTAGCTCAGCCACCTGGGAGGATGCTCCAGGCCCACAGAACAGGGTAAGCTCAAGTGCACAAGCAGAAACGAGCAAGGCCTGTTTGAGAGAAATACACACAAAGGGACAGCTGGGCCCATCCTGGACACCCGCACAGCAGTCCAGCCCAGAAGCCTCTCCAGGCCGGTTGGCCCAGCCTCAGGGCCTTGCAGGGGACAACAGGAAGGTACCCACCGGTCAGGCCCTGGCCGGTCTCCTGCCTGGCACACTCTGGGTGAGCGGCCTGGAAAGGAGTGTGAGTGAGACTGTCTGCCCCAGGAGGAGACAGACAGGCAGAGGGCTACAGATCTCACTCACTGGGATAAAAAATTAAATGCCAAGAAGGAGGGTGAGAAGAGGAAAAATCCAAGTTGTTGTAGAATTACGCAACTGAAATTCCATGCATAAGCCAGGAAATGCAAAGGTCACAGTTCCCACAGCAACTGTAACCTGAGCCGCCGGCTGTGTAGTCTTTGGCGGCTGTGTAGTCTTTGGCTCCGCCGGGCCCAAGGGGAAGCACCCTACTGTGCTGGGTCTGCCGCTCAGGGCCCCAGGCCCGGCCCCTGAAGCGCCAGGCAGTCCTGGACCGTGCTGCTCCGAGCTCACCTGCGTGGCCACACCAGGCTGCAGTTCCGGATTCTTTTAGGCAGAGCTCCACCCTGACCCTGTGCCCACTAACTTGGGTCTTTAATCTTAACTCTTCTTCAGGTTGAGTGACCTTGAGGGGGAGGGGAAAGTGCACAGGGGAGGGGCTGCTATCCCCTCTTCTCTACATCTGTGGCATCCCACACATGCAAAGCCTCACCAACAGGGAAAAACAGCGGGGCCGGGCGGCAAGGGAATGTTGGGCTTTAAAGGACACCATCAAAAAAAGGGAAAAGACAACCCACAGGGACCTCCCTGGTGGTCCAGTGGTAGAGAATCCACCTTGCGACGCAGGGGACAGGGGTTTGATCCCTGGTCGGGGAGCTAGGATCCCACGTGCTGCGCGGCGGCTGGGCCCGCAGCTCAACTGGTGTGCTCACGGGCCGCAAACTACAGAGCCCACACACCCTGGAGCCTGCGCGCCATGACTAGAGAGAGAAACCCCGCATGCCATGACTAGAGAGAAGCCCGTGCCCCAACAAAGGATCCCCGGGTGCCTCAACGAAGGTCCCGCATGCCGCCACTAAGAACCTACACAGCTAAAAAAAAAAAAAAAGAGATAACCCATAGAATGGGAGAAGATTTCTGCAAATTATTCACCTGATAAGGGCCTTGTCTCTAGAGAATATGTAACTGAGCACACGTTCCTTCCCCAGAGGGACGGGGACACAGGCAGGTCACCCAAGGCCCTGCACCCATCCTGAAGCTGCCTGTATTATGATAGTGGAGGATGGGGCCCGAGCCCCCTTCCACCCTCACCCCGCAGGCTGGGGTCTCAGTTAAGGCTGTGGGTACCTGCCTGTGGGTGGAAGGAAGACCAATAGGCACCTGGTGATCATGGGCCTTTTTAAAAGATGAGGCGCCTGAGGTTCTCCTCCTCCTCACTGTTCAATCATCACAACAGAAAAGACTCACTCCCCAAAAAGTTTATGTTCTGGAAATCTTACCTCCCTTCAGGCAACATCTTATGTGAGTAGCTGATATTACGGGCTCTGGGCAAAGGATGACTTTCCTGTTACTTTGGCTGCCAAACTGGCCATAGACAAGGAAAGCATGAGGTGGTCAAGTGTAGGCAGCTGTCTGACCTGAGCACGGCCCTCCATGATGTGATAAAACTGCCCTGCATGACGTCACGAGAAGTAAATGGACTAAGGCATGTAAGAGCCACACCGCAGGCCTAACACGCAGGAGCCCAACAAGCGGAGTCACTAGATTGCTGCTATTTCTTCTCACACCCAACCTGACGACCCACTTCACTTATAAGAGCTGGGTGCAAATTAACGACAGCAACAAGAACAGCAGCAATTATTGCAGCTGACATTTAATATGGGCTCACTCTGTGATGAAGTCTACGCAAGATTTCACTTCGTCCTCACGATAAGCCTGTGATATAGATATTATTATCCACATTCTTGGGTCAAGAAACAGGACAGTCACGTACTCAAGGTCACGCAGTTCTAAGTGGTAGAAGATGGAAGTAAACCCAGACAATCTGGCTCTGGAGCCCTCACATTTAACCACATCACAGCCGTCTTCAGGTGTCTGTCCCACCAAGAGCAAATCAGGTAAAGATGTTCCAAAAACATCCCAAGGGTGACTTCCGTGACAGAACTTCCAGTCTTGGGTTGACCTAGTGATCACAAAACCATGTGGAGGGTTCTGAGTTCTGCAAAAGAGAAAGGCCAGAAGCAATCCAAGATGCCACCATCACCCACTGTCACCCACTGATCACAGGTAGCTCTGTTCAAAGTGGGGACGCGCGACTATGCTTCATTTCGCAAGTACACTTGCTAAAAAGGCATTCTGATACCTCACGGGTAACAGTGAACAAGCCTGGGAATTTTCAAACTGTCTTACACCCTACTTGACTCCCACTCTATTTCATAAACCCCACAACTGTCCTGCATTTGCACAGACAGGACTTCTCACCTTCCTCACTGTCCTTACCCAGGTCTCCTCTCCCTCACATGTCTGTTCCTATGCTCCACACACCCTCTAGGCCCCAGCTACATGGTTTATACCCACTTGTTCAGATTACATACAAAGAAAAAAATCAACACATTCATTTACCCCAACTTAGAAATGGAAATACCCGATAAAGAAAGGGATACAGAACAAATGAGGCACTGAAAAACCACGTTTGCAAGTAATCCCAAGTATGTCCCCCCAAGGATACCCCAGCATCCCCATGACTAGTGGGAATGCGACCTTGGACAGAGACAGCCCACCTCCTGACCTGGCTCCCTTCTCAAGGGGACATACTACCCTACTTACTGCTATGCAGGCGGTAGGAAGGGAGCAAATGAGACAGCCAACAGAACACTATTACTTAAGTCAGATGTCTTACTGCTTTTTAGACTTGTCTGAACAGCATAGGGAGAGGGTAGACTGCTGAAGTATCTTGCAGGGATCAGGGCAGGAGGTAGTTCACGTTTTTCATTGTGGTAACTTATCTCCATAACCCAGATACACTTCTAATTATTAAATTCCATGCCTATACTAGAGTAAATAGAGCTGAAAATCTCACTAGATAACACAAGAGAATTAAGACTACAATGGGAAGTGACACTGCTCCATTTTCCTGACTTACGCTTAAATACAACCTCAGTATACCATGTCCAACCTCCAGCTATTCCCAGAAGCCTGGCCCCCAATCAGTGTGTTTAATAGTCATCAGCGGGCTTCCATGGTGGCGCAGTGGTTGAGAGTCCGCCTGCCGATGCAGGGGACACGGGTTCGTGCCCCAGTCCGGGAAGATCCCACATGCCGCGGAGCGGCTGGGCCTGTGAGCCGTGGCCGCTGAGCCTGCGCGTCCGGAGCCTGTGCTCCGCAATGGGAGAGGCCACCACCGTGAGAGGCCCGCGTACCGCAAAAAATAAATAAATAAATAAATAAATAAGAGTCATCAGCTTATGGCTGTTTTTACCAGCAACATAGTGAGTAAAATGCTATAGAGTCTATATGCCTTAGTCTCTGCTTTCATAAGATTTTAAGTTTCTAAAAAGCTAAAACAAAGTCACCAACATAAGGTCTAAGTATTAAAGGTTATGAAACTGACTACAGACTATTCAACTGTAGACACTTGTTAAATATAACAGAAACACCTGAAAGCATAGAAATTTGTCATGTAAATCTGGATTTACTCAAGAACAGAGGGCAAATTTGACCTGTCAAAACTAACAATTTTTATACTTTGAAAAATACAGAACACTGTCAAGAAAGTGAAAGGAGAGCCTACAGAGTGGGATATTTGCAAATCATATATCGGATAAGGAACTCATTTACAGAATATATAAAGAACTCTTACAGCCTGATAATTAAAAAAGTAACCCAAATTTTTAAATGGGCAAAGGATTTTAATAGATATTTCTCCAAATAAGATATACAAATGGTCAATAAGCACACAAAAAGATGCTCAACATCATTAACCACTATGAAAATGCTAATCAAAACCACAGTGAGATACCCCTTCACACCCACGAGGACGGCTAGAACCATAAGGAGAATAGCAAGTGGTAGCGAGGATGTGAAGAAGCCGGGAGCCTCATACCGTGCAGGTGGGAATGTAAGATAGCGCAGCCACTTTGGAAAACAGTTCTGCAGCTCCTCAGAATGCTAAACAGAGGTATCACAAGACCCAGCAATTCCACTCCTAGGCATGCATATATACAAGAGAAATGAAAACACACGTCCACACAGAAACTTGTACACGAATGTTCATCGTGACATTATTCGAGGTAGCAAAAAGCCGAATGTCTATCAACTGGTGAATGGATAAGGAAAATGTAGTAGATCCATAAAATGGAGTATTATTTGTCCATAAAAGGGAATGAAATTCTGATACAGGCTACAACATGGATGAACTCTGAAACATTATGCTGAGTGAAAAAAATCTAGTCACAGAAAACCACAGACTGTATGATTCCATTTATATGAAATGTCCAGAATAACAAATCTATAGAGACAGAAAGTAGACTCGTGGTTGCCTATGGCTAGTGGGAGAGGGACTGGATAGAAGTGGAGAGTTACTGCTATGGGTACAGAGTTTCTTTGGGGGATGATAAAAATGTTCTAAAATTAATTGTGGTGACGGTTGTACAATGCTGCGGATATACTTAAACCCAGTTAATTTTACACTTAATGAACTGTATGGTATGTGAATTATATAATAAAACTGTTTAGAGCAGTAACCACGTCTTTTTTGTCACTGTATTCTCGTAAGTAACACAGGGACTGGCACACAGTAGGTACTCAACAAATGTTGATAAAATAAAGAGAACAGAGGTGTTGAGTCTTTCCACCAAAGATTTCATTAAAGGAATTCCCCCACTGCACTCAGGGACTTCTGTGAGCCGGTCCGAGCCCAGAGGAGACAGGGAGCCCTCTCCAGCCCCTTCTCCCAGCCCAGCACACCCCCTAAACATCAGGGTGATATAGTCTCTGTCTGCAGTCTCTTCTAAACCTGAATTCTAGGATGCTTTGCTGGTGGATATAAAAAAAACAACAAGGGTCTTCCCTGGTGGCACAGTGGTTAAGAATCCACCTGCCAATGCAGGGGACATGGGTTGGAGCCCTGGTCGGGGAGCTAAGATCCCACATGCCGAGGGGCAACTAAGACTGCGCACCACAACTACTGAGCCCACGCGCTCCGGAGCCTGTGCACCACAACTAGAGAGAAGCCCGCGCTGCAACAGAAAAGATCCCGCGCGATGCAACTAAGACCCAACGCAGCCAAAAACAAATAAATAGATAAATATTAAAGAGGTATAGCATATAATAGTAATAAAATATGTAGTAGTAGTAAATATATAGTAATAAGTAATAGAGTAGAAAATATATAATGCTCTTTACTGTAAATTCCATATAGTCAATTGACTCTCGGACAAACCTGTCATAGATTTTTTTTGTCTAACTCATATCTATGGCCAATCCATGGACTCAACTGATAAAGTGAATGTCAGTTTTCATTTACCTTAAGGAGTGAAACAAAATTGGACAAAAAAAGGTTTATTTTGGGACTTCCCTGGCGGTCCAGTGGTTAGGGCTCCACACATCCTCTGCAGGGGCCTCAGGTTCAATCCCTGGTCGGGGAACTAGGATCCCACATGCTGCGAAGCATAGGCAAAAAAAAAAAAAAAAAGAACATGTATATCAAACATGATATAAGCAGCTTCTTTGCTGAATTGGACCCTAGTTTTTCAAATACTAAAAGAAGTATTTCCTCAAATTTTTGTGCTATTCACAATGTACTGGATATGGACACAAAACACTTTAAGTTTAAACTGCAAATGTTAACATTTTTTCATCACTTTCTTAGACAGTGAACAAAACAACAAATCAAGCCCTGATGTGTAGTGTTTGTTGGTTTCTGGGGTGTAAATACTCCCACCATGGCCAAATTCAAGCTATGTACATCTCTGAACACAGAGCTGGGAGGAAATGTACTGTAGTTCACAATTATACAGTATTTCCACCATATGGGGCAAGAGACCTGAGAGCATAGTTCATGCTAAAATAATGAGGAAGTAATGAATTTTGAGTATTTGTTACCTTTGCTTTCAATACAATTTATTTAACTATAAGTTTATAATTTTTTAAATATTTATTTATTTATTTGGCTGTGCTGGATCTTAGTTGCAGCATGCAGGATCTTTAGCTGTGGCATGAGGGATCTTTAGTTGCGGCATGAGGGATCTTTAGTTGTGGCATGAGGGATCTAGTCCCTTGATTAGGGATCGAACCCAGGCCCCCTGCACTGGGAGCACGGAGTCTTAACCACTGGACCACCAGGGAAGGCCCTAGAATTAATTTTTAATAATAGCTGTATTTAACAACCAACTTGCAAAATTCCTGAAAATTTAACCACAAGGTATGAACAGGCTCTGGCAGGCCATGGTTCACTCCTACACTCCCAGTGTTTAGTACACAAAACATGATCATGCATGTTTGTAGAAACAAAATATAACCCTATAGTTACTTCACCCCTAACACTCCAGAGGGATTCAAGACTTTCCTATAACAAGATTTTTAGAGCTGGGAATTTTTAAAGCCAGAGAGACTAGAACAATCTTCCCTGTAACACATTTCTTTTACAAAGGGCAGGGGGCGGGTCTTTTAATACTTAGTATAAGCTCGAATCTAAGACACCTTCTTTGATATATTCTCCCTGAGGTATTTCTTCCACAAAACACTCAGGCACTGGGAAGCTAATTTTAAACCCTTGACAGTCTGATCTGGTTTAGCACCCTGGGTGGCATTATTCACAGGGCGTTCCTTAAAGCTTGCTTAAAGTTCTGGCTCCTGCACTGGAAAATACAGAGCCCCACAAGCACCCACCACTCCCGCTCCCGGCTCCTGGAGCTCAGTTTGGGTGCTCTCCCTCCCTCCCTCCCAATTCTGTCTCTGGTCTGCACTCCTCTCCTTGGTTCCCTGTGGATCCTGCCCAGCCGCCTTCCCAAGAGTGGTTTTGGTCCTTGGCTTCCCACCATCCTTTACTACCACCTGCCTTTGTCACTAATGACTCCTAGGTCTATGTGAGACTTAACCCTAACCCTAACCCTAACCCTAACCTGAATGCTCGTCTTTACTGACTAGCTTCATGACAAAGCCTGAAGTACTGCTCCTCTAAGAAGGCAGCAGAGGGACTTCCCTGGTGGTTCAGTGGTTAAGACTTCGCCTTCCAATGCAGGGGGTGCGGGTTCGATCCCTGGTTGGGGAGCTAAGGCCCCACATACCTGGCAGCCATAAAACAGAAGCAATATTGTCACAAATTCAATGAAGACTTTTAAAATGGTCCACATCAAAAAAAAAAAAATCTTAAAAAGAAAGAAAAAAAAAAAAAAAAAAAAAAAGAATGCAGCAGATACTCTATCCCCATTGGCCAGGAGTTGGTGGGCCTTTATCTTCCTTAGACTGTAATATGAATAAAAGCAGAGAGAGACGTTTCATTTTCCCAAGTATAAACTAAAGCTGAATTTGTTTCTTCAGTTATGCGTGCTGCTCTCCTAGCCAGAAAGCAGCGCAGTTACTCCCTGCCCCTCCCTGTCCCCGATCCCAAGACTCCACTAAACATCTCCTGGGTCTGTATCCTTCCCACTTCTGGTCACAGTTTGCCCTCATCACCCTCCAGTGGAAATTATTCCAAACTGCCCGCCCACAGGACCCCTGGACTTCAGCCCATCTTCCCCAAGTACTTTCACACCATGCCACTTCCCAATTTTAGAACCTGAGGTTCCCTGTCAAAATCTAAGAGAATATCCCTGTTCCTAGGAAAAAAACACTCAATTATTGAGGGGTCAACGTCCCTAGTTTATTCAAAGAGAAGGAAAAAATATGAAAAAGCAAATGGGGCAAAACGAAAACAATGTGTGTTTCTGGAACAAGAGCTCCCTGTACTATTCTTGCCTCTTCTGAAATTATATCAAAATAAAGTTACAAGAAAACAAAAAAACTAAACCCTCATCTTAGTGTCAAAGTTTGATAATAAACAACTCCTTCTCATGGTCACATCTCTGACACACTGTTTTTGTCCCTCTCTCTACACCTAGACTCAGGATTTCCCCTGCTCCTCCCTGCTTCCTTCACTGACTCACTTCTTCCAGGGCTGCTGAGGAAGGAAAAGAACTAACATTTACTGACCATGTGCTACCAGCCAGGCGATATCACGCTTGGCATTTCGTGTATTTTATTTCATCAAATTCTACTGAGGACCATAAGAGGGAAGTGACAGGCGAGGCCTGGAGAGATTAAGACACTGGTCCAGGATTCCACAGCCACTAAAGGCAGAGCTGGAATGTGAACCCAGGTCGGCAGGGCAAGAATGATAAAGCAAATGGGGCAAAGTGTAAATAATTAATAAAACCTAATTAGCAAATTTAGGGAATGGTTCAAGGGAGCTCCCAGTACTGCTCTTACCACTTATCTGTAAGTCTGAAACTACATCCAAAGTTACCCAAAAGAGGGCTTCCCTGGTGGCACAGCAGTTAAAAATCCACCTGCCAGTGCAGGGGACACGGGTTCGAGCCCTGGTCCGGGAAGATCCCACATGCCACAGAGTAACTAAGCCTGTACGTCACAACTACTGAGCCCACGTGCCACAACTACTGAAGCCCGAGCGCCTAGAGCCCGTGCTCCGCAACAAGAGAAGCCACAGCGATGAGAAGCCTACACACCGCAACGAAGACCCAATGCAGCCATAAACAAATAAATAAATAATTTTTTTAAAAAAGTTATCCAAAAGACAAACTTTTCTTGTGCCCCGACAAAGAGGTGGGCCCACTGACCCAGCTACAGCAGCCACCTCCTGCCTAAAGCACCTGAAGGCCAAGGCAGCAAAGATATGTGTGAGACAATCGGGAGAATTCATGGTGCTGACAGTCTGGGAGCCCCTAAGGAATCAGTATCTCTGGGTTTTTTCTCCAGAATCAAGTCATATTCTTGGCCCACGTAAAACAAGACCAGTTTTACCAAACCTGGGAAGGCACCAAACCTGAAACTTGGGTGTCCCCTGGTCTCTTCCCTCTCCTTATCTCCTCTATCTAATCAGTGTCTTCTTTCCAAAGCGCCCCTGGCATCAACTCCCTGCCTCTCTATCTCCATCGCAGACATCCTGTTCTAGTCTCTTGTCATTCACACCTGACTTATTACCATGACCTGTGGGCCAAATCCAACCAGCAAGTGAAGAAGGGTTTTTATATTTTTTTAATGGTTGGGGAAAAAAATCGACAGATGACTATTTCGTGACATGGAAGAATTAGATGAAACTCAGATTTGGGGGGTGGGGGATAAAAGCTTTATTGGCGCACAGCCGCGCCCATTCACTGACCAATTACCTGCTTTCCTACTACAACAGCAGTTGGGTGGTTGCATCAGAGACCATATGGCCCGTTGAAACTTAAAATACTTATTTTCTGGCCCTTTACAGAGAAAATTTGCCAACTCCTCCCATAGCTGGTCTTGCCTGACTCTCATCTCTCCCCACTCCATAAGATTAACTGACACAAAATATTACTTCCGTGCTGTTGCTCTGTGTTCAAACACCTCTGATGAACTCTCCCTTGCTTATATACTTCACACTGTAACCTGGTATCCATCAGACCAGGTGAACAACCTTGCTTTTAGCAAGAAAAGCCCAAAAAGCCATGCCTTTGTTCATGCTACCTTCTGCCTTTGTCATACGGAGTGAAGTCAGACACAGAAAGACAAATATCCTGTGATATTGCTTACATGTGGAATCTAAAAAAAAGGGTACAAATGAACTTATTTACAAGACACAAGTAGAGTCACAGATGTAGAAGACAAACTTACAGTTACCGGGGATAAGGGGGGTAGGGATAAATTGGGAGACTGGGATTGACATACACACACTACTACATGTAAAACAGATAACTAATAAGAACCTACTGCACAGCACAGGGAACTCTACTCAATACTCTGTAATGGCCTACATGGGAAAAGAATCCAAAAAAAGAGTGGAGCTATATATATATGTAACTGATTCACTTTGCTGTACACCTGAAACTAACATATTATAAATCAACTATACTCCAATAAAAATTTAAAAAGAAAGAAGGAAAGAAAGAATAGAAAGCTAGCTCTTCTTGCCTTCAACTGCTAAGCTCACTGCTAACTTGCCTGCCAAGACGCTGGGAAACGCTGGGAAAGGAACATTTCCTGGTTTCCTCTCCTCTGCTTCCACAGCACCCTATACTTACCCTCATCACAGCCCCTACCACACTACACTGAAATCATCTATTGGTGTGTCTGTCTCCCCAGCTACAGTAAGATTCCAGAGGGCAAGGAACACGTCTCACTCATTTCCCAACACCCAGACCCAATGTGGCTCCGCGGTCCATGAACACTGAGCTCAACTCCAACCCCACCAGGCTGGCCTCCTCACCGAGGCCCTGGTGCGGGTGCGCCAGCTCACTCTCTCTCCAGGCACCCCTTCACCTCGCCTAGACAGCCCCACCAATGAGCCGGGACACAGCCTATGCAGGCCCACGAGTCAGCGGACTAGGGTCCAAACCCCAAGCTCCTCTCACTCATGTGCCCTTGGACGAGACACTTGGGTGTCCGCCCTCATCTGCAAAGCAGGGGTGCCAGAGCAGCACCTGGACTGCAGGGCTGACAGTGCATGTAAAGCATCTAAACCAGCGCTATGCATGTAATAAAGACTCGAATGGTAAGTTATTGTCCTTGTTCTCCCCAAAGACTGGAGTCACCTGTCTGTGCCATTTGGCACTTCACTGCTTTTCTTCTTCCTTTACCCAACCGTCTTGTCATTCATGTTGTATCTTCTGAAGCAGGGACAAGGTCAAATACCTCTAGGAACCTGGGCCCTGCCCTAATACCCAGTACAGGGCAACATGCGGAGAAGGGGCCCAACAGATGATAAATTAATGAACCAATTATTCCAGGAAGTCCAAAGAGTTGCTAGTAAGAAAAACAATGCAGGGCCAGGGATGAGGCAGAGAGTAATGAGACAGAGAGCAGCAGTTGGGGGGTATGTTTTGGGGGTGCTTTCACATTGGTAAGCATGGAGCCACACATGCTCCCCAGAGACTGTCCCTTCAGTCAATAACAGTACCAGCTAACACTCAGGGTGTTCACTGCTGCTTATCAAGTGCCGGCAGGATTCTAAATGCTCACAGCCACACCAAGCACATAGGACTGTCATGCTATTGTACAGATGGAGAGACTGAGGCCCAGGGAGGTTAAATAACATATACAAGGTCACACACCCTAGTAAATGATGTAGAAGTCTAGTTCCAGAGTTCATGCTCCTTACCACTACACATTTTGGGGAGTGTGTGTGTGTGTGTGTGTGTGTGTGTGTGTGTGAGAGAGAGAGAGAGAGCGCGCGCGAGGCGGTGTTGTTTCACTTGGGGACCTTACTGAGGACTACAGCCCGGGAGACAGCCTCTCTGACAGCTCTGAGGAGCTGCTCCAAAGAGGAGAGGGAAGAGCCAGGGTATATATGAACTTTTTTGCTGGGAGAAACATGTAGTCAAGCATAAAAGGATGAGTTATCGATTTTACTGCTTTTCTGTGTATGGGAAGATGCAAGAATCTGGGGTCATTGAAATTCTTCCCGAGATATGCATCTTAACTGTCTAGGGGCCGGCACATCCAAAGCACAGAATGGTTGTTTTTCTCCGTCCTGAATTCCTCTCAGGCTGCACTGTCAGTGGGCAACTGCAGTGGCTAATGGCTTGATCCTTGTAGAACTGGAATGGCAGGCAAGATTTTTTTCTTTACAGTGACATGGAACCCAGGAAAATGTCATTCCTTCTTTCTTTCCTCTCCCTCTGGACTTCTTTCTCAGGTAAGATTATTCAGGCAACCCCTGAAACCTGGGCATGGAGAAGCGGGGCTTGAAGATTGCAAAGACCAGGTATGAACCAGGAAAACAGAGACTCACTCCCACGTTTTGGGTTTTAATCTAATTTGGCTCCACTCTTCACCAGCTAAGAGATCTCAGGCAAGCAACCTAACGTCACTGAGCCTCATGTTTCCCAGCCTGTTAAGTGAGCATCATATATGTAACCTCCCAAGATTGTTGTAAGGATTAAAGGAGACTGTCATGTCATGACAGTGTACTGATAAGGCATACTCCGGATAAATTAGTTGCCTTTCCACCTTTCCCACACCTTAATATAAGTAAGGCTTTCAGCCAAATCCCTTGCCCTCCTTTACTGTCCTACCAGGGAACAATCTATACTCCACCCTGGCTCTTCCTGCCTGGTGCATATGCCCAAGCACCTGGGCCTCATAAAAGCCTGCAGAAGCAGCTTGGAAACAAGCACGAGAGGGGAGCAACTGCACCATGGTCCAGACGGCTCCTGGGGTGCAAATGAATGTTGCATGCAGAGAGGCTGGCCAGCCAGGCACTGCCAGACCTGACTGATAGCCAGGACAGCGCTTGGAAGCCCGTAGAGGCTGGGGTTAGTACCATCTGCGGCTCTGAGGCTGCATCTGTGTAGGGCATGGAGAGGGCAAGGCAGGTAAAAGTGACAGGCAGCTACTTCCACCAAAGGTGGAAGATCAGACTGCCTGTATACAGAAAAGCAAAATTCTGAATTCCTTGAGAAGGAATTCTGTTGCAAAATTCCTTTACCGTGAAGAATTAAATTTAAAGCCAAGAAGTACAGATACACACAATTATATTTTGGAGGTCAATCCACATTTTCATACAGCAACTTTGCTTGAAGCAAGGATATTTTTAAGCTGATGAACCCTTCTCTGAGGTCAGTGGTCATGGACATAGAGAATGTTTCATTAGCAACATGTGAAAGGGTCCTAAATGTTATTACCAAATGGAGTCAACTCAACCAATACAGCAGGGAGCAGAGGGGAAGATGCTTAACCACTGCCAAGAGATGTAAGTCATTTCTGTTTGAGTGGACTTGATCATAGTGATCCAAAGGTCTTCTAAAATAAAAGATTAAAACACAAGCAAAAACTGTATCTCACTGAGCATATCCAGCAAGAAGTCCCATTAGGCCTTTCCCACAATAGATCAGTTTCCAAATACAGCACATGACAAAGAGATACTGAAGGAAGGAGGAGTGGGAGGGCTGGCAGGCACCAGCACAAGGCGACCACAGAGTTCCCAGGTCCCTGTAGGCACAGTGTCAGGGTCCTAGAGTTAGAAAGGAACCTCAGAGGTAACATGGTCCAATCTAATTCCCAAAGCATCGGTTAAGCGCCTCCCTGCTCACGACTGCTCCCACTGTTAGAGCACCTGGGAAACGGTACTCCAGCAGCCCAGAGCACTGGCACCTCCAAGGCAAGCAGCACAAGCCACAGATGGCAGTGGTGCTGGGCCAAAGGGCAGCCTTCAGGAAGGAGAGGTGGCCCCAGCCTTTCCTACAGCCAAGGTGCTGGGCTGCTCCTCAGAGAGCAGCTGCAAACAGATCCGCTGTTTGCAAATATACAAACATTCCTGAAACAATAGCCACGGGGATAAATTCTAGAAATTCTCAATCTTATGTGTACGAAATTAACAAAACCAAATGGACAAAAAAATATTTTGCCCGTTAGTATAAATTTTCTTACCACTCCATGTTCAGGGCTCCCCTGGCCAGTGGAGCCACTAATCACAACACATTATGGTTTTCTCCATCTGTGCTTTCCCCACATGCAGGCGGACAGCGTCTTATTGTCTGGCACGTGCCTTACATATAGCAGCTGCTCAATAAACATGTGCTAAGAGGAAGCCCCAGCATGAAAGTCAAAGCTCTTAGGTTCCAGCCCCTCTGTCCCCGGGCTCCCTGAGGGTGGTCGAGGTCCGAGGAGTCTCTGGGCCCTGCTCAGCCCACTGAGGCACATAGCGTCCAGTGAGTCCTGGGGCGCAGGCACACTGCCATCTCTCCCATTTCTCTCCCTGCCCCATACTGCCTTTTTCTTCCTTGCTTCCTCTTCTTTTTGCTCCCTCAACATGTCACCTTACAGCGAGGTGATCAGACGCACAGGATTTGGAGTCATCCAGCCTCAGCAACTTATTTAAGGTTACGGACCTTAGCCTCTCTGCAATAGTTTCCCTGGTGTGAAGCCGGAGACAGACGTGGTGCGTGCACATAAGGCTCTGGGCTGTGTCTGGCCCACCGTAGCACTCGGTGATGGCTACTCCTATATAATTACCCAGGGTACCTACTTGTCTAAGGATGCTTAAAAATGCCAAAGGCAGAAGGTTGATTTGTTTTCCCTATGTCTGCAAGTCTGGTTTTGACAAAAGCCTATCTGCTTTGGAAACAAACTGAAACATGACCATGTCACTAGTTAAAATACTTCCTTTTCCTTTTTCACAGGGAAACAAATGACTCTGACCAGTCATGACCAAACTGGGTAAAAGGTTCTGTTCCAAACAGTGGTTAGGATCCAACACTACCTCGTTTAGAAAAGAATAAATAAATTAAATAAAAATTATCCATAAAGTAGTTGAGCTAGGGCAATGATAGGGTTTGTGCGAGCTCTAGGTTTTGGGAATCAGAAACCCAGGCCAGGCAAAAAAGTAGAGGAGGGAAGGGGAAGGGTTTCCTCAGCTTTTCAGACAGCAGACCTGTAATCAACCCTCTTTCCAGATCCCACGGCCCAGCCACTAGGTCCCCGAAGACTACACTGTCCTAAGTGTCCCTTCTGGGAAGCCCACCTGTGTTCCCCTCTGAATGCTTCAGAATTACCTCCTCTGACCCTGCCCCCCTTTTAAAGGAATATGCGAGTTAACCTAAACGCATCTCTCCTGTAGGATTTCAAACAGATAACTCAAAAGTGAAGAGAGAGACAATGTGAAACAGTGCAGGGAAGGTTGGAAGAGAAGAAGGGCTGACCCCCATGACAGAGGTAAGTCAGCTGCCCTTGACTGGTCCGTGAGAGCACAACTCCAGAACCGAATGCCTTAGTCTGAATGACGCCTAAGTCCACCTTTTCTAACGGGACAATCACTGACCTCTCTGTGTGCAGGAAACAGGGGCCATCGCAGCACCGACCCGCTCGGACGGCCAGGAGGACTGAGTGCGGTCACCATGCACCCACTCAGAACAGGCCCGGCACACAGCTAACGATGTGGACGCGGGACTGCAGACGCCACCATCGGGATGCTACTCTCCCCACTTCTCTTCCTCTGCTACTCACAGACCCAGCGCTGGCAATCACAAGGCAGCCTGGTCGTGGGGGTGGGTGCTGTGAGGAAAGCAGCCAGGAAGGTAGCCGGGACTTTTGTAAGCCGGCTTTTTGTAGGCCGGGGACAACCTGCATGGAGGTTTGTTGGTATAATCCGGGGGGCGGCCAGGGCTGGAGGAAGTATTGCCTGCCCTTGGTCTTCCCTCTGGGCTGCTCTGCCCCTCTCTCTCCCAAGCTCCAGCACAGACACAGGGACTCAGGCCTCCTCCATACTTTGCTTAAATCAGCAAGTAGGAGACGCAGGGCAGGAGACAGGGCAAAGCTGGGACCAACCAAAGTTTCACTCCGCCTTTCATGTAGTTATTTGCTTTAACAGTAAGGAAAAAATCAATAAAAGCTACTAGTTAACCACTTGACGGAGTACTGTTCCTCTCCTTCCAGAGTTAACCAGACTGGACCCTTCACTAGGTCACTAGGTCAACGGTTAAACAGGCCTGTGTAGACCCGCCTAACGCAGAAAGACCACTCTCCCGGTGTTCATCTACACACCCACACGAGCGTGTCCGTCCTCCGGCACAGACACTGTGGAGGCACCGCTCCCGCCAGGGACCTGACCCCTTAGCAGAAGCTTCTGCCCTTTGTCTTCCACCTTTCACCAGGGTACAAACCAACAGTCCTACTTCTTCTCCCTTCTTTAATCTGATTGTCACCACTTTCTTTTTTTTTTTTTTAACTTGTGGCAATTTTCTCTTCTGTGTGAAACTTGACACTGACAAAAAGTCAATGAACTGCAGGGTTTAGGGGGATAGTTTTCCTATCCTCCCTCCCCACTTTCTTGATAACAATGACCATACACCTCAAGACAGCTAAAGCCCACACCAAGAAAACAGCAAGTCATGTGCAGCTGAGCCCCAGGGGGCAGGGATGTTGTTCTGTCCCCTGGTGCGTATCACGCACCTCAGAGCCCACCTCAGAGCCCGATGCCTCCACCACCACACCCCATTCCACAGGTTCAGAGCTGAATTCTGAAAAGTGGAACCAAAGGTGACAGAAAGGGTGGCTGGAGGAAGGGGAAGTCCACAGAGAGTTTAGGTGAATTTCCCAACAATATCCCCACCATTCCCACAATGTACCGCATTATTTGTGGAAGTTAAAGACCAAAGAAGAATCAGATTTTCAACTCTGCCATCTAAAGCAGAAACTGAGAGCCTTATTTACTGCACAGATTCTAGCCCAAGTGCCATGCCTCCAGGTTTACAATTTCAACCTGCCGCTTAAGTTAAAAAGCCTGTGTACTAAAGGTGTCCCCTGGGTTAGAATATCACAAATTTCCTCCCTCCACAAACCATTTCAATTCTCTCTATCCCTATTCTCCCCATCTGGCCTCATTAAATATTTCACACTCTCCAAGTAAAGATCGTTTTCAGCTCTATTTTTCCTAAACTAATGATCTGTCTAAAGAATGCTTCTGGTCTAAGAAAAGCCCAGAATCTTTTCTACTATTCTACTTCAATGAAAAATAAAGCCCCCAGGGACCTCCCTGGTAGCACAGTGGTTAAGAGTCCGCCTGCCAATGCAGGGGACAGGGTTCGAGCCCTTGGTCCGGGAAGATCCCACATGCCGCAGAGCAACTAAGCCCGTGTACCACAACTACTGAGCCTGCGCTCTAGAGCCCGTGACTCACAACTGCTGAGCCCACATGCCACAACTACTGAAGTCCTCGCGCCTAGAGCCCGTGCTCCGCAACAAGAGAAGCCACTGCAATGAGAAGCCCATGCACCGCCACGAAGAGTAGTCCCCACTCACCGCAACGAGAGAAAGCCCGTGCAGCAACAAAGACCCAACGCAATCAAAAATAAATAAATAAATTTATTTAAAACAAAAAAAGAAAGAAAGAAAACTAAAGCCCCTGTAAAACCACAGCCCATCAGATCCAGAGAAGCAGCAGCAACAGGTGTCAGAGACTCTGCCGTCTGCTCCCCAGTCTCCACTAAAGCATGCAGGTTAGGAGCACACACTTCAGAATCAGCCCAGCTTTGAGTGCCAGCCCTGCTTTCTGTCACTGCCTTGACCTGGGTCTCACCAAACCCTAGTTCATGTAAAACCAGGGAAAATAAACGTCCCACCTTGTACACTGTCGTGGGGAAGAAATGAGGTGATGGCATAGGCTCCCACACATAGGCACCCAACAAATGCTAACTATTCTTAGCTATCTAGTAATCTAAAAAGCACAATGGTCTGGTGTCTTTAAGTTTTCCAGGTTCCAAAAAAAGAGGGTTTTTTTCCCCTACAAACGAATCAGTGAAAGAAAGAAATTCCATAAGAAGGAAAACTCAGTTGAAGCCCAATTCAGGCACAACTCACTACTTAGAACAAATCACATCACCTCCATTTCTTCATCTATAAGGTAGGAAAAACACACTGCACTAAACTTGATGACCTCAGAGACAAAAACAAATCCATGATCACAGGCGATGAAAAAGCTTTCACTTCTTCAAAGAAAAGCAATAAATAAATCCAGAGTACGATTATTATTGAAATGTGACTGCCAATATTATGGGACATACATAAACCATGGTGCTACTTACTCTTTCAAGAACATTGGGTTTGACAGCCTTTTAATCTGGTCGCACGGAGCCTGGTACAAGCAGGAGGGGGTACATGTAAACCCCAGTTCAGAGGCAGAGCCCACAAATCTAGGACTGTGCCCTGCCTGCTGGTCAGGTGTCACTCACTCTGGGCCATTTCTTACATCCGATGCCAGGAGAAATCAGGAAGAGTTTATGGTTGTGCCTGGACAGGCTAAACCAACGACAACCAAAATCCTTACCCACAGGACTTCTCAACAGACCCAAGAAAGGGTCCACTCTGACCATTTCTTCACCTGTGTGAGCAGCGTAAGACCTCTTCCACGGTGTACACCATCCCTTCTGAAAAAATGCACACGTGAGCTGGAAGGAAGAGCTCAATTTTTTCTTGTTTGATATTTACTTCTAGATCTGGAGGTTTGAGTTTCATTTTTAATGTACCATAAAAATTTTGGTGTGAGAGCTAGGGGTTGGGATGGGAAGAGTGGGGAGGTTGGGGGACTAGTCCTAACTTAAGAAGCGAGCACGCAAACAAGACTGCATCTGACTTCATCATCCATGGGTCTCCCAAAACCAGACAGGAAAGAAGAAAATCATTCGTGGTTATTAAACATCTACTGTGTGTCAGGCATTGCACTAAATACTTGGTATACATTACTCCAAAGCCCATTTTCTTCCCAACACCTAGCACACCAGGAAACCGCAGTCACCTGGACCATCCCAGGTGGGGAAAAAACCCTCACAACCAAGCAGTCAAGTTCCAGACATTTCAAAGGTTAGTGCTGTGAACACAAAAAGGAGGCTTAGCTAGGAACCAGGTCCAAGTTCCTAAAGATTCTTTGCAAGAGGAACATCTAAACCCTGTTTTTCCTATAATTCTCGAATTAACTCATGGTATTTAACATACTATCCAAAAAGTTTAAAAAATTTTTAAACCTGGAGCACAAGAAGCATTCACTGTAGGGCCACAACAGCCTGAGTCAAGTTTCTGACCAAGTCCGTTTGAAGACCAAATAAGAAATTTATACTAGCCTCTTTTTTATCCCTTAGGCCGCACCAAGTGGCACGCGGGATCTAGCTCCCCGAGCAGGGACCGCACCCCCGGCATTGGGAGCGCGGAGTCCTACCCACGGGACCGCCAGGGAGGTCCCTGTGCTATCCTCTTGAGCGACCCTTACAGATGTGCTTACAGGACAACCACCGAAACACGGAACTGGCATGTGTGCCCAGGTGGTGACGCACACAGCCCTCCTGCTGGCCCCGCAACTGAAGGGCACGGTCCTGCTCACTACAACACCCGCCTCATCCGCACCCTGGGGTGCGATCCAAACGACGGTCTCCCCGGCAAACTGTCACACGGATGGGACTTGCAAAGTTTACACGCCATCTCTCCATCCACAACCCAGAAGATGAGAAGGTGGTAAGCCTTGAAGAAACACTGCTCCCAAGACACCTCCATCTCTCGGCACTAAGCCTTGATGTCGGCCGTAACTGCTGCCTGCGGTGAAGAGCCGCCACCGTAGACCTCACACGCGGAGTGTAGGGCTGGAGACGCTTTCCCTGAACTGAGTGTGGAGGGGAATCGGGAGACGAGGGCGGTCCGTGCGCCTTAGGGGAC
>NW_020176571.1:155004-158497 GCF_003031525.2 Neophocaena asiaeorientalis asiaeorientalis | reverse complement strand
GGGGCAGGCACAGGTGAGGGCGGGGCTGCAGCCCCCGGGGCGCGACCACCGGACCCCGGCCTCGGGGCGCCGACATCACCGCGCCTCCGGAACCCGCTCTGCCTCCTATCTCCAGGGACGTCGTCGCTACCCGTAGGCTCAGACTTTGCCAGAAGCTCATAGTTCTATGCAGAAGGTAAGGAAAGGAGCCGCCGCCACACCCTTCCTCCTCTCCACCCCTTCCCCGCGGGTCCAGTGGTACATTCCTCAAAGCCCGCCCCGAGGGTCCAGGGAGAAGCTGATTGGTTGATAACCTTAGAAGGGGGCGAGGAACCGCGCGAAATGGCCAATGGAAAAGGACGGTGGGCACATCAAAGCAGGCCAGATGGGGAGGAGAGAGGGTGCGATTAAAGGGCACGTATTCGTTGCGCTCAGTAGCCGCCGCACAACACAACTGGAATTTTCTTTCCGATCCCGTCAAGAAGGGAAACAAAGAGACTGGGGATCCTCAAGTTTCGGGATTAGAGAGCGAAAAGAAAATATGGAGAGAACTGAAGCAGATATCTGTGTGTGCCTTTCGGTAGGTTACTCCATCTTGGCCTCAGTTATCTAATCCAATGAGGATATTGGACTAGAATTGATCTCTGATGGTCCTTCTCATACTTTGCGAGCCTATGAGCCTTTGCATGGGATTAGCAATATTTACATATGTGCTTCAAATTGGGGCATCTTCCTAAAGAGCTTTGCTTGAAAATGAGTAGACTTTCTTTCAACCAAAGTTGAAAGTTGACACCAGTTCCTTGATATAGACGGTATTAACCTCACCTTTTGTCAAGACAAAGTCAATATCCTTTCTGGGTCCCCTTCTTAAAGCAGAGCATTCTTCTTCTATGTGGAGAACCACATTCTCCCCGATAATTTATACTCTTCCAAGAGTCACCTCCTCCTCTTCTCTCTTCCTCCATGTAATCAGACAAAGCTTCAATTAATAATTCATTCGCCTGTTGAACTGTCCAGAATCCCTGGCTTCAGCAACAAGTCTTGCTGGTCAGGCGTCATCAGAGTTGCCAAAGTGCTGGTCACTACCTCAGGTCTGCAGCAGCCATTCAACTCTGCAAGGCCCGTGAGGCTCTCAGTCTCACTGCCTGTCAAATTCAAGACTTCAACATGTCGTGTAAGGGTCCCACCTGCTCTGTTTTAGAGCTTTACACCGGCAGCAGGCCTACATTTTGGTGCCAAGCCTAAGGCCAACTCCACCTTCCTTTTTCAGAACTTTTCAAACTCCCATCAGCTGCTCACCCTGCACCCACTCAACCCTCTTCCAAATTGTATCAGGTGTTTGGGGCACCCTTAGTAGCTCCGCTCCCCAGCCAGACAACTCATCTTCCAACTATTATGCAAAGAGTTCTAGAAAGTCCAGTTCCTCCATGAAGCCTTCCCAGACGGATGAACAGAAACTGCTGGCTTATAGAGTTCCCACTTCTACTTTGTGCTCCCCAAACCCTGATTTTCCGCCCTACTATGCAATTCTTATTCCCATATATGCCTCCCTCCTTCACAGGCAGGAGCAACAGCGGCAGCTGCTTACATTCATTAAATGCTTACCATGTGCTGGGTACTGTTTGGAAGTGCTTTCATTTCAGCCTCAGGCAGGCGTGGAGAGCTGACTTGCCCAAGTGCACGAAGTGGGGGTCTAACTCCAGTGCCTACTTTCACAGTCCCCACGATGCAACGCTATCTCCTATTTCTTCAGAACCAACTGTGTTCTGTACAAAAGATAATGTGATATACCTACACCGTGTTCTACATTGATCTCTATACCTATATCATTTCAGCCTCAAGACAATCACATCAGGACGGTTAGGAGGAGTTCGTTACAGCCGAAGCTGCGTGTAGGCTGATGCATTTGGCTGCTGTAACAACACTGGTGAACAAGGCCTCTGGTTTTCCAAGTTGAGGATTTTCCCCCTGCAACACCTGCTCCCTGAGTGAACACAGCCTTTTTATATGTAACAAGTAGAGAGCCATTATAAGCAAAAAGGGAACAAATACAAAATAGCAAACTGTGGGACCAGGAGCCTGGTACAGCCAGTGCTCACAGTGGGCAAAGCCAGCCAAGAAGCTCGGACGGTGAGAAGCACCGTGCCTTTCACGTCACTGGTTTATTGGTTGTACTTCGTCAATGAGATCACGTCTTTGACACATCTGGCAAATTCAGTAGCAGAGGGCAACAAAAACTGCCCCCAACTGATTCTGCCTGGAGACAGAATCAGCCCCACGCCCATGAGGAAGGGGCTTCTACATACAGGGTTGCTGCCCCCAATCCGGGGAACTTTCTAATTTGCCATTTCGTGAAACACCCTGCTCCACTGACAGTCGTGATGCGGCCCTAAAACACAAGCTGGGCTAATGATGTCATTCGTTTCAAGCTGCTGAAATGCCCCCCAGGGGTGGACATGCCAGCCAAATGGCCTGGGAGCCAGTGAACTTTTAATATTGACCGAGAAGACTGAGCACGGCCATCCTGAAGCCAAGTATTTCCAAGTCGCTCTCTCTGCCTGGCCCAGTCCTAGTCCATCCAGTTAATTTTCACTCCCATAGCTCTCCTGTCTTTCCTCATCCCAGAGAGCACAAGCATTTCTTGGGCACCTACTGAGAGCAAACAACTGTCAGGTTGTGTGAGGTTGTCCTGATGGATCGCCCATGAAGCCTGTACCTAACTGGCGGGATGAGTGTGGAAAACATCAGACCCCCTTGGTACGGAGTGGATCGGATCAGCTCCTCAGAGGCGTGTGCCAGGATTCCATCCGCAGCTAAACATGCAAGCTCATGTCGGAATGCCCCTGCCCTAGAGCAGGACGAGCACAGGACTGAGTTCTGGAAGAGGGCGTGCATGCTCGGGAGGAAGGTGGAGGGACAGAGGATACCCAGAAATAACTGGACACGAACCAAACAGTAGGGAGGAGGATGCCAGTCCATAATCTGGCCATTGGAAGCACTGTGGTGTGGTCTTCCTTTTAAGAAAAAGAAAATTTCTGATTTCCAAAGTAAAGCATGCACATCATTTAGAATTTTTTAATAGAGAAAAGTACAAAAATAAATAAAATAAAATTTAGCCATTCCTCTTACTGGCATATCACTGTTACAATTTTGTTTTGATTTTTTGGTTTTTTTTTTTTTTCATGGAAAGGCATTTTATTTTTGCATGTGGGGTCTTCCTGGACCGGGGCACGAACCCGTGTCCCCTGCATCGGCAGGCGGACTCTCAACCACTGCGCCACCAGGGAAGCCCCGGTTGTTTTTTTTTAATAATTTTTTTAATTTAAAATTATTTATTTATTTATTTTTGGCTGCACTGGGTCTTCATTGCTGCACGCAGGCTTTTCTCTAGTTGCGGTGAGCGGGGGCTACTCTTGGTTGCGGTGCGCAGACTTCTCATTGCGGTGGCTTCTCTTGTTGCAGAGCACAGGCTCTAGGGCGCGCAGGCTCAGTAGTTATGGTTCGCGGGCTCTAG
>NW_020176571.1:149359-154483 GCF_003031525.2 Neophocaena asiaeorientalis asiaeorientalis | reverse complement strand
CACGCGGGCTCAGTAGTTATGGTTCGCGGGCTCTAGAGCGCAGGCTCAGTAGTTGTGGCATGCAGGCTCAGTAGTTGTGGCGCACGGGCTTACTTGCTCTGCTCGTGTGGATCTTCCCAGACCAGGGCTCAAACCCGTGTCCCCTGTATTAGCAGGCAGATTCTTAACCACTGCGCCACCACGGAAGTCCCTTATAATTTTGATATATGCTTTTTCCTATACTTTTTTGTGTGTACATGTGTATGTATCTTCTTTTTTTGTATGTATCTTTTTTTTTTTTTTTTTTGGCAGTGCATTTACCCCACCAGGGATCTAACCCGTTCACTCTGCAGTCTTAACCACTGGACCGCCAGGGAAGTCCCCTTGCATGTATCTTTTTTAAAAACAAAATTTATCAGGGACTTCCCTGGCGGTCCAGTGGTTAAGACTGCAGGGGTCACAGGTTCGATCCTTGGCTGGGGAACTAGATCCTGTGTGCTGCAACTAAGACCCAGGACAGCCAAATAAATAAATAAAAATTGATCAGGGGCTTCCCTGGTGGCAGAGTGGTCAAGAATCCACCTGCCAGTTCAGGGGACACGGGTTCAAGCCCTGGTCCGGGAAGATCCCACATGCCACGGAGCAACTAAGCTCGTGTGCCACAACTACTGAGCCTGCGCTCTAGAGCCCGCAAGCCACAACTACTGAGCCTGCGTGCTACAACTACTGAAGCCCGCGCGCCTCGAGCCCATGCTCCGCAACAAGAGAAGCCACCGCAATGAGAAGCCCGCGCACCGCAACAAAGAGTATCCCCCGCTCGCCACAACTAGAGAAAGCCTGCGCACAGCAACAAAGACCCAATGCAGCCAAAAAAAAAAAAAAAAATTGATCGAACTGCTTTGCAATCTACTTTTCTCCTTAACAAGACCAGGAATTTTCCCATGCCACGTAGATTATTCTAAAACATGATTTTAAATGGCTGCATCCTACGGTTATACCTTAACTTACTTAACCAAGATTCTGTTTTTACTCATTAAGATTATTTCCAATTCTTCATTATTATATGTAACTTCAAGGATTATCCATATATGTAAATGTTTATATATTTTTATGATTATTTCCTAATAATTCTAGAAATAGAATTGCTTGGTCAAAATGCACATACATTTTTTAAAAGTCTCACATATATTGCCAAATGGCCTTTCAGGAAGTTTACACCAGCTACGTTCCCACCAGCAATGTGTGATGTGGCTATTTCTCTGAACCCTCACCAACCCTCGACATTTCTTTTGTAATCCTTGCCATTTGACAGATGAAAAACAATATCTTGTTGTTTTATCATAGTGTATTTTTAATCCATCAAGGTAATAAATATGTATCTTTCCTTCCAAGTCCCCTGGAACTTAACAGCAAAATGAGTGTTTCCTTTTTCCCCATTCAACCACTCCTCTCCCAAATCCCTGAGAACTGATATAGAAATCAGAGTAAAATCTGCTCAAATGACTAGACAAACCCAAGGGCCATGTCACCTGAACCAGTAAAAGAAGGTAGTGGAACAGATGGCTCAAAACAGCACATACACCATAAATTACAACTGTGAAATGGGTAACAAATCCTTACACAGAAACTTTTTTAGCTATAAAAGGAGATCAGTCCTCTGAGTTATATTTAGCACTGCCTAATACGAAAATCTCATTTCTTCAACAACACCCAGTTCTGTGACGGAGCATCCTCCATACTGAGTGGCTAATCCACCCAATATTATTCTCAACTCCTGCCTAACTTCTTGTCCCTTGACTTTGTTTTTGTTTAGTGATTGCCTCCACAGGATCTCCTCCTCTCTGGCCATCAGTAGCCTAATTTACCATTGAAGAATTTACCCCTCCCCCATTCCCAGTGTGGTTTGGTCAGGATTGAGCACAATCCCACTCTGGACTTGATGTGGGTTGCAGATAGCTCTGGAAGCTGCTGGCAGCTATTTTGGGCCATGAGGTAGAGCCTGCATCAGAAGGAGTGGAGTTGAGAAACAGAGAGAGAGCTAGGTCTGGTCAAATCTGTAAGCCCTGAATCAAGCCTCACAGGAAGCCAGTGTGTGAAACGATACATTCCCTCTTTTTTTTTCTTTTCTTTTCTTTTTTTTTTAAACTTAAACCAGCTTTGGTCAGCTTTCTGTCACAAGCAAAGAATGCTGAATGAAATACTGCCTGTGGATGGATTCCATGGTCCAATAGGAACTCAGTCCATTCAATCAAAGCATTCTAAACATCACACCCATTACTGCCACTAGTTCAGTTTATCATGACCCCAGGGGTGTTCAGATCCAAGGTAAGGCCAAGCTACGTGGAGACTGAAGGCCCCAGGATGCCTGGATGGGCTCAGAAGCCCACCCCATCCACCCGTAGCATGAGAGAGTCAAGAGGGAGGAACAGGGTGGTGTGGTACAATTGGATTCCTGGGCTACATCCGTTATCGTGGGGACCTACTGAAGACACAAAGGTCCGAAAAGCTCGATGTCCTGCCCCTCTTCTATACTGTGGGCTGATGTGAAAGCAACCCAGTCTTCTGCAGTGGAGCTAAGAGGATCGTGGACTGGGATGTCTCAGATCTGGAAGACATCCTGGGTTCTGGGGTTTATCTTTAGGCTAACAGGTAAAAAAATCAGAAATCTTCCAACTAAATCTTTCTAACTAATTCCTTGATTGGGTTGCAAGTTTCACCCTGCCAGGAGAAAGGAAATTTAAATGCAACTTGACAAAATTGCAAAGCTACTTCTGCATCAATTTTTCATAATACAATGACAAAACATTGAGAGGTGTCTCCCCTGACTCACTGGTATGTACGTTCTGTAGTAGCCAGACAAGCAAGCAAAATCAAGCTGGGAGTCGATGGAAGATACCTCTAGTCACCAAAGCCACTGCAAAATAAAAGCTAGAATCACCACATCGTAATCATGACCAAAAGAGAGCTTCCTGGAGCCCTGTTGTAACGCGCAGGAAGACACTTCCCTAAGCGAAGCCACACCAAGTGCTGGAAAGCCTCTAGGAAACAGAAAATTTTGTGAACAGGGTTTTTCTGAACTTATATCTTCATATACAGCCACAACTAAGAAAAATTTAACAAAATAAATAAATAAATAGATATACGTATTCATGTATAGGCGTAATGTGTATAGAAATATATATATATTTCTCTGAACACAGGCCTTGGGGCTCCACCTACCCTCAGACAGGACTGAAGGCTACCCGGCTGCAGAACTAAAACAAACTCGCCTAGTGACTGGCCCCTTCCCCAGTGAGGAGGGAAAGAAGCTCTCTGTCCTTCCAGTCTGTCTTTCCTCTGGGGCTCAAACACATGCTCTTAAAAATAAAAACATCAGCTTCAATAGTGCATGAGGCAAAGGTCAAGCTCGGCCCAGCTGGGTTATATTTGAATATGACTTGTTTCACACAGCTCTGTTTTCAATTGTGAAAGAGAAAAGAATGAAAAGAAAGGAGTGGAGGGAGAGAGGAGACAGCACATGACACTGTACGTGTAGGAATCTGATAATAACAGACAGTGCTCTGATAAAGCCTCGGAATGGAGCTGACAAACCCGAGACCACTGGCACACAAGTCAGTGTTTTCAGGTTTAAGAGGAAAACACATCCAAGTGGATCTGTCTTTTATGGGAAAGGAAAAGATGTCAAATCTGCCTTTGCCTGGGGCCTAGTAAGGGCACATGCAGGATCCCAAATCCCCTTTGCTCCTATTTGAGATCATGGAACTTCTGTTTGATTTCGGCCTCTGATTCCTTCTCATTCAATCATCACGAGTGTCTGCGACGGACAAGGCACTTGTCTGGGCACTGAGAGCATCCCAAGATCAACAGGACATGGGGTCTGCCCTCAAGGAGCTGACAGTGGGACAGGGAAAGTGAGACCTGCATAGAAAAGGGTCTTTGCCAGGTGGAAATTGCTATCTCATGAGAGTGAGAAGGCTCCCATTCAAGAACTCAGAGAGGGCTTCCCTGGTGGCGCAGTGGTTGAGAATCCGCCTGCCAACGCAGGGGACACAGGTTCGAGCCCTGGTCCGGGAAGATCCCACATGCCGTGGAGCCACTAAGCCCGTGCGCCACAACTACTGAGCCTGCGCTCTAGAGCCCGCGAGCCACAACTCCTGAGCCCGTGCGCCACAACTACTGAGCCCGTGCGCCACAACTACTGAGCCCATGTGCCACAACTACTGAAGCCCATGTGCCTAGAGCCTGTGCTCTGCAACAAGAGAAGCCACCGCAATGAGAAGCCCACGCACCGCAACGAAGAGTAGCCCGTGCTCGCTGCAACCAGAGAAAGCCCGCACGCAGCAACGAAGACCCAGCGTAGCCAAAAATCAATCAATCAATAAATTCATTTTAAAAAAAGAGGTCAGGGAAAGTTTTGTGGAGAAGGGGCTATTTGAGTGGGCCCTCAAAAGAGAGAGAGAGAGAGGTGTTCCAGGAGTTGAGCCTCTCTAACTCGTCCCGTTCCCACATGCAGAGAACAAGCAGAGGTCCTCCTGAAGGACCACCTCCCTGCCCCAGGCAGAGGTAGGTTGAAGGGTTAGAAGGAAAGGGAATTTGAAAGGGTAAATATGAACATGCTGCCATCTCAGTGAAGAGAGGGATTGGGTGGGGGGGGCTTTTAGATTATCTTAGTTTTGCTCATTTGTGCTCTTTCATTTCAGGAAAGAATGGACTGTGGAACCTACTTTTGTAATGAAAAAATATGTACGATTTTAACACAATAGCCCAACCCACCACCACCAGCCTCTCCCCACCGCCCCACCCCACGGCAAAAAAAAAGGAAAAGAGAAAGGGAATGAGAAGAGCATCCATGTCTCCTCTCTATATACGGTCTCCTGCTTGGAAATCCAGCCTAGACACATCACCATGGCGCACCCTCAGACCCTAGTCACAGCAAAATCACAGAGGTGAAACCTATAAATAGTCTAGGCCCCTTGGGCCAGATGCCCCTAACCTTATCTAGAAGATAACTCCTGACCATGAAAATGAAAGCCCTGAGGCGACAGCGGGCACAGGGACAGCTGACTCCCCTCCCCTGCCTGCCTGTCGGGGCCTCGAGCTGGCAGGGCCAGGCCGGGGCAGAGCCGCCCTAGGGGGTTGACGCCT
>NW_020176571.1:94385-149283 GCF_003031525.2 Neophocaena asiaeorientalis asiaeorientalis | reverse complement strand
TCACCGAAGGGCATTGTTCAAATGCCACCTCCCGGTGTGCCACAGCCTGACACATGGGGAGAGCGCTAGGCCCCGCGGTTTGGGGTCCACAGCTGCTGGCCTGAGGACTGCCACCAGCAAGAGCTCACGGGCTATTCCTTTGTGCCAGGTCCAGGGCTGGGGCACTTGACGCGCTAGCTCCGGGGGGACGGGGGCGTCTGGGGCTCTTGCCAGCCCGGCGTGCAGGCACTCTCGCGGGGTAACAGTACCCACAAGTTCTTTTGTGGGCGGGCATGTCACGAGGCACCCTGAGCCGGCCAGGCTGACTTCTCTCCCTGGGACTTGAGTGTTAAGCAGAAAGGCACAAGAACTGAAAATAACAGGAGCTGATTCATCCCGTCGCAAATACCCTAAAGAAGGAAACTGGTATCTATCTCTCTGCTCTCTCGACCCCCTTAGCTCCCCTGGGTCTTATCCTTCCCGAGACCTGGCTGTTCACTTTTCTTTCCGTTGTGTGAGTCAATTCATATTCTTCCAGTAAATGTCCTCCATCCTTCCCCAAAGTTAGCCCTAGAGTCTACTTGCAACGTTGGCAACCAAAAACCCCCAAAAGGTATAAGTTCTAACCATCTTAATAACCTCATTTTGTCATTATTATCCCTATTTTAATATAAGGAAATTGAGCTTCAGAGAAGTTAAAAAAAACTTGCCCGAGGACACATAGCCAACGAGAGCCACACGAGCCCAAATCCCCACTTCCCTGGTTTCTGCAGAAAAACCCTGATCACATTAGTGTCTCTGAATTGCAGGAACCCTCTCCAGATGAGAAAAATGGAGAAAATGACACTCACTTCACAGAGCTGTTGAGAGTTTGATACTGGGCTTCTGAGTTGACCCAACGACGAAGTTTTCTCTCTGTGTCTCTCACACACTTTTGTTTATAGGGGTTTCCCCCATAACTCTGTCCCCTCCTGTGTCCTGGTGTGCTGTTCCTGGAAGGCCTATCAGAAAACGCAGACACCCTCAGGGAAGGGGCGTAAGGGGCACATAAATATGCATAAAATATAAACCTTCCACTGAATATGCCTTTGGGAGGAAGAGAACAAGAGTTTTCATTCCTCTTGAGGACGATGAAAACACAGAGACACTAAATGTTTATCTCGAGGTTACACAGAAAACCCAAAGGTAAGAGGGCCCCAGGAGTTATATGCCCGGCCAGTTGGTCTGAAAATTCCAGAGAACAGGTGTTCCAAGTTGCTGGTTTTGAACCCGCCCCTCACTTCCCCTCTTTCCCTACCCTCTTTCCCAACTCAAATAAATCATGTAAACAACCACATTAGGCAAATTTCTAACAAGGTTTCCCCAGACCCCTGTCCATTACACCCCTTATCTCTCCCTTCAGAGCTGTGACCTACTTAAAATATTCTTATAATTCTTTGAATGGCGGGAAAGTTCCCAAAGACGTGCTCCCCTATGATGGAAAAATTAAAGTTCCCTTATAATATACAGTTAAAGAGAAAGTGTTACTTCCACTAAGATTTCTGATGCTTCTTTAGAGATAAATTCAAGTTTTCCCAGGATTGAGATTGTGAATAGTATAACGAAAAGATCAGTGGGTCAACAGATATTCACAAACTACCTGCCTTAAGCAAGGAATTTACCAAAGTTGACACTGGCTTACAACAAGAGTGAAAATATCCACACAGCATGAAGTTATTCAACATAATTTTGACTCGTGATTTTTCTGGTTTTTAGGGCCAAGAAAACGACAATCTACATTGTAATGTGATAATTTCTGGGATTGCTTTTCTTCTCCTGTACATTCATTTCTTCCAGTCTGACAGGTTTTATATACAACAGCAAATCAATTTTTAAAACAATAACCCATCATTTTAGCGACTTGAACATGGGAATTTATCTTCCACAGGCACACAGATTATTTAAAGTTACAAACATGGTGTGCTTGCTATTTTGTATTCTATTGTACATTTTATCATAAGTCTTTCCTTGTTTCCCTCTACATGTCTCTGGATATAAGCTTCCGTTAGAATGCAAAATACTCCATTATATTGATGTACCACAAAATTTTTAAACTGTTCCTCTAATGTTGGACATTTCAGATATTTCTATTTTTTTCTATTACAAGTAACACAGTAGAGGATATCTTTCATGTATTTAGAATTTTAAAAATCTTTATTAAATAGCTTCATCGGGGAAAATTCCTGGGTATAGTACTTTTATGGCTTTTCCTATTATGTTGCATTTCCCCCAAATTTTACCAATTTACAATGCAACCCACAATAAAAAATGCAACTTTACTGCACCCTCAGCAGCATCAGGTGTTATTTTTTAATTGTTACTCCCATTAGCAAGAGGTAAACAGTGTCACAGTGTTGCTGTATGTATACTTTTGATTACTGTCAATGAGGAACATTATCTATGTATTTTTTTCTTATTTCCTTATCTGAGTAAATTTCTTGTTTTTTCTTTCTAAAATGCTGATCATGACCCACAAAATTGATTTCATGACCCACTGGTGAGTCATAATCCACTGTCTGAAAACATGTAAAATAGGGTTTTATTTTCCACTGCACTCTCTCTAGTATCCCCCAAATGAACTGATATACATAGAATGAGCCAGATCCACTGGACATTTCCCCCCAGTGGCCTGTGACGTAAACTGCCCTTTTTCAGGGACTAGATATTGCTGGTCATGGGTGGGCGGGCGGCAATAAGAACTAAGACATGGTTTCACTGTTTCTGGCCTGCCATCCAGGGGGCTGGCCGCCTTCGCAGGCTTGACCTGGCCTGGCCTGCCCATGAGGTGTAGCAGCTCTGAGATGCCGTGTTGGGAAAGGGCGCTTGGGCCTGAGGTAGCAGAAGCAAGGAGCCGTCCTTCCCAGGGAACCAGCTGAAAGCAGCTCCAGTTCAGCTGAGAGGCTAGAGCAGCGGGTGAAGTGTGCCCACAGCCTGGCTTTGCCAAGCGGACACGGAGAAACCTGAAGGAGGCCCAGTCTGGGTAAGTGAAGGCATTGTCTCAGGAGGTCAGGTCACTCCAGGAAGAGACAAAATGTGTGGACGACGCAGGCACTGGGAAGGGGCTCCTCCAGGTCAGGTCAGCACCTGGGGGTGCTGCTGAGGGTGATTCCACACAGCAGCGTGGGAGAGCCTCGGTCACCCTGGGGACACCGCCCAGCCAGGTGGCCCTGGCACATGAGTTTTGTGTCCCATGTCAGATGGTTGTATGACCTTTAAATAGCGTCTTAATTCTCTTGCCTATTGACGAGGTGAATGACCAAGCCTTGCCAAGGGTCTCAGAAGAGACAGTACTTTTATGCCTACCCATCAAGGAGGCCACAACCAATCGCTATTCAGCCAAAGTTATAATTATGATTTTTTTTTAATTTTCTTTTTTTGGCCGCACGGCATGGCATATGGGATCTAGTTCCCTGACCAGGGATGGAACCCGGGTCCCGTGCATTGGGAGCGCAGAGTCTTAACCACTGGACCACCAGGGAAGTTCCAATTCAGCCAGAATTAAAGCAAGCGCCTTAGGAGGCGCTGACTGGGGACGTTCTGACCCCAGGTTGGTACGTGACACTTTCTAGTGTGTTTAAATTTCTAGCACAGATTCTTGCCTCCCGCTGCATATTCGTGAGGTAACCTTAGAAGGCAGGTGTTGGAAGAACCTGTCCCAACAGGTGTGCCCCCTGTCATCAGTAGTAGCTGCAGAGAGGAGCTGACCCTGGCCCCTGGATCTTCAGGAAACCCCTCAAACTTAGGAGGAGTTCAAGGCATGCTGAAGGGTTTCAGGCCTGCAAAGGAGATAACATTTCTAATTCTTAGGTGTTCTTAGGTTGCTTCTCCCTTCTTCAGGGTGACCATCGCATTCCTAACCCTTCTTCTTTCTAAGTGTCCATTCTCCTCGAAGCGGGTGGGAGATTTGCACGTGACTCTGCTAACTACTAACGTGAAGTCCGTCACCTACAGGAGGACACAGCTCTCACCCTACAGACTTGCACAAGCATGCATCTCCTCTCCCCCTTTCCCTGGGGAAAGGTTCTAGACATTCCTGACAGATATACACCCTGCCCTACCATTGGAGAGAATAAGCGATTGCCAAATTCACCCGGAAAAGCGTCATCCTGATTGATTAGAATGGGGGGTTGCAAATTTAGCTCATTAGAATCACAGAGGAGCTTAACCCCAATGCTTAGGCTGTATCTCAGACCTATTCAGCCAGACTCTCTGGAGATGGGGCCCAGACTTCAGTATTTGATTTTAACTTATTTATTAATTGAAGTATAACTGACCTACAACACTGTTAGCTCCCGGTGCACCACACAGGGATTTGATATTTCTGTACATGACAAAATGATCACAGCTAGGCACCAGTACTTTTTAAGCTCCCCGGGGGTTCCAACACGCAATCAGGGTTGAGAACCCCTGAATAGTACTGCAGGGGCCCAGGGGTTCAGCGTTGTATTTATCTTTCGTTTCACAAGATTTCACCCTTCCCTTGAGAGGAATCTTTATAACAGTGAAACCTCTAAATAGTTGATCACAGTAACAGACCAACAAGAAAGACTTTTTCTTGGGGGTGGGGGAGGAAATGGGGAGGGATGGGCAGACAAGGAGAGGACTTATATACAGAGAGTATTTTACCATGGAATCATAATCATCGGATTCTAAACAAAGCCAGTCCGCTGAAAGGCATTCGGCCCTTGCCTCGCTTCAGGAAGGGCTGAACTTCACACCCTTTGTCAGAGCTCTCCAAGAGAAGCACCTGCGCGGCGGCCCCCGCGGCCTCTGGTGCGGTCACACGCGCCACGTCCATCTCTGGCCTCGGGCTGCGCCGCGGCCTCCGCTGGAGGGAAGGAGACTCCCCGGGGGAACGGTCGCCTCGCTGCGGAGGTGATGGAGGCACGCGCTTCCTTGGGCTCGCCAGCAAGGACGCGGCTTGGCCCAGGACAGCGGGCGGCCGCCGTTTGCCCCGGGGAAGGTACTTCTCTGATTGCGGGCGGAACATAAAGCGAACTGGATGGAAGCGGCTGGGAATCTGAGCCCCGCGGCCTCTCGGATAGGTTTGGGGTGCACCCGCACGGTGGGGCGTTGTCTGAAATGGAGGCACCGAGACGGCGCCGCTGCGGTTAGGAGAGCGGCGCGTTTAAAAGGAGACGAAATCATAATTCCAAGGACCCAAATATGTCCGAAAGGAAAAGCCTTCGCGGCCACATGCAATTTAACGGTGTGATTTTTAAAAGGCATCAATCCAGACACCGCATGACCTTGTGGTTCGGAGATCTGCTCCCCGAGGAGGACTGGGTGGTACTCACGGGCGGGCCCTCCTGGCAGGCGGTCCTCGGCGCACGTGCAGGTGCAGGTACTCCGGCCGCTCGCGAGCTGAGCACAGCCGCGCCGACCCCGAGGCCCCTTCCACCCGCCCGGCTCCCGAGCCGGAGGTGCGCGTCCGGCGGCGGGCGGAGAAGGCCGGGTCCTGCCGCAGCCTCCTCCGCGCTCGGCTCCGCGGTCGCTATGGAAACCAGGCGCGGCCCCAGAGGTGACACAGCGACGCGCCCCGGGCCCTCCCGGCATCTGCGCGGCCCAGCGAGCTCTGGGATGTGGGCTTCCCGGGCGGCACCGTCAGAATGTCCTGTCCGGCCTCAACCAGACCCTCCCCTCCTCCCCTCCCCCTCCTCCCGGCCTCTTCCCTCGCCCCCTCCAGGCCCACCTCGGTCCGCAAGTCAGGGTGGAAATGCCGGCCCTTCCCGGGCCCCTTCCAGGCGGGGACTTCGGGTGCTGAGCTGCCAGAGGCCTGCGCCTCTGCTGGGGTCGGGACCCCTCCCCTCACTCCTCACGAGCCCTGGATTGCCCAGGAAAGCAACCTGCCAAGCCCTAAGGAGGTCAGACGGAAGGCCGGATAGATCGGAATAAATTCCTATAAGCATTTGCTTATTATAATCGGAGCAGAAAGAAGCCTTAGCGATGATTTCGTCTTCAAGCATCATTGGCTTCAGTACGACACCCATCAAGCTGTGTGGTCGACAGCAGACCGGCTCCAGCCAGCACCCTCAGGGGAGGGCTGACGACTCTCAGAGAAGCGGTGCCTGCTTGTCTCTGCTGGTGTCTCCTTAATCCCGCCGTCCCCTTGAGTCGCGTCCCTCTCCTTTCCGTAGCCATTAATGCGAGGGGCAAAGCTCCAGGATCACGGTGTGGCTCAGAGGTGGTCCCGCTTGTCACCCGCAGTCCCTCCTTCATCTCACCACTCTGCATCCATGTCTGTTCTACCTAAATCTGCAGGTGTTTTGCTCCAATTCCAAAATAAGAGAAGGAAACACATTTTTTGGAACTCTGACAATATGCCTAGCATATTTATGGGTTATTTCATTTAATCCTGTGTCAACCTGTGAGATTTTACATCACTGTCTTATAAAGTAAGAACATAAAAACACAAAGAAGTTACTTACCTATGCAAGGCTACACAGCTAGATAAACGGTAAAGCTGGAACTCCCACCTAGCTCTATTTGACACCATAGCTGAAGACACAAGGCTGTCTGGGGTTGGCTCAGGTGGATATGAGGGAAAACTTCCTAGGATGTCCAGAATCACTAAAAATTTCTCCCACCTCTCATTTACCGATTTTATTTCCAATGTATTTTTTTAAAGAAATAAAGTGTCTATTTTAGAAGCCTTGAAATATATAGAAACATAAAGGAATAAAAATCATCTGTAATCCTACCACTCAAAATCATGATTAATATTCCTATTTCCTTCTAGTCTTTTTTCTATCTTTAAACTAAGTTAAAACTGCCATAGATTGTATATTTGTGTCCCCCCAAATCCATATTTTGGAATCTAATCCCCGGCTGATGGGATTTGAAGATGGGGGCCTTTGGCAGGTTATTAGATCATAAGGGCTGGGTCTTCGTGAATGGGATTAGTGCCATGAATGGTAAAGGAGACACCGAGAGCTCCCTTGCCCCTTCTGCCATGTGAGGACACAGTGAGAAGGTGGATGTCTATGAATCCTCACCAGACACTGGATCTGCTGGTGTCTTGATCTTGGACTTCCCAGCCTTCAAAACTGTGAGAAATAAATTTCTGTTGTTTGTAAGTCACCCAGTCTGTGATGTTCTGTTATAGCAGCCTGAATGGACTAAAACAAAGAATATATGTATAACTGTATCCTACTTTTCATTTAAAATAGCCTTGTGTAAATTTCCCCCCTCCGTTAAGTTTCTTTAAAAACACTACTTTTAATGCTATACAATATTTCATCATATGAATGTATCATCATTTCTTTATTGAATATTTGAGTTATTTCCAATTCTTATTGATTGCATATAACTGTAATAAATTTTTTTCTACATAAAACTTGCCTATACTGACATTTCTAGAACTGAGTTCTAGAAGTGGAATATTGGATCAAAGATATGAACTTTTAAAATTCATATTGACATTATTGGGACTTCCCTGGTGGTCCAGTGGTTAAGACTTCACGCTCCCAATGCAGGGGCCCGGGTTCAATCCCCTGGTCAGGGAACTAGATCCTGCGGGCCACAACTAAACATCCTGTGTGACACAACAAAGACCTGGTGCAGCCAAATAGTTAAATAAATAATTTTTTTAAAATTAAGAAGAATAAAATTCATACTGACATTAGTGACATCCCCACCAGAGTGGTACAATTGTTACAACTGGTGAGCCTACATGGGCACATCATTATCGCCCAAATCCATGGTCTATATTATGGTTCACTCTTGTTGCCCATTCCATAGATTTGGACAAATTTACAGTGACAGGTATCCATCATAACGGTATCATATAGAATATTTTCACTGTCCTAAAAATCCTAAAAGCTCCACTTGATGGGATTTGGAGATGGGAAACTTAAATATGCATTGAAGTTTTCTCATGTCTTTTTATGACTTGGTAGCTCACTTCCTTCTAGCACTGAATAATATTCTGTTGTTTGGATGCATCATGTATCTATTCACCTACTGAAAGACATCTGGGTGGCTCCCAAGTTTTGACAATTATAAATACCGTTGCTATAAACATTTGTGTGTGGGTTTTTGTGTGGTCATCAGTTTTCAACTGCTTTGGGTAAATACCAAATATGGCTGCTGGATCGTATGGTAAGAATATACTTAGTTTTGTAAGAAACCACCAAACTGTCTTGCAAAGTGACCGCACCATTTTGCGTTCCCGGACCCCAGCAACGACTGAAGTTCCTACGGCTCTGCAGCCTCACAAGCAGTTGGTGTTGTCAGCGTTCCAGATTTTGGCCATTGTGTAGTGGTATTGGGTTTTTTTTGTTTTGTTTTTTTTAATATTTATTTATTTATTTGCTTGTGCAGGCCTTAGTTGCTGCTCACCAGCTCCTTAGTTGTGGCACATGGGCTCCTTAGTTGTGGCATGTGAACTCTTAGTTGTGGCATGCATGCGGGATCTGGTTCCCCAACCAGGGATTGAACCCTGGCCCACTGCATTGGGAGCTCGGAGTCTTAACCACTGTGCCACCAGGGAAGTCCTGTGTAGTGGTATTCTTTTAACTTGCATTTTCCTGATGACATAGGATGTGGAGAAGGGGATCTATTGCCTTTGACTGTTTTGTTTTGTTTTTTTTGGCCACGGCTTGCATGGGATCCTGGTTCCTCGACCAGGGATCAAACCCAGGCCTTGGCAGTGTAAGCTTGGAATCCTAACCACTGGACTGCCAGGGAATTCCCGCCTTTGACTATTTTTAAATGTACCTTGCAAACCCAGATCAGGCCAAAAAGTTTCTGCTCTTGAATAAAGGGTTAAAGTGTGCTGCAAAATTGATAGGAATGAACACAACATGGTAATGGATCTTTCGTAAACTCTCTTACTGGGTTATGTTACAGTGGATATCTAAATATAAAGACATAATATTTATTTATTTATTGTACTTTTTTTTTTTTGGCTGCGTTGGGTCTTCGTTGCTGCGCACAGGCTTTCTCTAGTTGCAGCGAGCAGCAGCTACTCTTCGTTGTGGTGTGCGGGCTTCTCATTACGGTGGCTTCTCTTGTTGCAGAGCACAGGCTCTAGGCACATGGGCTTCAGTAGTCGTGGCTCGCGGGCTCTAGAGCGCAGGCTCAGTAGCTGTGGCACACGGGCTTAGTTGCTCTGTGGCATGTGGGATCTTCCCGGACCAGGGCTCGAACCCGTGTCCCCTGCACTGGCGGGTGGATTCTTAACCACTGTGCCACCAGGGAAGCCCAAGACGTAATATCTACCACTGATTTCACTAAAGGTAGTATAAGACTAATAGTTCGCCAAGTAGTTTATATGTATATACATATATAACATACAGAATTTAGGAACTAAATTTACTACAATTAAATTGACAAAACATCAATATAATTTTGCAGCTTTTCTCTTCCACGGACTAAAGCTATACAAACGTAGAATGTCTATTTATGAGTGAAGGCATCTACCATATTGTTTTCCGAGTTTGATTTCTATAAACAGTGCCTGGGGATTACACTGAAATCCATGTATTTGAACGCAGAACATATATTAGGGTCCTCAGAATTGGCTCACACAGTTATGGAGACTGAGAGGCCCTTGGACCCGACATCTGTAGGCCAGAGAAGCAGGGCAGCTTGTGGTGTAATTCAGTCTGAGTCCAAAGGCCTGAGAAGCAGGAGCTCCCCCCTCTGAGGCAGGAGAGGCAGGATGTCCCAGCTTAGCAAGAGAAAGAGAACTTGCCTTCCTCTGCCCGCGGTGGATTGGATGACCCACCACATTGGGGAGCTGATTTTCTTTACTCAGTCTCCTCATTCAAAGGCTAAACCCTTCCACAAACACGCATAGACACACCCAGAAATGACGTTTTACCAGCTGTCTGGACATCTCTTAGCCCAGTCAAGTTGACACATAAAATTAACCACCACAATTGACTTGAGCAATTTATGCCATAGGTGAAGGAATTTACTCTGTTCTTTTTTCCCTTCCCAGTCTTTCAGCAGCTAGCCATTTGGATTTTTATAAGATATACTGAAACTCCTTGGGAACTAGGAAGTCATTCCCTGCCCCCCTTATCATACAAGTGAGGAAACAGAGGCTGAAAGAGGTTAAATGACTAGCTCAAGGCCACACAGAATTTTATTAGTAATCTTCAAGTCTGAAGACAGGCCGACGAAATTCGCAGATGACTGAAAGTTAGAAGGAAGCCGATAGAAATGGACTGAAATCTATTTCTAATCTAGAGATGACGGATAAACATTAAGAACGGTCTGCCTGGGATGATAGGCTAAAGCCAGTAAGTAGAGAATTAGCATTAATAAACGCAATGGCCCTCACTTCTGGTTGAAACATTGTAAGCAGATAGGGTAGGGGTTCCCCAGAGAAAGAGAACCAGGCACGGCTTTCTAGACCTAAGGGAAGCCATTTTTGGCCTAAGCCATTCTGTGATCTGAGCCTGGCCACAGTGCTTGCCCTTCAGCAGGTCTCAGTAATCAATGCTCTTAAGGGAAGGGAGGGGACACAGGGACAAAGGAAAAGCAGTCAAGAAACAACAGTTCAGTGAGAAACAGTCCTAGCTCCCCATAGAGGGATGCACGCCACAATCTGATACAGTCTGTGGACTGTCCTGCAGGAACTCAGGTCCCTACGCGGGGGAGGACGGAGTGACGACGCTGACCCTCGTGACTGCAGTCACCTAAAGCCTGGACTCTGTTGACCTTTGCCCAGTTCTATGCTGAATTCTCCTCTGCTCAAGCCCCTTCATGAACACACATGTACCCTTAGCTTAAAACTTCCCCAATTCTGCTGTCCAAGGAGACACAGCTTTGGGAAGGATCCCCGCTGTTCCCTTACCGGCTGCAGGTAATGATCCTTTCTTCCCCCGCTTTTTGCCTTGGGTGGGTCTTCAGGCTCGATGCCCAGTTTTTCAGGTAACATCAACTGCACAGTACAGGCCCAACCTGGCTAACGCTCACTGCATCAGAATACAGAGGAGGTCAAGCTTGGGTCCGGTGAAAGCCCCGAGTGGGGAGCAGCTGCTAAAACAGCACTGCAGCCTCAGGAGCCTCAGGAAGGGGCAGAGTGCTAGGGACTGGCCCGGGGTTCTTGGTGCTGCCCAGGTCAGTTTGTGCTGTTCGTGAGGTACCACGTGCCAAGCAGGCTCTTGACAGCTGGAGTCCATCCACCAGAAGATGGTGAGGGCCTGAGCTCTGCCCCAAAGGAGGAAGGGCCCCAGCAGCTGTGCCTGTGTAGCTTGCAGACTTCTGAAGGGCATGATCACCGCCTTCAAATCTCTGATGGGCTGTCAAACAAAGGCGGGGTATGTGGCTGGTTTTGTGTCACTCACAGGGCAGAAGTAAGGTCATTAGGGATGCAGGTCAATGGGAGACGGATTTCTACTCAGTCTAAGAATTTTCCAACATTGCTGACTCACGACAGGATGGTCTAAAAGTGACCTCAGGGAAATGCTGGGCCCACGGCTCAGAGGTCTTGGTGCAGGGAGACCTACTTTGGGGGAAGAGTTGACTCCATGACTTCTAAATTCCTTTCAACTCAAAGATTCTGTGACTCTTCAAGGTTTATTTTTCTTACCGCTATTTCACTCCGGTAGATAATGTTTTAGTGCTTTTGACCTTTGACTTCCAAAACAATGCAGAATGTTTTCTACTATTAGAATGCATTTTTTTTTTTAAAACAAACAAAAACTTTAAAGAAAAATTGAATCCGGAAGTACCCCTGGGAAAAAGGGAGTTGCTACGGAATGTGGGCGCTAAAGTAAAATCGAAGCTTGCTCACAGTGTGGGCAAATAGAGGCATGTGTGATGTCATAGATTCTCACTGTTCCGGGAAGGGGACACCCACACCCCACCCGCTTCGACTCCCCAAGGGGACTGTAAGACCCACAATGACAGGAGCAAGTCTTCCCTTCATTTCACCTCCGGTAACACCCATAAGAACATTTTATACAGAGGAGGTGCTTAGTGTGCTCTGAATGCTTTGACTTTTCCTTTTTGCTGTGCCACGTGGCTTGCAGGATCTCAGTTCCCCAACCAGGGACTGAACCCGGGGCACGGCAGGGAAAGCCCGGCATCCTAACCACTAGGCCACCAGCGAACTCCCTTTTAGGTTCGTTTGTCTATTTTGTTTGTTTGTTTGTCTTTGGTTTTTTGACTTAAAGATGAAATCGGATACTTTTTCCCTGGGGTCTGGTGGAAGCCGCGTCCCGGTTAGGCGCTCGGCTGTAGCTGTGAACCTGCGTTATCCTGCTCCGGGGGGTGCGGCGGGGGCTGAGCCGGCCCACACTGGGCCCCAGGTGGCCGCGGTGGCCCCCAGGGGTCCCTCCTCATGTTTGCAGGGCGGGTCTCCGTCGTCGGTGTGTCTGTGCTGCAGAGCACAGCCGCTCCGGACACTGGCTTGCTTCCCTCTGTAGCTGGCCGAAGCAACCATAACCGACGTTTATATCCCACGTGTTCAGAACCCGAGCACTGCGTTAGGTGTCCACCACCTGCTCTTTAAGCAGCTACCCCTCAGCTCTGCTTCCCAGGTGAGGAAATGGAAGCAGACAGGCTCCGGGACTCGCTCAAGGTCACAAGTCCCTGTGAGCCTAGCACTGCAGCCCCAGGTGTGTGCTCCTCGCCACCAGCTCCCCGCCCCCCGCCAGTGTCTGTACGCAGAGACCGAGGTCCAAAGCGAGCTCTTCTTGGTGGAAAGACTCCAGGTGGTAAGTGTCCTCTGCCCCCCTCTTTCCACGCTCCTCTCTTCCCTGGAGGGAGGCGGCCCTGTGTTTCCTTCTCCCGCGGTTTCCTGGGAGGGCTGCTCCCCAGCTCCGCCCCCAGCTCCTCTTGGCTGGGGTTTTGGGACGAGACACAAGACTGAGCACCTGTGCTTGGAGGGGTTCCAGCCTGTTTTTGTGCCACTCAGCAATTCCCTCTCCGTTTTCCTGAAAATGCCAGAGGGTCTATATTTGATGTTTAAAATCCGTTTTCCTGAAAATGCCAGAGGGTCTATATTTTACGTTTAAAATCAGCGGGAATTTTCATATACTTCGCTGTGGGTGCTGATCAGCACGCCCCTGTCCCTTCACCTCCATCCCCGGCCCCAGGCTGGTACTGCAGAGCCTGGGGGCCTGGGTCACTGCTCCGGGGCAGATGCTACAGGAATCACTCTCCCGCCTGTGACCTGCAGGCAGAAGCTTAAGAGGAACTTTCTGACTCCATCTCAGGTCCAGTCGAGCCGGGTCAGGACCAAGCCCTGCCTGGGGCTTCCAGGCCTGGGTTGGGCAGGGCAGGTCTATGCCGGGCATCTCTGCTTCTGCTTCTGTAAGACTCAGCTAAGCCCGAGGGCAAGAAGACACAGAGGGTGTGCCCACGGGAACTTCACCCTCCTTTACAGCTTCCCACACAGCCAGGCGTCGGCCCCTTTCCTCCGCTCCAACCAGCCTCGTCGCTGGCACCAAACGCACTGTCTGGAGTTGTGTGGATCCCACCACACCCGCCGTGAATGTTCTCTGTCGTAGGAGGCTCCCAGGCTTGAAGCAATAAATGAGCAAGTCAGTAGTCTCCTCCACCTGGACACAACGCACCCGCGTGCCTGGGGACAGCCAGGCTCCTCCGTGGACTTAGTCAAATCTGCTGAGACAAAGGCCAGATGGAGGCCAGACTTAAGGGGGTCACGCATAGAGCATCTGGATCTTTCACTCCTGATCTGCCCTGTTACAGGGTGGCAGGAAGCACAAAGACAAATGAGCACCTAGGATACTTCAAAAAATGTCTTTAGACCTAATATAAGAAGGTCTGGGTTTGAGTTCCAGCCGAACCGTCTACTGATTGCATGACCTTGAGCAAATTTCGTTATCTGTCAAATGGGAACAGAAACATCAGTTTCCTTCACACAGGAGCGTGTGACGATCAAATAACGATACAATGAAAACACTTTGTAAACAGTAATGTGCTATGAAACTGTACAGGGTTGTGATAAAGTGCTATTTATTGCAGTTAACAATACTAGTTTCAGCAGTTTGTTCCTCTACTCAATTTTTGACCAGAACTGTGTAAACAGTAAAAGTGGAGAGCTTTGATTTTCTCTCACTTTCTAGTCCACTGCCTGCCCCAGGCAGGCAGGCAGGTGCCTGGTGCGGGCTGGGATGGGGAGGGGCGGTGCAGCCCTACACAAGGTGTGGAGGAAGCACTACCTATGTGCTCGTCATAGTCAGGGGCTAGAACCCAACGGAATTCAGGGTGGGCTGGAGCGGGCCAGCCCGGTCACAGCAGTAAGACCGCCCCAGGCAGAGCTGACCATCTGACAGAGGATGCTGGCCCGCTGACAAGCCTCCCTGTGAGGTGGGGCTTCCTGTCCTGGGCTGCTCAGAAAATGCTGGTCACCTCTACTCTGGACCTCGACTGCAGGGACCTTGAAAGCAAGCCCCTTGGCAGATGTGCTCGCGTACCCACAGCCCCCAGGGTTTCTGTGCATACTCCTGAGCAGGCAGCGCTGGCTCACAGAAAAGAAGCCTATATTTTTGGTATCAGAAACTTCATCCTTCACGAATCCCGGCACTTCTGTGTCTGGGACAAGGGTTCCAGCAGTATGGATGCTGCTGTTGCTGCTACCGAACAAAGTTCATGTGCCCAATGCACGGTGAAGCCAAAAAAACCGAAACATCGGAGTTTGGAGCTGAGAGAGGTTTACTGCAGGGCCGAGCAAGGAGAACGGGTTTTTGTGCTCAAAAACCCCGAACTCCTAGATGGTTTAGAGGGAGAAGTGTTTATCGGTGAAATTTGGGGTGAGGGCTGCAGGATACATGACTATCTTCTGATTGGTTGGCGGTGAGGTAGCAGGGCGGGGCTCCAGGAATCGGGCTCAGCCTGAAGTTACCATCCTCCACCTGGGTGGGGGCCTTAGTTCTGCAGAAGAGCTCAGAGACATTGTTATGTGTATCCCTTGAGAAGGAACCAGGACACTGCCCCAAGGCTGCACTATTGTTCCTCGACTGCTCTTCCCCAGTCTCTGCATCCCCTCCCTTCCCTGATTAGCAACTGTTTGAAATGAATCTGCCGTTTGGAACGCAGGGAAGGTCAAGGAGGCTGAAGGAAGCCTATTTCCTACAAACAAGAAGCATGGGACACAGAAAGGATCTGTACCCGAGCCCCTGCTCGGATTCATTGCCAACGCCAACCTCTAAGAAGGATACTTAAGGGAAAAACTGCAGACAGCTCCAAGGAGAACGGTGCAGAGGGTTCAGACCATTCCCAAACTGCCCTATCTATCCTTAGAAAACTAAACGCAAGGACAGAACCCAGGGTCTTGGGTCCCAAGTTAATATTCACCTGTTCCTAGAGGTGATTTTGTGGACTAAGAAAACAAAACCAAAACCAAAGTGGATCCTTGTCAATGATTTTCCAGAGAGGATTATCCAGAAGACTTAGTGCTGTGACTAGAGAACTTAAGACACAAGATTCTGCTCTTACTGAGGATCCAAAATAAGAAAAATAAACTCTCAGTTGATAATTTTTTGGCTTAAGTCAGGGGTTACAACTGGCCACAGCCGCGTTGGTCAGCAGTGTGCTCGTTTCACTGTTTTGCTGATGCCCGCGCAGTGTCCTAGTGGACCCTTCACAGGACTGAGAACCAGTGAAGCAGGGCCTCCACCGGGGTGTTTCGTGAGAGAGCTGGGTCTATAATCCAGTACCAGGAGGCGAGGTGCATGCACAGGAGAGAGTGAACCCGACCCATGAGCAGCAGATGGCCGGTGGGGGTGAGTGATGGGGACAAGACCGGGCGAGATCTGCAGGGGAGAGCTGCTCCGGGTCGGAAGTTGTGGGGGTGGGGGGGGAAGGGACTGACCCATGCCTGGAACTGGGGGTGGTGGAGAGGCACGTTCGGGGGCAGGGGGAGCAAGCCAAGACTCGGGGGCTGTAAATGTCCAGGTGTGTTCAGGAAGCAATGCGCAGGCTGAGGCAGAGAATTTGAGTTGGAGTGAAATGGCAGTTCTTGAATGAAGGTGAGCAGGGATCCTGTCTCTGCGTCCAAAACCCATTGAATCAAAAGTCTTCTCATTAAAAGAAGGGTCTTTGGGGTGACCAGAAGCGTGGGCTCCCTGTGGCTTAGCACCCCTGGTAGCCCCTCTCCTGTTTCCGCTGGGCCACCTGTAGGGCTCCCCACTGCTCCCTCCTTCTCAGCCACATCACATCTCAGCTAGTGCCATGGGAGAAATCAATCTCAGAAGTGGATTCACACTGAGATGTAAGTGTCTAATAGTTTGACTGTAGAACGATTTATTGGAGGGGACTTCAGAAATCCTTTGGTTCAACCGCTGTCTTACAGATGAGAAGACTACAGGCTACAGAGAGGAAGTGACCCACCTGACTTCCGGAATCAGGGACAGAGACCTGGGAACTAAAACCCAAGTGTCCCGACTCCCAGGTGGCAGGAACAGAGTCTCCCCCACGGGGACAGCTCAACACTTGTCTAACTGTAGAAGCCAGGGACTTCCGGCGGCATTCTCTGTCAACTGCCATCCAATCAATCATGAGGTCCTGTTTCTTTTACCTCCAAGATGTCTCCAACGTGCCCACTTTTTTTCAACTCTTCTGGTACAAGCCACCATCATCCCTCTGCTTGGACCCAGTAGACACCTAATCGAAGTCCTTACTCCCTCTTGAGTTCATCCTGTAGGAAGAGTGCTGTGTGTTTTCCTCTTTTTTATTGTGGTAAAATATGCATAGCCCACAACTTACCATTTTAACCATTAATTTTATTGTGGTAAAAAATACATAACATAAAATTTACCATCTTAACCATTTTTTTCTTTCTTCTTTTTTTTTTTGGCCACACTACATGGCTTGTGGGATCTTACTTCCCCAACCAGGGATCGAACCCGGGCCCTCGGCCATGAAAGCATGGAGCCCAGATCTCCATACCCACGAACCACATCTCCCCACCTCCTCCTCCTCAGCCCCTGGCAAGCGCCATTCTTTCTGCTTTACACACCTCATGTTAAGTGGAATCATGCAGGGTTTGTCTTTTTGTGACAGGCTTATTTCACTTAGCATAATATCCTCAGGGTTCATCAAGTTGCAAAATATATGACAGAATTTCCTTCTTTTTTAAGTCTGAATAATAGTGCATTGTATGCACAGTCCACATATTCTTTTTCCCCCCAGTTTTATTGAGTTATAATTGACATAGAGCACTGTATAAGTTTAAGGTGTACAGCATAATGATTTGACTGGCATACATTGTGAAATGATGACCACGGTTTGTTTAGTTAACATCCATCATCTCATATAGATACAAGATTAAAAACATCCCCCCAAAAGGAAAGGAAAAATTTCCCTTGTGATGAGAACTCTCAGGGTTTTACTCTCTTATCAACTTTCCTGTGTACCACACAGCAGTGTTGACTATGGTCATCGCATCCCTAGGACTTATTTATCTTGTAACTGGAAGTTTGTACCTTTTGACCACTTTCGTACAATCCCCATCCCCACCCCCTGCACATGGTAACCACAAATCTGATTTCTTTTTCTATGAGTATGAGTTTAGTGGGGTTTTTTCCTTTCCTTTTCTTTTTTAGATTCCACATATAAGTGAGATCCTACAGTTTTCGTCTTTTTCTGTCTTTTTCACTTAACATAATGCCTTCAAAGTCCATCCATGTTGTTGTAAATGGCACGATTTCCTCTTGTTTTGGGCTGACTGATATTCCATTATATCACAGTTTCTTCATCCATTCCTCCATTGATGGACATTTAGGTTACTTCCACCTCTTAGCTATTGTGAATAATGTTGCAATGAACACGGGTGTGCAAATACCTCTTTGAGATCCTGTTTTCAATTCCTTTGGGGTTTTGGGTTTTTTTTGTTGTTGTTGTTGTTTTTGGCCTTGTTGCACGGTTTGTGGGATCTTAGGTCGCCAACCAGGGATTGAACGCTGGGCCCTTGGCAGTGAAAGTGTGGAGTCCTAATCACTGGACCGGCAGAGAATTCCCTCTGTTCCTTTGGATATATACCCAGAAGTGGGACCGCTGGATCGCATGGTAATTCTACTTTTAATGTTTTGAGGAATCTTTATATTATTTTTTGCAGAGGCTGCACCATTTAATATTCTCACTGACAGTGCACAAGGGTTCCTATTTGTCCACATCCTCACCAACACTAGTGGCCATCTCAATAGATGTGAAGTGATATCTATTAATAGATGTGTGGTTTTGATTTGTATTTCCCTGATGATTAGTGATGTTGAGTATCTTTCATTTGCTTGTGGGCCATTTGTATGTTTTCTCTGGGGAAATGTTTATTCAAATCCTTTGCCAAATTTTAAATTGGATTGTTGTTGTTGTTGAGTTGTAGGAGTTCTTTATATATTCTGAACATTAGCTCCTTATCAGATATGTGGTTTGCAAATTTTTTCTCCTACTCCTTAGGTTGCCTTTTCACTCTATTCATTGTTTCTTTCATTGCATGGACGTTTTTAAGTTTGATATAGTCCCATTTGTCTAGTTTTTATTTTGCTGCCTGTGCTTTTGGTGTCATATCGAAGAAATCACTGCCAAGTCCAGTGTTGTGAGGCTTTTTCCCTATGTTTTCTTCTAAGGGTTTTATAGTTTTTGGTCTTATGGTTAGATTTTTAAATCCATTTTGAGTTAATTTTTGTATATAGTGTATGGTATGGGTCCAATTTCAATCTTTTGTGTGTGGATGCTTGGTTTTTCCAACACATTTGTTGAAGAAACCATGCTTTTCCTATTGTGTATTCTTGGCATCCTTGCTGATGATCATTTGACCACATATGCACAGGTATATTTCTATGCTCTCTATTCTGTTCCATTGGTCTATGACTCGCTTTATGTCAGTACCATACTATTTTGATAATTGTAGCTTTGTAACATAGTTTGAAATCAGGATGTGTGATCCCTACACCTTTGTTTTCCTTTCTCAAGATTGTTTTGGCTTTTCAGAGTCTTTTGAGGTCATTTAAACAATTTTTAAGTGTACAATTCAGTGGCATTAAGTACATTTACCATGTATGCAACCATCAACACTATGCATTTTCAGAATTTTTCATCATTTCAAACTGAAACTCTGTACTCGTTAAACAATAACTCCCAATTTCCTGTCTCCCCACACCCCCAGCCCCACCCCCTGCTAACCAACAGTCTACTTTCTGTCTCTATGAATTTGCCTATTCTAGGTACCTCATATAAGTGGAATCATATAACGTGTGTCAGCTTATTTTACTTAGCATAGTGTTTTCAAGGTTCACTCATGTAACATGTTTCAGAATTCCTTCCTTTTTAAGGCTGAATATTAGTCCACTGTATGAATATACCACATTTTGTTTATCCATTTATCTGTTATGTACAAGAGTGATATTTTATAAACACAAATCATCATTCCTCTGCACCTTAAGATGCTTCCTAATGCTCGGTGGATAAAGTACAAGATCCTTCCGGCCCTACCTGACGGGACCTCTGCTGGCCTCAGCAGTCTTATCTCTGCCATTCTCCCCACACCAGCTTTCATTTACTGCCTCAAAAAGCCTCACACTTCCCTGCCTCAGACTTCCATGCACATTGTCTTCCCTCTGTGTGAGATACACTTCCTCCCCTCCACTCACCCCACCCTTTGCGGGGCGGACTCCTACTCAGCCCTCAGATCTCAGCTGAGCTGTCCCTCCTCCGGAAGCCTTCCCTGACCTCTCTGAGAAGGCTGCCTTGTGGCATCTGCGTGCCAGGGGCACTGACCACAGTGGTAGTTAATTAGTTCATATCCATATTCTTTGCTCATATGTGAGAATTCATTCTTTTTTCTCCATACCATTGAAAGAGTTATTACTCCTTCAGCAGGGAGTGATGGGTGGAGAAAAGAAGGCATTTGGAACAATGGTGATTGCAGTGTACATGAGCTCCCGTCTGGGAATGAAGCCCCTGCAGCAGAAGCTGTCACTGGAAACCCCATCTGCTGTCTCAGCCACAGCTTGTGGAGTTCGGGTCCAACACCCCCTCCCGCTGCACCCCTTCACCCATCTCTCCTTTCGCCCATGCTGCTGGGGGCTCTTTGTTTCCCGCCCACTAGCCACTTCCAATACAGGTTCTGGCTCGCACCTTCAACATGTTCAAGTCAAACTTTCAAGAAAGTATCTTTATAGCTCCATCCCAAACTGTGAGCCACTATTTTTAGAAATGTGTACTGTCTCATTCCTCTCTCAGCCTTAAAAGAGGACTGTGACCTTAGCTCAGAGGAAGCTCGATAGTTCAAATCAGTCCTCGTCAGGAAATATTTATTTAGCTTCTACTGTATGCTAGACATGGTGCTGGGCTCTGGGGGTACAAAAATAAACCAAAAATGGAAGTCTTTGCTTTGAGGCAGTCGAGTGATGGAAATGCACACATACACAGATACTTTCAATCTAATATGATTAAGGCTATGCTATAGGCCCTGGGTCCAGGCTGGGAGTAAAGGAGCACTTCCTGGATGAGAAAGCCTCGAGCTGCCTTGAAGGGTAAGTAAATGTAATCAAGGTGAAGAAAGCTGGGAAGGGCACTCCAGAGGCTCTGAGCTGTCAAACAGCACAGTGAGCATGAGGGCTGGCTGCAAGCAGTGTGACTGCAGAACCCAAGGAATCAGTGACCAGTGGGAGGGAAGCCCGAAGAACCAGGAAGGAGGAGCCTGGCTGGAGGACCTTGAGGCCAAGCGAAGGAGCATAAACTCATCCTGTGGGAGGACGGCGAGCCACCATAGGTTGTAAGCAGTGTCACGACATGGTCAGGTTTGAGTTTTAGACAGATCTGGCTATAGGGGGAATGAACTTTATGACAGGCTGCTAAGTGAGGAAAGTAAGACGCACAATAGTGCATGTAACATATGTCGACTTTACATAACGCACAACCTTAAAGGTTGAGAATCCTGTTTTATTTGGCAGACAAAACTGAGGACTTAAGCCCAGGATGCAGCATCTCAGGTAACTCTGACAGGCTGCTCCAAAGAGGCAAGCGGGGAGCCAGGATATATAGGAGTTTTTACAACAAAGACCAGGTGGTCGGAACATCAAAAGATTACTGCTAATTAAAGAAAACCAGAATTCGCAAGTTAAAGGAATTTAGCACTTTTCTATGTATGGGAAGATGCAAGAGTCTGGGCTCATTGAAATCGTTCCTCTGATCTGCACCTCAGCTACCTGGGGCCAGGATCCTGTGCTTTCTCATCCTGAGTCTTCTCAGGGGGCACCGTCGGGGAGGCTGTAATGTGATGGCTTCGTGGCTGCAACATCCTTTGTTTACTGATACGGCAGGCAATATTTTTCACTCACGTATACTACCACTTGTGCTCATAAAACTTTATCCAGACATATAAGTACATGCACTTGGACATGCATAGATTATCTCTGTGAGGATATTCAAGAAGCATTCGTTGTCTTGGGTAGGAGAGCTGGGTGGCTGGAGACAGAGATGAAAAGCAGACTTTCTGGTTTTCAATGCGCACACTTTTATCTTTTTATTACTTATTAAGAATGAATTTAGGCTTGCTTGGGAGTGGTCTGTAAAGATGGTGACATAGGAGCCTCCTGAACTCCCTCCTCCCGTGGATGCCCAAAATGAACAGCTACACACGGAGCAATTCCCTCTGACAGTAACTTAAGAACCAGCCGTTGACCCCCACCCTTCACGGGGGCAAGAAAATATCCCCATCGAAAGGAGCAGGAAAGGCTGAAACACACTCTCACGGCAAATCCCACCCCCTAGAGCAGTGCCATGCAATCGGAAGCAAACCCCAACTCCCAGCTCCTCCTTGAGGAGTGAAGAGCTTGGACCCCACATCTAGCACCCCAGCTTTTAAGACTTACACCTGAGGAATGGGCCCCCAAAACATCTAGCTCCAATAGCCAATGGGGCTTGTGTCCATGGGACCCACAAGCCTATAGCAAACAGAGAAGCGTTTATCAAGGGCTCAGCGCAGAGGGAGCTGGCAAAACTTGCCCATCTCCCAGCCTTTGCCTGAATGGGGCCCATCTGCATGCCTCAAAGCTGCTGCCCGTGGGTCAGGCTTCTAATCTGGCATGCATCTAGGGGTTGAGTGCAATCCTCCCCAGAGATTGGGGAAGCCAGCAGACACGCCCCCTACCCTCTTTCTCCTGGCCGGACAAAATCAGCGTATCCCTGGAAGGAGCCTGGACACACGTCTGGGGCCCCAGCTTCTGTGACTGCTGTGGGGGGAGGGTGGGACCCCATATAATCTGGCTCTGATAGCCAATGGGGCTTGCATTTAGCAGCTCCATGGTACCGTGCAAGCAAAGAAGTTCTTAATGAGCTCAGAAGCACACCACCCATGGCTATACGTCGGGGCCCACCTGAGAGGGAACAGGCAAAGATGCCCATTTCCCAGTTTCTCCCTGTAATGGCCTAGCTCCACACTTTCCCAGCTGCTACATGACAGTCTGGCTTCCAACCAGCCTACATCTGGGTGCTGACCGTGATCATCCCCTTTGAGACTCTGATGGTCTTGGGAGTGTGAATGAAAAACGCTGCCCGGCCTGCGCCTGCCCTATCAGTAAACAAAGGATGTTGCTGCTGTCAAGCCACTGCAGCCACCCCCACGGTGCCCCCTGAGGGGACTCAGGATGGGAAAGCACAGGATCCTGGCCCCAGAGGGCTGAGGTACAGATCAGAGGAATGATTTCAATGAGCCCAGACTCTTGCCTCTTCCCACACATAGAAAAGTGCTCAATTCCTTAACTTGAGATTTCTGGTTTTCTTTAATTAACAGTAATCTTTCGATGTTTCAACTACCTGGTCTTTGTTGCAAAAACCCCTATATATCCTGGTTTCTCCCTGACCTCTTCAGATCAGTCCCTCAGAGCTATTCTGAAAGGCTGCCTCCCAGGCTTGAAGTCCTCAGAAAGTCCACCAAATACAACATAATTCTCAACTTTTAGGTTGTGTATTTTTTCCGGTGGACAGGAGACACTAAGAACAAAGGATGTGGCTTGGACAACCACAGAGGTTTGAGAAACTGGCAGGAGCACCAGCCCGGCTGATTTATGAGGTCCATCTCCCCCACAAAACCACTGTTCCCAAACTGGGAGAAGTGGCCATTCTATTTAATGCACAGAAACCAACACAGAGAGTCAAGGAAAATGAAGAAACAGAGGAGAACATGTTCCAAACAAAAGAACAAGATAAAACTCTAGTAACAGATCTCAATGAAACAGAGATAAGTGACCTACCTGATACAGAGCTCAAAATAACAATCATAAAAATGCTCGCAGAGGAACAGAACAACGCATGAACAAAATGAGTATTTCCACAGAGATAGAAAATATTTTTAAAACACCAAACAAATCACAGAGCTGAAGAATACAATAACAGGCTAGATCAGTTGGAAGAAAGGATCTGCAAACTAGAAGACAAGGCAGTGGAATTCATCCAATCAGAGGAGCAAAAAGAAAAAAGAATGAAAAACTGTGAAGATAGCTTAAGGGACTTATGGGAAACCATAAAGTGGGCCAAAACAAGCATTACAGAGGTCTCAGAAGCAAAAGAGAGAGATAAAGGGGCAAAAAGCTTATTGGGGGGGGAAAGATAAACTGGGATTGAAATTGACATATCACAGTACTACCATATATATAAAATAGATAAGTAATAAGGACCTACTGCACAGCACAGGGAACTCTACCCAATACTCTATAATGGCCTACATGGAGAAGAATATAAAAAAGTAGTGGATATATGTATATGTACAACTGATTCACTTTGCTGTATACTTGAAACTAACCCAACATTGTAAATCAACTATACTCCAATAAAAATTAAAAATAAATAAAATAAAATTGCTAGAGTAATTTAAAAACAAAACAGACAAAAAAACAAAAAGCTTATTCAAAGGTTTTCAACTGACTTCGCCCAGATCCATCAGAGGAATCCCTATCTACAGCAACTGCAGCCTTACAAAATGTATTTCTTAAATAATAAGACTTGAAAGTCAAAATTACACCTTGATCTGTGGGCTACACGATGAATGCTGTGTTAGGAGGCAGGAAAACAACATTCATCTCGTAGTACACCTCCATCAGAGCTCCTGGGTGACCAGGTGCGTTGTCAATGAGAAGTAATATTGAGAGGAATCTCTTTTTCTGAGCAGTAGGTCTCAAGTGAGGGTTTAAAATATTCAGTAAACCTTGGTGTAAACAGAAGTGTTTACAGGCTTTGTTTTCCCATTTGTAGAGCACAGGCAGAGTAGATTTAGCATAATTCTTAGGGGCCCTAGGATTTTCAGATGGTAAGTGAGCATTGGCTTCAACTTCAAGTCACCAGCCACAATAGCCCCAACAAGAGGGTCTGCCTATACTTTGAGGTTTTGAAGCCAAGGATTGACTTCCCCTCTCTAGCTATAAAAGTCCTGGATGGCATCTTCTTCCAAGAGAAGGCTGCTTTGTCTACATTGAAAATCTGTTGTTTAGTGTAGCCACCTTCCTGAATTCTTTTGGCTAGATCTTCTGGATAACTTGCTGCAGCTTCTACATCAGCACTTGCTGCTTCCCCTTGCATTTTTATGTTATGGAGGCAGCTTCTTTCCTTAAACCTCATGGACCAACCTCTGCCAGCTTCAGACTTTTCTTCTGCAGCTTCCTCACGTGTCTCATACAAGTAAAGAGCGTTAGAGCCTGGCTCTGGATTAGGCTTTGATTTAGGGAATGCTGTGGCTGGTTCAACCTTCTATCCAGACACTAAAACTCTCTCCGTAGCAGCAGATATCATATCGGCTGTTCCCCTTTCTCATCATCCTGTGTTCACCGGGGCAGCACTTTAATTTCCTCCAGAACTTTCCCTTTGCCTTCACAGCTTTGCTGACTGTTTGGCACAAGAGGTACAGCTTTTGGCCCATCTCGGCTCTCGACCTGCCTTCCTCACTAAGCTTCATCATTTTTAGCTTTTGATTTAAAGTGAGAGATGTAGAGAAAAAGAAGAGAAAAAATAAAAAAATAAAAATAAATAAATAAATAAAAATAAAGTGAGAGACGTGTGGCCCTTCCTTTCACTTGAACACTTAGAGGCCATTGCAGGGTTCTTAATTGGCCTAATTTCAATACTGTTGTGTTCCGGGGAATAGGAAGGCCCAAGGAGAGGAAAGGATGTCAGGAAATGGCCAGTCGGTGGAGCAGTCAGAACACCCACAACATTTATCGATTAATTCACAGTCTCACATGGGTGCGGTTTACGGTGCCCCAAACAATTACAATAGTAACATCAAAGATCACAGATACCACAAAATAGAATAATAATGAAAAAGTTTGAAATATTATGAGAAGTACCAAAATGTGACACAGAGACACCAAGTAGGCAAATGCTGTTGGAGAAACAGAGCCAACAGACTTGCTCAACAAAGGGTTGCCACAAACCTTTCATTTGTAAAAAACACAACATCTGTAAAGTACAATAAAGTGAAGTACAAGGAATGCCTGTATAATTAAGTTGTCAATGAAAGAAAAGGAGAGAATTTTAAAAGCAGCAAAAGAGGGACTTCCCTGGTGGTCCAGTGGGTAAGGCTTCACGCTCCCAACACAGGGGGCCCGGGTTCGATCCCTGGTCCAGGAACTGCATCCTGCACGTATGCTGCCACTAAGAGTTCGCACGCTGCAACTAAAGATCCTGTATACCACAATGAAGATCCCACGTGCTGTAACGAAGATCCTGCATGCCGCAACTAAGACCCAGGGCAGCCTAAATAAATAAAATATTAAAAATAAAATAAAAGCAGCAAAAGAAAAACAACTTGTACAAGGGAATCTCCATAAGACTATCAGCAAAATTTTCAGCAGAAACTTTGTAGACCAGAAGTGAGTGGGGGACTTCCCTGTCGGTCCAGTGGTTAAGACTCCAAGCTCCCACTGTAGGGGGCGCAAGTTCGATCCCTGGTGGGGGAACTAAGATTCCACATGCCACGCGGTGCGGCCAAAAGAAAAGTGAGTGGGATGATACATTCAAAGTACTGAAGAAAAAACCCACCAACCAAGAATCTCTGTCTGGCAAGGCTATCCTTCAGAACTGAAGGAGAGACAAGCAAAGCCTGAAGGAATTGATCACTAGTGGCCTTACAAGAAATGCTAAAGGGAGTTGTTCAAGCTGAAAGGAAAGGATACTGACTAGTAACAGGAAGACATGTGAAAGTATAAAACTCACTGGTAAAAGTAAATATATAACTAAATTCAGAATACACTAATGTTGCAATGGTTGTGGGGAAATCACTTATAATTGTAGTATTAAGGTTAAAAGTAAAGGCTATAGTATGAAAGATATCTATAAATACAATAATTTGTTAATGGATAAACAATGTAAAAAAGAAATAAATTGTGACATCAAAAACATGAAATGTTGGGCAGGGCTGTAAAAATGTAGAGCTTTTGTGTGTAGCTGAAGTTAAGTTGTTATCAGCTTAAAATAAACTTATAAATAGAAAATGTTCTGGAGAGGGCGTGGAGAAAAGGGAACCCTCGTACACTGTTGGTAGGAATGTAAATTGGTGCAGCCACTATGGAAAACAGTATGGAGTTTCTCAAAAAATTAAAAATAGAACTGCCATATAATCCAGCAATTCCACTCCTGGGTATATATCTGGAAAAAACGAAAACTCTAATTTGAAAAGATACATGCACCCAATGTTCACAGCAGCACTATTTACAATACCCAAGATATAAAAGCAACCCAAGTGCCCATCAACAAACAACTAGCTTAAGAAGATGTGGTATATACACACAATGGAATATTAGCCACAAAAAAGAATGAAATATTGCCATTTCCAGCGACATGGATGGACCTAGAGAATATTATAGTGAAATAAATCAGACAAAGACAAATACTACATAATATCACTTATATGTGGAGTTTAAAAAATAATACAGGGGCTTCCCTGGTGGCGCAGTGGTTGAGAGTCCACCTGCCGATGCAGGGGACACGGGTTCGTGCCCTGGTCCGGGAAGATCCCACATGCCGCGGAGCGGCTGGGCCCGTGAGCCATGGCTGCTGAGCCTGTGCGTCCGGAGCCTGTGCTCCTCAACGGGAGAGGCCACAACAGTGAGAGGCCCGCGTACCGCAAAAAAAAAAAAAAATACAAATGAGTCTATATACAAAAGAGAAGGAGTCACAGACCGAAAACAAATTTATGGTTACCAAAGGGGGGGAGGGGCAAACTAGGAGTATGGGATTAACAGATACAAACTACTATACATAAAATAGATAAGCAACAAGGATTTACTGTATAGCACAGAGAATTATACCCAATATCTTATAATAAAGTATAATGAAATATAATCTGTAAAAAAAAAAAGAAACCAAACCACTATGCTGTACACCTGAAACACAATATTGTAATCAACTATACACCAACTAAAAATAAATAAATAGAGAATGTTTTATATAAGTCTCATGGTAACCACAAAACAAAAACCTATAGTGGATACACAAAAGATAAAGAGAAAGGAATCAAAGCACACCACTACAGGAAACCATCAAATCACAAAGGAAGAGAGCAAGAGGAAAAAAGGAACAAACAAATTACAAAACAACCAGAAATCAATTAACAAAATGTCAAAAGTAAATTCATACCTACCAATAATTACTTTAAACGTAAATGGACTAAATTATCTAACCAAAAGACATAGAGTGACTGAATGGATTAAAAAAACAAGACCCAACTCTTTGTTGCTTATAAGAGACTCACTTCAGATGGAAGGACACACACAGACTAAAGTGAAGGGATGGAAGAAAATTCTTCCACTGAAATTGGAAGAATTAATATTGTTAAAATGTCCATATGACCCAAGATGACCTACAGTTCAAAGCAATCCCTATCGGGGCTCCCCTGGTGGCGCAGTGGTTGAGAGTCTGCCTGCCGATGCAGGGGACACGGGTTCGTGCCCCAGTCCGGGAAGATCCCACATGCCACGGAGTGGCTGGGCCTGTGAGCCATGGCCGCTTGTCCTGCGCGTCGGAGCCTGTGCTCTGCAGCAGGAGAGGCCACAACAGTGAGAGGCCTGCGTACCACAAAAAAAAAGAAAAAAAGCAATCCCTATCAAAATTCCAATGGCATTTGTCACAGAAATAGCAAAAACAATCCTAAAATTTGTACTGAACCACAAAGACCCCAAATAGCCAAAGCTATCTTGAGAAAGAATAACAAAACTGGAGGCATCACACTTCCTGATTTCAAACTATGTTAAAAAGCTATAGTAATCAAAATAGTATAATATTGGCAAAAAAAACAGACACATAGATCAATGGAATAGAATAGAGAGCTCAGGGGAGTTCCTGGCAGTCCAGTGGCTAGGACTCCAAGCTTCCACTGCAGGTGGCACAAGTTCAATCCCAGATTGAGGAACTAAGATCCCGCATGCTTTGTGGCACGGCCAAAAAAAAAAAAAAGAGCCCAGAAACAAACCCACACATATATGGCCAATTAACTTATGACAACGGAACCAAGAAAACATAGTCTCTTTAATAAATGGTGTTGGGAAAATTGGACATCCCCGTGCAAAAGAATGAAACTGAACCACTATCTTACACCATACACAAAAATCAACTAAAAACGGGTTAAAGGGACTTCCCTGGTGGCGTAGTGGTTAAGAATCTGCTGGCCAATGCAGGGGACACGGGTTCAAGCCCTGGTCCAGGAAGATCCCACATGCCGTGGAGTAACTAAGCCCGTGCACCACAACTACTGAGCCTGAGCTCTAGAGTCCGAAAGACACAACTACTGAAGCTCGCACACCTAGAGCCCGTGCTCCCTAACAGAAGTCACTGCAATGAGAAGCCCGCACACTGCAGTGAAGAGTAGCCCCTGCTCACCTCAACTAGAGAAAAGCCTGCACACAGCAGCAAAGACCCAATGCAGCCATAAATAAATAAATAAATAAAATAACAAAACCAAAAAAAATATTCTGCACAGCAAAGGAAACCAACAGCAAAATGAAAAGACAACCTAATGAATGGGAGAAAATATTTGCAACTCGTATATCTGACAATGGGTTAATATCCAAAATATATAAAGAACTCACATAACTCAATAGCAAAACAAATAAACAAAAGCAATCTGATTTTTTTTTTTTTTTGATTTTTAAATGGACAGAAGAAATGAATAGATATTTTTCCAAAGAAGACATACAAATGGCCAGTACGAATGGGACATGAAAAGGTGCTAAACATCACTAATCATCAGGGAAATGCAAATGAAAACCACAATGAGATACCACCTCTTACCTATTGGAATGCCTATCATCAAAAAGACAAGAGACAACAAGTGCTGACGAGAATATAGAGAAAAGGGAACCCTTGTGCAACTTTGGTGGGAATATAAATTGGTGCCGACACTACGGAGGATCCTTAAAATATTAAAAAAACAACTACCCTATGATCCAAAAACTCCACTTCTGCGTATATATTCAAAGGAAGTGGAAACAGGACCTTGAAGAAATATCTGCACTGCCATGTTTATTGCATTATTCAATAGCCAAGACATGGGAACAACTTAAATGTCTGTCTTTGGATGAATGGATACAGAAAACGTAAATATATATATAGTATATAATTATTGTGTATTATTATGTATATAATGGAATATTATTCAGCCATAAAAAGAAGGAATTCTTGCCATTTGCAACAGTATGGATGGACCTTGAAGGCATTACCCTGTGTAAAATAGAGAAAGACAAACACTGCATGATATCACTTATATGTGGAATCTAAATAAACTGAACTCATAGAAATAGAGGCTAGAATGGTGGTTACCAGGGGTTGGGGGGTGAGGGAAATGGGGATATGTTAGTGAAAGAGTACAAACTTCCAATTGTAAAATAAGTTCTGAGGATTTAATGTACAGCACAATGATTATAGTTAATAAACTGTATCATATAGTTTAAAGTTGCTAAGATAGTAGATCTTAAATGTCCTCACCGCAAAAAAGAAATTGTAATTATGTGACAGGTAGAGGTGTTAGTAATGCTATGGTGGTCATCATTTTGCAATGTACAAGTGTATCAAATCAACACAGTTGTACAAGGGAAGTCTGCTCTTTTGTCCTCACACCCCTTCTACTTCCTACTCCTGGGAACATGATGTGATGACTGGAGTTCCAGTAACCATTATTTTGCGGAGCACAGGCTCCGGACGTGCAGGCCCGGTGGCCACGGCTCACGGGCCCAGCCGCTCCGCAGCATGTGGGATCTTCCTGGACCAGGGCACGAACCCATGTCCCCTGCATCGGCAGGCGGACTCTCAACCACTGTGCCACCAGGGAAGCCCCATGAGGCAATCTTGAAGATGGACACCATGCAGTAAGAATGGCAGAGCAGAATGACAGAAGAGGCCTCAGTCTCTGATTACCACAGGGACACTCTATCAGCCCAGTCTGCCTAGCTCCAATTTTCTTTTACATAAGAGACAAGTGAACTCCTCTCGTGTTTAAGTCACTATTACTTCAGGCTTCTGTTTCTCGTAAACCTAACTTATTCCTAAATGATAGAGATCCTTTTCCAAAGATATTTAAAGGATTGAAAAGCAATACTCGAGAGCAGGAGTCGGCTAACTTTTCTGGTAAAAGGCCAGATAGTAAATGTTGCAGGCTTTGGGAGGCATATGGTCTCCGTCACAATACTCGACTCTGAGGTTGCAGCATGAAGGCGGCCACAGAGAACGTGGGAATGAACAAGCATGGCTGTGTTCCAATAAAGCTTTATTTATGGACAGTGAAATTGAATTTCACATAATTTCCTGTGTCGTGAAAGATTCTTTTTTTGTTGTTGTTGCAGTAACGCGGGCCTCTCACTGCTGTGGCCTCTCCCGTTGCGGAGCACAGGCTCCGGACGTGCAGGCCCAGTGGCCATGGCTCACGCGCCCAGCCGCTCCGCGGAATCCTCCTGAACCGGGGCACAAGCCCGTGTCCCCTGCATCGGCAGGCGGACTCCCAACCACTGTGCCACCAGGGAAGCCCTGCTTTTGTTATTTTTCAACCGTCTAAAAATTATAAAAACCATCCTTAGCTCAAAGATTGCACAAAAACAGGATTTGGTCCCCAGGCTATAGTTTGCCACCCCCTGCTGTACAGGATACAATTCCAGCAAATAAACCAAGGAATAAACATCATAAGTCTTTATTCTATATCTGTTAGCTATCTGCAAGCTTCTGTATGTTTTGAAACCTTCTTGGATGTACCAGAATTGGGCCTTAAAATAATTAGATTTGTTTTTCAACAACATATCAAAAATTACACATGTAGATGAATGCTTCCTTCCCAGTGATGACCTTGGGAAGTAAGGGACCAACCCTGGCGATGCTGATTATAGTATTATGTGAAACTTATTTTTTTTCCTTTTTGGTTGTGCCACGCGGCTTGCGGAACCTTAGTTCCCTGACCAGGGATTGAACCGGGGCCCTTGCCAGCGAAAGTGCAGAGTCCTAACCACTGGACCACCAGGGAATTCCCCTACTATGCGAAACTTTATTTGAATTCTTTAGACTTGGCCTGTTTAAGAAAATCAACCATCTCACTTCATAACCACACTTTGTAAGACCAACTTCCTGTTGGCTGCTCAAGGAGCTGAGCCAGTAGGGACCAGTCTGAGGCAGCGTGGGCAGCAAGAGGCTGGCCCGGGACCCTTGGCCACATGCGCTGCTGTGCCTGCAGTCACTGATAAAGGCCATTCGTGGAATAAACATGCAGAAACGGTAGAGCAGTGGTCAGGGTTTTGTGGGAAAGGCAGAGGGGGAAACTTACTATTAGGAGCTGGAGAAACATGAGGGTGTTTTTTTTAAAAAAAAGTAAACAAAAAACAATGGTTGTGTTAAGTCTGATCATAGCAGGTAACTGCGGACGGGAAAGTGCAGCCTTAGCGGATAAGAGGAGAACAGAGCTCATGAGTTCATACTGAAGAGAGGGCGGTGAGGACACACGTGATCAAACTTTACAGTAGTACAGAAAAGCCGGGTGTGTGTGTATGTGTGTGTGTGTGTGTGTGTGTGTGTGTGTGTGAATTGCCAGAGACACTGACACTCTCCGGAAAGAAATTAAACTGCTTATCCAACATCAAGTGCACAAGTGACTGGTTTGGTAAGAATGTTGATTTTCCTTTCTGGAGGTGTGATCGCAAACACACACATCCTTTGTGTGTGTGTGTGTGTGTGTGCGCGCGCTCCGCAAGTGCAGACGGGGATGTGGATGGAAGCCGTGTGCGGAGGGCAGAGGCTGGCTTGGGTGTGCACAACCTGGAAGTGGAGTGAGAGGGGTCTGCCGTGGAACCGCGGGAAGGGGCAGGGAGAGACGTTTCGGAGGGCTCTAGTCCGCCCGTAGAGACTGTTTGCTCGCAGGCGCAAGGTTAGGGCGGGCGCTCTCGGCCTCCGTCTCTCCCTCACTCTCTTCTCCCGGCAGCTGTGCAAAGATTTAACACGTGACCCTGAAAGCACAACGCTGCAGCCTCTGAGTGCGCCAAGAGAAGGGCAGGGAAACAAAGGCCACAGCCAGCCGCCAGGAGCCCCCGTCCCCGCAGCGACACAGAATAGTCGCAGGACTCCTTTCACCGTCACCCTCCCCCAGGACCTCCCGCCTCCCTCGTCAGCCCAGCCCCCAGCCCTGGCGCTGAAGCACCAGGCCCAGGACGCCTGCGCTCCTCCTCGTCTCCCTGGAGGGAGCCAGGGCTGCTCCTGTTGGGCGGGGGCGATGCTGGGAGTTCAAGAAGCACTGAGGACGTGAACCCCAGGCCAGCTCAGCACAACTCAGACCACACCGGCCGTATCCCCATGCCTCGGCGCGATGCTTCTCCTGCTTCTGGGCCACGATTCTGCCAGGAGGCCTCCAGGAGAAAGCAGACCCACCTCTCCCCTCGTTACCCGCCCTCTCTCTTCACTTCTTCAGACGCACTCCTTCCGTCCCTCCCTCCTTCTTTCTACTGCAGGCCCTACACTTCGACCTTTGCCTGGACGATTACCACACCCACTACACACTTCTTATATTACCCTAAACCAGACATTTCTACTTCCCCAGGGCTTGATTTTTTTAAACACTCACTTCCACTTACTCTTTCTCTCAAGGATAAAATGGGGTTAAAGGACTTCCCTCGTGGCACAGGGGTTGGGAATCCGCCTGCCAATGCAGGGGACAGGGGTTCAAGCCCTGGTCCAGGAAGATCCCACACGCCGCAGAGCAACGAGGCCCGTGTGCCACAACTACTGAGCCTGCGCTCTAGAGCTCGCAAGCCACAACTACTGAGCACACGTGCCACAACTACTGAAGCCCACACGCCTAGAGACTGTGCTGCGCAGCAAAGAGAAGCCACCGCAATGAGAAGCCCGCACACCGCAACAACGAGTAGCCCCCAGTCGCCGCAACTAGAGAAAGCCAGTGCGCAGCAATGAAGACCCGACACGGCCAAAAAAATTAATTAAATACATTTCAAAGAGAAGCCACCACAATGAGAAGCCCGCACACCGCAACAACGAGTAGCCCCCAGTCGCCGCAACTAGAGAAAGCCCGCGCAGCAATGAAGACCCAACACGGCCAAAAAAATTAATTAAATAAATCTTAAAAACGAAAAAAAATGGGGTTAAAAAAGGAACTAATAAAAAATGAAGAAAAAGCACTATAAAAAATCACTACATATATAGAGGGACAGATGTCACGCATCCTACTGATGTGTGTGAAAAGGACAGTTGTTAACTATGAAAAATATTGTCAGTATTAAATGGATGATTTTTAAGCTGGAAGATTGAGCTTTTGTCTTTTTCTAAGACATCCATCTTCCAGCCTCTACTACTTGTCAAATATCACCAATACTCAGTAAAAATGTCAGGGTTTTACTGACAATTTTTTTGGCTGTCATGTTCTTTCTAGATGATAAGCTGAACCAACATCAAAATTATTTTTGTGTGCTTTTCTGCAGTGTCAAATTTGGTCACAATCCCTCAACTCTTTTTTTTTTTGCGTTACGCGGGCCTCTCACTGCTGTGGCCTCTCCCGTTGCGGAGCACAGGCTCCAGACGCGCAGGCTCAGCGGCCATGGCTCATGGGCCCAGCCACTCCGCGGCATGTGGGATCTTCCCGGACCAGGGCACGAACCCGTGTCCCCTGCATTGGCAGGCGGACTCTCAACCACTGCGCCACCAGGGAAGCCCCCTCAACTCTTAAACGTTCTCATGGCATCTACAGATAAACCTGAGATGCTGTGGGGCTGAGTGGAAAGATCTCCATCTTGCTTGCACCTTGCTGTGAGCCCTTGGGCGAGAGCCGATTTCCACATCTGTCACCTGATACTCAAGGCTCCGGTGTCTCCCCAAGTCTGTGAATCTGTCTGCTAAAGATTTGGTAAGTCTTTCCCAGATGAACACAGAATTAATCCATTGAAAACCCTGCTGGCTGCCATTTTGCTTCAAGATGGTAACTTGCCTTCACAAATGGAAAGTAAGCATTCCATTCCTGGCCAGTAAGCATTCTCACCAGGTAGCATTTAGGAGGGCTTCCAAGTGGGTCAAAATCAGATAATCGTTTGCAGAAGGAAAAAGTTACAGACATGAACCTGAAGGGCTGACTCACAGAGTTTAGATGGAGACCCTTCTTCAGAAGGCTGGTCACTCTGCTGATCCCCTCACAGAAAAGGGGGCTCAGGAAGTCCTGGGTCTCCCCATAATGCCTTTATTAACCCTTACAGTACTTTCTGACAAGGAACACTGATTCCAGTGTGAAGTGGTACTAAGAGCATGTATGTGATGTCTTAAATTCTCCTGAAATCCGATCCCCATCCTAGGTGCCTGCTCTACCTAGAGTCATGCCTCACGTTCATTTCTTCCAGGACTGGGTGCAGGTGTAGGGAAGTAGAAACATGCTAACAAGAAAAATGAACGACAGGGGTCCTTTGCTCTAGGACCTGAGAATATTTGATAAATACAGCTCTCTCAGCCCCAGCACGGGCTGCGGCATTTACAAATCCAGGGAGCAGATGGCAGATCCAGGACTTCCCAGAGGGGCAGGCGCCCGCTCTCGGGATGGTTTTTATCCCTCACTTCTTTGGATTCCTGTGGGGTCTGAAGGAATTCCCTTGACCCTCTTAGAACCCACTCTTCTTCCGAGGCAATTGGTTCCTTGTGTGCACAGGCAAACAGAAGGCCTCTCTGCCCTCCTCCCTTCCCGAGCTGGGCGGTCACTGCGTGTTCTCAGATCGGGCTGCTCCCACCCGCTCATCTCCCCCTTCCCCTCCACTCCACTCACCTCCCTTCTCAACTCTCCGACCTGGTCCGTCTTATTACATCGCCTTGCACGGATCCCCTGCTTGTCCTCCCTCGTATTCCAGGTGTTTCATCGCTTCATTTTCATGGGTTTTTTTAATCCACTCTTGTTTCTTGCTACCACCCCTCGGCCTAAGACGTCACCTTGAGGGCGCCGGCAGAGATGGCAAGGAAGACAGCATGTAGAGTGAGGAAGGTGGCCAGGTGCAGCTTCACAGGTGAGGCCCCGCGTGCAGACCCACAGAAGCCTCACGGGCCTCTCTCCTTCCAGTTCACAAATCAGGGCAAATGAGATCCGGGTCCCCTATGAACCTATCTTCCTCATAGGCTGTGACACCTTCTCTACTCTGAGCGAGTCACAAACATCAGGAGGACGCAGGCAGGATAACCAGAGTCATCTGACTTCCAAGAGATCTGATAGACAGCAACGGCCCAAGATGAGGTCAGACCACAGAGGTGCAGGTTCTGAAGTGGCCTGGCCTGGGCTTAAGCCTTTTGGGAAGTGACGCTAGGAGGTCCTGTACTGTCCCAGGGTTTGGAGGTGTGGACTGTGGGCCGCACCGTGTGTAATTAGGTGTATTTTACTTTATAGGGCATTACTGGAAAAACTTCCCAAACATTCAGTTTTATCCTGGATGGGCTGCGGGTGGCTGAGTGGGGCGATAAGGGATGGAGATGGGGAGAGTGGACCACAAGAGCCCTGTCCCTTAGAGAGTCTGGAGAAGCCTCGGCAGCAGCATGATGGCAGAGAGCCACAGCTCCAGGAAAGGGAGAGCAGGAGACAGGATTTGAGTTGCCTTTTAGGGAAGCAGCCTTACCAGCAATTCCAGTTTAAAAAATAACTTTGCCAGCACAGATCAAGTCTCCGCTCCTCCTGCCTGGAACACGCTGAGGGGCACATCTTGGGGTTTAGCCGTGAGTTTCTCCCGCCCCTCCTAAGTCCGTTTACAGGAGGCAGTAGAGACTCGTGGGGACCCTTTGCTGGGGGAGGTCCCAGGGCCTCAGAGGAAGTCTGGCCTCAGAGCTGGACGAGGTTGACAATTCTTGATAACAAAACAGACTGTTCCATGGTGCAGCAACAGGAAGAATCGGGGCCCAACGCCAGGGGAGAAGGTTGTGGCTGCACTTCAAGCGTGACCTTTCTGGTTACCTTCCTGCCAGAATCTTTCCCAGTTTGCTCTCCACCACATGCACTGCAAATGATGGTGTCAGGGAGCGGAGAGCCAGTTAAGACGGAAGGAGACCTTTTCTTGTTTCAGAAGGCACACTCCCCACCCAACCACACCCCCAAAGGAAACCTGGCAGAAGCCCGCTGTAGGCTTCTGCTACTGTTTCTACTGATGACGTCGGACGGGCCCTCAGACAAAGCAGGTGAGTCAGCTGTACCTTATTAGAGCCGTCTTGCGGAATATTTATGACAGACGGTTCAGAGGTCCAGGGATGACAGGCAGCAGCGGCCTCCGGTTTGGGGGTGGCTGAGTGAGTTCCGAGCTCGTATCCACTTCCCCTGGGAGGCCATCCTTACGGGCCCGGCACACACACATTCCATTACCCTGAATTTGGCAGCACGGTTTTCTGTGGTTTGGTCTTTTGGCTCCAGATTGAACTACATTTGTCCTCCGGTTATTTCTTTTCATCTAAAACCTTTCTCTTCATCCAGACTGCACATACCTTGTCCCCCTCTTTACCCCCTTTACGAGCACGCAGCCCAGCACCAGACACACAGCAGCTACTCACCAAACACCTGCTCAGCTGAGAATAAATACCTGGAACGGGCAGCACACCCGCCTTGTGCTGCGTGAGGGTTTGAGATGCTCGTGCCTCTCCCACCTGCCAGGCTCTGGCCTCCTAGTGAGCCCATCCTCCGCCTCTGCAGAAACCGTCTCATACTGCGGACCCTCACTCTGAGTCTCCCTTCCCTGCCCTTCACACCAGATGAGGCCCCTGCCCCATGCTTCGTGGAGAAAACGGTGTGGTCAGAGGAGAGCCGTCACCTCCCACCGCCGCCCCTGCGTCCGGATGCATCTGTGCCACGTGGGCGGGGGTCCCAGCTTCAGCTGCACACGTGCCCCTGTTCTATCTGAGGTCAGCCTTCTACCGGGACTCTGGGAACCATCCCGTGTTTCCACAAGCTCTTCACCTTGCTTCTTCCCTTTCTCTCACAAATTTTCAATTATTTGCCCCTTCTCCTCCCCTCATTATTTGCAATTAAAAATAAAAAATTGCCTTAATATTAATACTAAACACTTCTATCTTGCTGCTGACTGTGTGCCAGGAACTCTCCTAACCACTGCATACATGTTAACTCATTTACTCTTCACGCCAACCCTATAATGTAGTCAGTGCTACTGTATTTCAAAATGAGGAAACTGAGGCATAAGTCTCACCAAACTCTCTTGGAGTCCAAGAGAGAATAAGAGCAGGCACCTCAGACTTAACTGAGTGGACTGCTTCCCACTCCAAACCCACTGATTTCCTTGTCTTCTCCATCTTATTGAGTGAAACCACTATTTACTCTGTTGCTCAGGACAAAACCTAGGAGTCATCCTTAACTCTGCTTTCTCTATGAATACCCCTCTCCGTTTCACCTTCAAGATGCATTGCACGAAGTACCACAGCTAACTACTTCACCACCTCCACCAGACCTAAACCACGGCTCTCTCTGTTCCTCAGACCACGGTCCCTATCTTCCCACCTCCATTCTTGGCCCCCTCTGGCCGGGTCCATCCTCCACATGAGCCCTAGTGATCTTTCTAAGATAGATAGATACTGCATCATAGCGCTCTTCCCCTAAAAATCCTCCAGACTTCAAATCCCTGCCCGTGTCCTACCAGGCCCTACTGGCCCTGTCTGCATTTGCGGGCACCTGCCCCTTCTCCCGTGGTCTACAGGATACTGCCCTACTGACCTTCTGTATGTCGTCTCAACATGCCAAGTACTTTCCTGACTCAGAGACTTTCCCTCCATGGAAACACTCACCCTGGGACTCGGTGGCCTCCTCACCTTCCAGGTGGCAACACCTGCTCAGACAGGCCTGCCCTACCTCCTGAGCTAGTGGGCCCCTCCCATCACCCCGCCTCACCTCCTGAGCTAGTGGGCCCCTCCCATCACCCCCTCCTCGCTTCATGTTCTGTCCCCAAGCACCTGTCAGCATGGGAAATTACCTGGCATAATCACTGTGTTGTCTGTCTCCCGCTGCCCCCATCTCCCACCCCTGCTCCAAGTGGAAGTTCCTCGAGGTGGGGACCTGTCCCGTTCACTGCCACAGTCCCAGCCTGGAATGCGGATTGGCCCCTAGCGGGGTGGACATCTGGAGGGATTCCAGCTCCCCTCCTGCTCTGGTCCCACACAGCGACCCCTGCAGAGAGGAAGGGGTCCCTGGGAAGCCTCTCTCGCCCCTAGATCTGCGTCCAGGGCCACATGCTTCCTCTTGTGTTTGACCCCATTTGCAGGGTGTGGAGAAGCCGCCAGCCTGTTTGTTGCTGGGCGTCGGGGCCAGCACGTCAGTGAAAATACAGGCCACAGTCCAGATCGATGGCATCACGTCTTAATGACTCCAGCTGCATTTAATTAAAACTGAGCCTGCTTGCTGGAACCCAGGCCTTGTGGCCAGTAGTCTGAGTTCTGCCTCAGTTTTGTTCTCCTCCAATCTTCAGTTAAGGGAGCAACAAAAGATCCCTATCATGAGCCATGTGTGGTGATCTCATCAGCTAAGACAAATATTTTTTTTCTGGTTATATTTATAGAAACCTTTCTTGTTTCCTTGGACAACCCTAGCTGGGGTTATCTTGTTTACTTTCTCTTTGTCCAGATCTGCATCTGTCGGGGGGCAGCTTTTTATCTGCTGCTCTTTGCTGCCTTGGATTTCTAATTCCTCTGTTTTTCTTCTCATCTTTCATCTTTGGGGCTCTTTTAAAATCAGACAGTTTGGAATTTCCAGTTACCAAGGCAGTAACTAGAATTAAAAAAAAAAAAAAAAGACACCATTGGCTCTGGTGAGCACTTGGCGATGGTTTTTCTTAGCAGTGTCTCGTTGCCTCCAGGGAGGGGGCCTTGGTACTCCTTCCCCCTTTCTGCCAGTCACGTGTTCCATGGTGCCAGGCCCTCCCTTCAGCCGCCACAGGGTGGAAAGTGCAGCCCATCCCTGCAGCCCTGTGAACTAACACCTCCGCGTCCGCAGTGAACCCGTGTCGCCTGGGAATCTACGTGCCCAGCAACATTCTGTCCTGCTCAGGGGCTGTTACCCTGGGTCCTGTCAGGGCTGGGAGAACGAGACCCTGGGAGCCGGGGAGGCTGCGCGGGCTGAATCCTGGCCCTGCAGTCTGGGATGCAGGGGGCAGCATGGTCGGACCGGCCAAGCAGCTCTGCCCAAGGAGCTTGGCTCAGGTGCCACAACTTCTTAGCCAAACTCGCGGTTCCCTTGTGGGTGGCGGCTTCTCCAGATGCATGCTCACGGGCGCTGTTGCCCCCAAGCAGGGGGACTAGTTCTCAGGTTAGGGTCTGAAAAACACCTTAGTATTTTTATGTATAAAGCACTGATATTCACACCACACACAAACAGATATACAGTGTATCTATGGTATTAAAATTTCTTTGGGGGCGTGTCAATCAGAAAAAAGATACTAAAAAACACTCAAGATGCGATAATGACAAAATGGTTGGACAACATCACCTTAATCTTAGCTCTTGCCTTCCTCTCTCCTGATCAAAACTTTGCTTTCAGCAAAGAATCTAAGACACATTCCCTCTAAGTTATGTCTGATAAAAGTTTATAAAATAGCATCTCTCATGGGGATATTTGCCCACTAGTAGCCCTGACAACGCCTTACAGTAAAAAGGAATGAAGCTCTAGTCGTGGAATTGTAGGCTGGGGCAAGCAAGAGGATGCTGCTTGTGAGAAACTTGGATTTATTGACTATCTTTTTACATAAAAAATTCGGACACATTGTCCACCAAAAGATCTTTTTTATAATTGATTTGAGATGTAAGAAGCTTCTTCTTAGGTATAATTCAGAAATAGAAATGTTGCAACTTCTAGGGTCATTTAATGTTTTTTTTGAAGTCAGGATAATTCTGAAAACTCCAGGACTTGTGACTACATTGACCAGGACCTTCTCAATGTCCCTGAAATCAGAGCTTCAGGCTTTGGTCACTTTTACTTTGCAAAAGACAGTTATCAGTACTTAACTGACCTGGACAGAGGGGAGAGCGGTCGTGGTGCCTGTGCAGGAGGAGGGAGGGCTTTCTGCCGCCCTGGTTGAGCTTTCTGCACTTGCCCTGTGCGCACAGCAGCTGGATTTGTGTGCCTGAGGTGCTCTAAAGTGGCCCAATGTCCTTGAAGTCCTCCTCTCACTATTCTTGGCTTTAACCAGATCTTACTAGTGACCGATGTCCAGTGTTGGCTTTAAAAGTAAAAAGGAGACTGGGAACAATTGGTAGGGTCCGTATAAGAAAAAAATAAAGTGACAGGAAAATAGATCCTTTGCAAAATGCAGTTAGAACTGTTTACCTTGGACTAGGAAGGGCAGAGGAAGAGGTTATTTTATGGGGACGAGTGATAAACTCTTTTCTTTTTTCTAACTTTTTGGATGCAGATGGGGTATAAATAATATTCTCACTGCTGAGAATCAACTAAAAGAAACTGGGCTTGATTTTGCAACACAGAGATGTAGAGCGAATACAAGGAAAATATCCCAGTACGTTGTTGGACATCAGTCCTTAGGGGGCTTGGTTTTGTTTCTTTTTCTGGAAAATGTAGAAGAAGCAAGGCACAGCAGGGATGGTTTTGCCAGAGTGGAGCTAGTTCATATTTACTAAGTACCTGTGAACTGGGACCTTAGTAGGGCCCTATAAAGGCCAGAAAATATACACTCCCTGTTCTCTGAAACGTCCTGATTTTAGGACTAATTACTCTGATTCTTTTCATTTCTGAAAGTTAAAGGGATCATGCTAAAGTGAGTGGGAGGGATGTGAGCCCTTGTCCTGCCTTTGCCATTGACTAACCTGCTGACCTTGGACAACCCACAGCTTCCTCACGTGCCATATGTGATGACAAAGGCCTTCCTTCTTACTTAAGTTATTAAGTGTGTCAAATAAGAAAAAGAAATGACAGTGTTCTATAGGATGTTCAATGTTACACAAATATAGCAACTGTTACTAATTTGGATAAATCGTTCTTTAGACCTTGATCAAAGGTATTTCCAGCTGAAAGTGTTGACCAAAACTGATTCCCAGATTTGAATTTCAAAACCTGTGAAAATCCATACATTCGGACATCCTCCTGTGCCTACCCACTCACCCCTCAGAGAGTGTCCACCGTGGGGCAGTCAGCGTGGCAGGCCCAGGGACGCAGTGAGGGATCAGGTGCAGCGCCGGCCTCAGGAGGGCACAGAGGACAGTCAGGAGAGGAGACTCACACAGGGAACTGCTGTGCCGCACGGTAAGTGCTCTGATCCGACGAGGCACAAGTGCTCAGGACCTCACTCACTCAAGGGCCCCAGATCTGGCCTTACGAGGGCAGAGGGAAACTTCTCAGAGGGGCTGGGTACCAACCCAGGCTCGAGTGATAGGACTTGGGCGTGTACAGAACAAGTGAGGTGGGGAAGACCCCAGGCCAAGACTCAGAAGCAAAGGAAAGCTGGGCGAACTCGGGGAACTGCAAGTACAGTTAAAGGAGGATGGGCAGGCGGTGTGCAGGTTAGCCGGGAGCGACGTGCAGCTGGCTTCTCTGCCCGGCTAACGGCTTCCCTCAGAGCAACAGAGAGCCATTGGGGGTTCAAGCGGGGAAGCGTGAAGATCAGACTGAAATGCAGACATCTCACTCTTGGTGCAGTTCCGGGGCATGAGTGGAGGGCAGGGCCCTCACGAAGACTGGGAAGGAGTGAAGGTGGCCCGACCAGAAGAGCTGGGTGACCAGGGGCTTACATGATGCTGTGAGCTGGGGGCTCGGGCACAGCGGGTTTCAGAAGGGGAGGAAGCAGGAAAGGCAGGAGGCCGAGGTCAGCGGGTGGGCGGTGAACGGTTCCTGGGGACGGCCCTGGAGAAAGGGAGCTGGGAGTGAGTGGGGGTGACGTCACTGACTGTGAGGACCCAGGAGGCTTCCCCTGCAGCTTCTTAAAAAACTGTGGTGAAACACACAAAACATAAAATCTACCCTCATGATCACTGGAAGTGTACTGAGAGCAATGAGTGTATCGCGTGCAGGCACATTCCCGTGTTGTGCTACCACCACGGCTGGCGGCTGGCGTCCATGGGATGCGTCATCGTCAAAAGTGAAACTCTGGGGACTTCCCTGGTGGTCCAGTGGCTAAGGCTCTGCGCTCCCAATGCAGGGGGCCCAGCTTCGAACTCTGGTCAGGGAACTAAGATCCCGCCTGCTGCAACTAAGACTCGGCACAGCCAAATAAATAAATAATAAAACAAAACAAAAAACAAAAAACTGAAACTCTGTTCCCACTGAACACGAACTCCCCACTCCCTGCCCCCCATCTGGACCCTGGCAACCACCTCTGTACATTCTGTCTCTATGAATGTGACTATTTAAGCTCCTCTTATAAATGGAGTCTCACAGTATCTGTCCTTTCGTCACTCGCTTATTTCCCTGAGCACAATGTCCTCGAGGTTCATCCACAGTGTAGCCTGTGTCAGACTTTCCTTTCCTTTTAAGGCTGAATAGTATTCCTTTATACATACTCTTATCCCTTTTAAACTTTTGACTATGGTCCATAATAAAAAGTGTATTTGATGTCATGACCTAGTACACATGTATTATGTTACTGAAATAATATGTTATTAGTATATGTTATCATATAATAACATACATGTCTTTGAAATAAAGATTTTACCCCCAAACTACCCTTCCTACATGTGAAGTACTCTGATATTTTATTTCTATACTGTTTCTTAAAAAAAAAAAAAAGAATCTAGTCACAATCCTCCAAATCAGTTTCCTGACACACTAATGGGTTGCGATTCCCAGTTTGTAAACAGTTGGTCTGTCTGACACTGATTACCCAGGATGCCAGCAAGCCTTGGTGGAGTGGAACATTAGGGTTTGGTGCCAAAGCCGTCAATGAGTAAGGAGGGGTGGAAACCAGCTTCACCCATGTGTCTTCATGAGTGGCCTATAATTCCAGCACAATCTATCAAGCAAAGGTCCAAACTATTAGTTTATTTCTGGTGTAAATAGGGTAATTCATGAATTTGCTGCTTTTTTCCAGTGGTCACCAGCTGGCATGGGTCTTTTGCTCTGGTTTATTCACTGCCAGTGGCCATTCCAATCCACTTTTCTATCACAGGGGAAAGCCAAGTAAACTGCCCTTCCTCATACCCTTGGACCCGTGCGCCCCACTCCCGCCCACCTGATCTGGGAAACGGGAAAGCGGGGGGGTGCGGGGGGGTGACTTCGGCAGCAGGTGACTGTGGCCTCTGGACCCTGCGGGGCTTCCAAAGGCTCCAGCTGTTGCACAGCTGCAGGAAGAATCCCCTGAGGAAGGGGCACTGTGCAGGGGAGTTGGTAGGGGGGTCAGCCTCCAGGATGGACGCTGGGGCAACGCCTGCCAAGAGAAGAGAGGAGGGTCCCAGAGCAACGAACATCAAGGGTCAGGGCTCCCACTGTGTGTCTTCACGATGCTCTGAGAAGGCCCTGGGGTTTCACCACTGTCTCCCAGCCATTTCGGTTAAACGCTAAGTGCCAGAAGAGCTTCCCCCTCCCCGCCTTATTAATTAGCTAATCTCTGTGGTATTCCCAAAGGATGAGGTCAGAAATATCCCCATCTCCATGGCAATGAAAACATCAGTGGGGATGGGGGGAGAAATCAGAGGAAAGTTCACGTATGCATCAAAGTTCGCCGAGCACCGCTGTGTGCCGTGTGCTGAGTTAGCTGTGAAGATACAATGTGGACAAGCCGTGGCCTCTTTTGGACGTGGACTGAAGGGGGTGACCAGACCAAGGACTCCGAGTTATGAACGTGGACTCTGCAAAGTTCCAGTGGGGAGAAAGAGCCGGGCTCTTTGACTTTTCAGAAAGTGGAATTGAGGCTGTTCGTGTCAGAAGTAAACAGCTGCTCAAGAGTGGAACCAGTCAAGGGTTTGATGATGACCTTGGGTGATTTGGCCAGAGAGACTCACAGAGAACCCTAGGACGCCTCACGACTTGGGCTGAGCCATTTGAGCACCAAAATATATCTACAAAACATTTTGAGCTGGAGAGTCAACTAGATAAGAACTTAGGATTTTTATAACATGACTATATTTGGTGACTTACTTATTCAGGGTTCCGTTTTGTCTTTGTAACTTAGTGAGGTCAGTACAGTGGGCATTTACTCATCCTAATTCCTCTATCCCATCCCACTGCCTTTCCTCGATAAAGGAACTGAGGATCAGAGGGTAAGTAGCTTGTCCTGCATTAACCAGAAAAAGAACCTGGACACTCCTGCCCAGACGAGGGCTCTGTCCACCACCTCAGGACACCTCTTCAGGTCCAAACTCTTCTCCTACAGAGCCTTTGAGCACTGGCCCTGCTGGAATGAAAGGGTTGGAGGAAAGGACAACGCAGGATGCCGCAGCGTGCCCGTTGGGCACCGAGAGCTCAGTCCTCTCCCATGCATCCCCCTCCCTCCCCGGGACACACTGGCTCCGTCCCTCTGGGAGGGGCCCTCAAGCATGGAGTGCTGTGGTGCCGTTGCTTTGCTGTCAGATTTATGGGTTAGAATTTTGGCTCTGGCATTTGCTACCTGGTAAACTCGGGCAAGTCTCTTAACCCTTCTGAGCCTCAGTCAAATGGGATACTAATAAGCACCCAGCGGGATAGTTTGTGCAGTTAAACCTGGCTCATGGGCTGACGTCAGGTATGGGAGAAGGAGTTCAAAAGCCTCTGCCGTTTCATCTGAGGGTCCTCCCTGCCCCCTCTCTCCTGAAGGCCCTGCAGAGATTACCCCCTGAACCCAGGGCGTCCCAAACACTAGAGACCCTTGTTCTGGGATCCCAGGGGCTCACAACGTGGCCTCAGGGCATCCTGTCCCAGTGAATCACCTCCTTCAGCGGTAGCGCTTTCCCAGCCCCGCGGCCTGGCTAACTTACTGCAGACCAAAAATAGCTCCAATGAATGGAACTCGGGTCCCCGGAAGTCCACAGCCAGCCCTGAGCATGGAATTCCAGAGCAGGAAGGGCTTCCCGGGGTCTCGCACTCACCCCCAACCCTGACCCCAAGCAGACACCCCGCGGTGGAAATCTATTAAAACCTTGAGCACGTCAGGAACGCTTGCTGTGGACATCTAATTTCCTTGACCTTCCAGCCCAGCTCCCCAACCTGCCTGCAAGAGCTCTCCGGGACAGGACCAGCTGCGTCCCACCAGGCCTCCCCTCCCCTTAAATGCTGATCATCTCAACCTCTGTGCTTTGCTTGCACAAATCTTATTTTTCATACTGAGTTCACTTCTCACCTCTAGACCGTTGCTGAGGTTTCGTAGCCCCTCCCTGCTTCAGTGGGGAGCTGGGATGGATGGGGACGGGGCCCCATCTGACACAGTCTGGGACAGGTGCCAGCAGCCAACATGCCCCTGATCTAGGAGGAGGGGGAAAGGAAAGCTGACAACCATGGACACAGGTGCCCTCTTCTTGGTAATGTGGAAAGGCACTAGTATTTTCGTGGCCAAACAAGTCCTGAAGGGGAACCTCAGGGCAGAGGGTGGCATGACGCGGGGGTGACGACTGGGTGGGAGCGGGGAAGGCAGAGGGGGCCCTGAGAGCGCTGGTGAAGCCAGGGTTCCAGGAGGGGAAGTGTTACTTGGCCCAGAAAACCCAGGTCCTGCCTTACTTCTTTATCGGACTTCACTGGAGGAGACCTTGGTACTCATTAGGCCAAGGGATCCTGGCTACTCACTCATTCAACAAACATTCACGACCACCTCACTGGGTTCGGAGTTGGAAATACAAAAGTAAAATACACAGCTCTCTACCCTAAAGGAGTTAGCTGTTCACAGGGGGCTTCCCTGAAGTGAACAGATAGATGGCTCATCCGCTACAATACAGGCAGGTACAGGCCCTACAAGAACACAGGCAGGGAGGCACTGAATCTACCTGAGAAGGGGGGTCAAGGAGAAGCTTCCCAGAGGAGGTGATAACTGTGCTGAACTCTGGGGGTGAGCCTGTCCAGGAAGCCAGAAGGGGCCCCCAAGAGGAGGGAGTAAGCCGCTCAGAGGCCCAGGTCTGGGGAGAGCAGGGAGGGTCAGGAGAGCGGCCTGGAGCTGGGCGTGAGAGCAGGGCTGGGAAGGCAGGCGGGGCGGGTCCCGGAGGTGATGCGGGCCACTGCCTGCAGAGGTGATGGGGGCCCAGTGCGCCGGGGGCCTTGGCCCCCGCCAAGTATGCAGCCCGTACTAGAGCCCGGGTTCGGGAGCAGCGGGCCCGTGGTGCGGTGCAGGGCAGCTTAGGGGGGCGAGGCTTCCTGCCGCACACGCACATGGAGACCGCCACGCTGAGGTCCGGCTGCTCCCCTGTTCCTGAGTGGGCGTGCAGCCGGAAGTAAGGGGCAGCCCTGCTCACGTGCAGCGACCAGGGGGCTGGAGGCCCGTGAGAGGCTGGGGAGGAGACGCCGCTGGAGTCGGGGCTCGCGGTGGGCTCTGCTGGGCCTCCCGTGTCTGACGGCTTTGCTGTCAAATTTCTGTCTTTCCCATCGGATTCCAAGCGGCTGGCACATGGTGGGCGGCGGAGCCTTGGTGTGACCGCCACTTCCTATTGCCGGGAACGTGAAATGACCGCCCCCCACCCCCCCTCCGGGAAGCCACCGCACGCACAGCAGCCTGCCGCCCCCTGCTCGGGCAAGTGCCCTTCCGTTTGCCTGCTGAGGTTGGGGAGGAAGAGGGCATGGCCGGGCATGTCCTTCGCTTTGAGTTTATTCTGCTTTGACCTATTGGGATAGCACCATGGTTCCCCCAAATTCAGGTAGAAAGGGAACACTTAGGACGAGACCCCTGGTGAGGCGCTTAAGGTAGGTGTACAGCTTGTCCTGCTGTCCAGGAACTGGCGGTCAGGCTGACTGTCTCAGGGGCGGGGTCTTAACGAGACAGACCCTGGAGCAGAGTGCGGCTCGGCTGGGCAGCCAGCCGCCGTCCTGAGGCCCACAGACCAGTGGCACCGAGACAACCACAGGAGGAGAGGGATTCTAGACCCGGGGCAGCGCTCCCGAGAGCCCAGCCACCACCCACCACCCTTTACTCCCCTCTTAGTGCCTCTCCCCGGCCTCCTCTTTCAATCCCTCTCTTTTCCATCCTACCCTCCGCCTGTCTCACGGTTCTCTGCACCCCGTTCCCCTTGCTGCTCTGCAGCCGGCTCGCGGGGCTTCCGTCTTAGTGGTGAAGGAAGCCGCTAAGCACTGCGAGTCACCTGGCGGCTACTCGGCGCTCCGTCCCCCAGAACACGGACCAGCACCTCCGCTGTGCACGGCCCCGAGGGTACCTTCCGCCTGCGGCTTGTGTCATTCGATGGGGCGCCTTTCACAATGTAAACGGTGCTCTTCGGAGTCACCTCAATTTCAACGTGGGGCTCGAAAGCCTTCATAGCATCAAGTCTTTCAGGGGAAGATGTCGGCACCTGGAGGAGACCAGGTCCTCAAACGGACACGGAAGCCTGAGAATAGTGTCCACATTACTGTGCTCCAGAGCCTTCTGACGTGGAGACTGTAAATCTCCTCCCCTCCAGCCGCACCACCCGCTACCCTCACACGACCACAGCTGCGGCAGATTGCTGATCGGAACCCGCCAGGTGCCATCCTGGCTCCTGGAGATCTTCCTGTTTGCCCCGTGACGCTCAGCTCCCCACTCTGCTCCCCTTCCCTGCCCACTCGGCTCAGCGACACCTCTCCTCGCCACTCCAAACTCCTTTGGAAGTCTGGCACTGTACCTCAGATGTCAAACCACTGCCCAGAAACAACGGCTTCTGTTAGGATTGGAATGAAATGCACGCATCTCATCCTTAGACAGCTCTGAAGGCGTGACTCGACCCGGCCCAGGTCTCTTACTTGTTTCTTCCTGCTCTTGCCCTCATCCGGCCCCTCAGCCCCACTGGTCACTCTCAGACTCACCAAGTTCATGTCCATCTCAAGGCCCTGCACCTGCTGTTCCCGCTGCTTGGAGGACTCGTCCCCCCGACATCCAGGGCTACCAGAATGGAAATCTACGAGAGCAGAAGCTTTGCTTTTTCTGTCTTTCCCATCGGATTCCAAGCGGCTGGCACGTGGTGGGTGGTGGGTAACAACGCTAGATGGACAGTGTAAATAACACGCCACCTGGGGCTTCCCTGATGGCGCAGTGGTTAAGAACCCACCTGCGAATGCAGGGGACACGGGTTCGAGCCCTGGTCCAGGAAGATCCCACATGCCTCGGAGCAGCTAAGCCCGTGCACCACAGCTACTGAGCCTGCGCTCTAGAGCCCATGAGCCACAACTACTGAGCCCGCGTGCCACAACTACTGAAGTCCACGCACCTAGAGCCTGTGCTACACAGCAAGCCACCGCAACGAGAAGACCACGTACCACAACGAAGAGTAGCCCTCGCTCGCTGCAACTAGGGAAAGCCCGCGCACAGCAACGAAGACCCAACACAGCCAAAAATAAAAAACAAACAAACAAAAAACACACCGCCTCGCATCGTTTCCTCGTGTGCCTGTCCTCCCCTGTAGAAAGCGTCCCGAGGACAGAGATCTGGTCTTGGTGATGCGTATCCTGCCCAGCATCCTGCCCAGCATCCAGCCCAGGACCTCGAGTGGATGTGCTTTTAGAAATGTTTGTAAAATACACAGCTCTCTACCCTAAAGGAGTTAGCTGTTCACAGGGGGCTTCCCTGAAGTGAACAGATAGATGGCTCATCCGCTACAATACAGGCAGGTACAGGCCCTACAAGAACACAGGCAGGGAGGCACTGAATCTACCTGAGAAGGGGGGTCAAGGAGAAGCTTCCCAGAGGAGGTGATAACTGTGCTGAACTCTGGGGGTGAGCCTGTCCAGGAAGCCAGAAGGGGCCCCCAAGAGGAGGGAGTAAGCCGCTCAGAGGCCCAGGTCTGGGGAGAGCAGGGAGGGTCAGGAGAGCGGCCTGGAGCTGGGCGTGAGAGCAGGGCTGGGAAGGCAGGCGGGGCGGGTCCCGGAGGTGATGCGGGCCACTGCCTGCAGAGGTGATGGGGGCCCAGTGGGCTGGGGGCCTCGGCCCCCGCCAAGTATGCAGCCCGTACTAGAGCCCGGGTTCGGGAGCATCGGGCCCGTGGTGCGGCGCAGGGCAGCTTAGGGGGGCGAGGCTTCCTGCCGCACACGCACATGGAGACCGCCACGCTGAGGTCCGGCTGCTCCCCTGTTCCTGAGTGGGCGTGCAGCCGGAAGTAAGGGGCAGCCCTGCTCACGTGCAGCGACCAGGGGGCTGGAGGCCCGTGAGAGGCTGGGGAGGAGACGCCGCTGGAGTCGGGGCTCGCGGTGGGCTCTGCTGGGCCTCCCGTGTCTGACGGCTTTGCTGTCAAATTTCTGTCTTTCCCATCGGATTCCAAGCGGCTGGCACATGGTGGGCGGCGGAGCCTTGGTGTGACCGCCACTTCCTATTGCCGGGAACGTGAAATGACCGCCCCCCACCCCCCCTCCGGGAAGCCACCGCACGCACAGCAGCCTGCCGCCCCCTGCTCGGGCAAGTGCCCTTCCGTTTGCCTGCTGAGGTTGGGGAGGAAGAGGGCATGGCCGGGCATGTCCTTCGCTTTGAGTTTATTCTGCTTTGACCTATTGGGATAGCACCATGGTTCCCCCAAATTCAGGTAGAAAGGGAACACTTAGGACGAGACCCCTGGTGAGGCGCTTAAGGTAGGTGTACAGCTTGTCCTGCTGTCCAGGAACTGGCGGTCAGGCTGACTGTCTCAGGGGCGGGGTCTTAACGAGACAGACCCTGGAGCAGAGTGCGGCTCGGCTGGGCAGCCAGCCGCCGTCCTGAGGCCCACAGACCAGTGGCACCGAGACAACCACAGGAGGAGAGGGATTCTAGACCCGGGGCAGCGCTCCCGAGAGCCCAGCCACCACCCACCACCCTTTACTCCCCTCTTAGTGCCTCTCCCCGGCCTCCTCTTTCAATCCCTCTCTTTTCCATCCTACCCTCCGCCTGTCTCACGGTTCTCTGCACCCCGTTCCCCTTGCTGCTCTGCAGCCGGCTCGCGGGGCTTCCGTCTTAGTGGTGAAGGAAGCCGCTAAGCACTGCGAGTCACCTGGCGGCTACTCGGCGCTCCGTCCCCCAGAACACGGACCAGCACCTCCGCTGTGCACGGCCCCGAGGGTACCTTCCGCCTGCGGCTTGTGTCATTCGATGGGGCGCCTTTCACAATGTAAACGGTGCTCTTCGGAGTCACCTCAATTTCAACGTGGGGCTCGAAAGCCTTCATAGCATCAAGTCTTTCAGGGGAAGATGTCGGCACCTGGAGGAGACCAGGTCCTCAAACGGACACGGAAGCCTGAGAATAGTGTCCACATTACTGTGCTCCAGAGCCTTCTGACGTGGAGACTGTAAATCTCCTCCCCTCCAGCCGCACCACCCGCTACCCTCACACGACCACAGCTGCGGCAGATTGCTGATCGGAACCCGCCAGGTGCCATCCTGGCTCCTGGAGATCTTCCTGTTTGCCCCGTGACGCTCGGCTCCCCACTCTGCTCCCCTTCCCTGCCCACTCGGCTCAGCGACACCTCTCCTCGCCACTCCAAACTCCTTTGGAAGTCTGGCACTGTACCTCAGATGTCAAACCACTGCCCAGAAACAACGGCTTCTGTTAGGATTGGAATGAAATGCACGCATCTCATCCTTAGACAGCTCTGAAGGTGTGACTCGACCCGGCCCAGGTCTCTTACTTGTTTCTTCCTGCTCTTGCCCTCATCCGGCCCCTCAGCCCCACTGGTCACTCTCAGACTCACCAAGTTCATGTCCATCTCAAGGCCCTGCACCTGCTGTTCCCGCTGCTTGGAGGACTCGTCCCCCCGACATCCAGGGCTACCAGAATGGAAATCTACGAGAGCAGAAGCTTTGCTTTTTCTGTCTTTCCCATCGGATTCCAAGCGGCTGGCACGTGGTGGGTGGTGGGTAACAACGCTAGATGGACAGTGTAAATAACACGCCACCTGGGGCTTCCCTGATGGCGCAGTGGTTAAGAACCCACCTGCGAATGCAGGGGACACGGGTTCGAGCCCTGGTCCAGGAAGATCCCACATGCCTCGGAGCAGCTAAGCCCGTGCACCACAGCTACTGAGCCTGCGCTCTAGAGCCCATGAGCCACAACTACTGAGCCCGCGTGCCACAACTACTGAAGTCCACGCACCTAGAGCCTGTGCTACACAGCAAGCCACCGCAACGAGAAGACCACGTACCACAACGAAGAGTAGCCCTCGCTCGCTGCAACTAGGGAAAGCCCGCGCACAGCAACGAAGACCCAACACAGCCAAAAATAAAAAACAAACAAACAAAAAACACACCGCCTCGCATCGTTTCCTCGTGTGCCTGTCCTCCCCTGTAGAAAGCGTCCCGAGGACAGAGATCTGGTCTTGGTGATGCGTATCCTGCCCAGCATCCTGCCCAGCATCCAGCCCAGGACCTCGAGTGGATGTGCTTTTAGAAATGTTTGTTGACACAATGAAGACAGAACGGGAAAGAGTCCTTTCCTACCAGGCGGGCTCAGCAGCCTCCACAGCAGGAAAAGAGTAACCCTTGTCCTCCCCGCTCATCCTGGGCTCGGCTGCCAGCCCAGCCCCTGGAATGTCGCTCCCATGTCAGCAGAGCTGTCCTCCACTTGGATTCCTTTCCCACCACTGCCAACATCACTTTCTGAGCTGGTCGGACTCAGAGAAAGGGTATCTGCCCTCCTAGAACAGCACACACCTAATCTTAGGAGAAAACAGGGCTCTGCTGAGATAACTGCCTGATTTCAAGGTGAGCTCTTCTAGATTTACTGAGGCCATGACCGTGGCTGCTGCTTTTCAAAGCCCAGGCAGACGTTTAGGTGATAGAGTTAAATATTCCAAACTTACCTCATCCTCCCCCTCTCTCCCTCTCTCAAGGGGGAACATTCGGTTCCTCTTCCCCAACCCAGTCCTTCTCCATATTTGGGAATCTGGAACAGGCACTAGGGGCACAGCGTCCCCTCTCGGTGTCTGCTGGGAGCTGTAGTTCCCGACGAGCCCCCGCCAGCAAGTGGGCTGTCCTTTCTCAGGAGGACGTCTGGACGCAGGGGCGGAAGGTGCCATGAGGAGGCTCACCTTCTGGTTTCAGGTCTCGGAAGCTGGTTTTGGTTGTGGCTCCGTCTCCCCACCTGTAAATAGGGATAATTATCTCTCTTTTCCTACCTGCCAGATTGTTTGTTGGGAGGGGTAATTATCCAGCACTCAGTAAATGCTTTGAGCTCGTGCCAGCAAGGAGTGCTTTATAAATAAAAATTGCTGTCTTTAAAGAGGAAAATATTAACTTTGATTGCCTCATTGCCTTCACAAGCCAATCCTTTGCCTACATGTCCAAAAGATGCTGTTTCATTCCTTGTATGTGCCTTCCACCCACCCCGCATTTAAATAGTTTCCCTGCATCTCATTCCATTTTGTTTCATCATCCTTTGTTTCATATCCTCAAGAATAAATGCGCGCTCGCTCTCTCCTCTCTGAAAGGAGTGGATGAGTTAGACAACTCTGCCCTATGCTGAAAGCACAAGAAAGTCACGAAGAAGGGATGGGCTGGGCCTGCTCTGAGCTCCTCGGCTCATGCCTGGGTGTGGCAGCAAGCTCAGTCTCTGTGCAAGAGGCTGACCTTTGCTCCCTCTGAAGAAGGCACAGAGGTTTCGGTGCAGCAGGAAGGATTTTTGAAAGATCTTTTTTTTTTTCCTTTGGCCACGCCACGCGGCTTGCAGGATCTTAGTTCCCCAACCACTGTGGAGTCCTAACCACTGGACTGCCAGGGAATTCCCTGAAAGATCTTAGCAAGAACTCCCTTCTCCAGATATTTGAGGGAAGAGTTCTGCCACCCAGCACCTTTAGTTACAGGAAAGGGACTGGTCGCATGCGGTGGAAGCAGCAGCTTAGAAGCAAATGGTTAGAATCCTGGCCCTGGGACTTGAGGCAAGTCATTCATCTCTGGCCTTGGTTTCCTCATCTATGAAGTGGAGACGACACACAGGTCCGAGTTTTGTCGAGTGCTGCCCAAAGGGATGCACGTCTGGATCAGAGTCCTGCCAGGGTCCACTGTGGACACGCAATCGGTCTACTTGACTTCTCTGACCCTCAGGCATTCTCTCTCTAGGATGGGGATCCCGAGACCACGTGCGGCCCCCTGCACAGAGCCTGGCGCTGCGGCTTCTCAGTAAACGCCGCTGTGACTTAGTGCCTTGCACACACGGAGTCGTGAGTCTCCACACGCACCATCATCGCACTGTGATCACGTCTCGTTTCTGACCGTCTCATTTTGTGACGATCAATGAAAATAATGTAAAGGTGCTTTCTAAGCTGTAAAGAACTACACTTTACGACTTAATGATGAGGGGTGATTAGAACTGAGCACACAGACAAGGGCGATGGAAGCCCCAGAGGTCTCCTCCCGGCCCCGAGTTTCCACGGGATCAAGGAGGTACAATTGCTTTTTACTACAAAGAGCTATAAGCATGTAAAGTGTCACCAGGAACAGCAGGATTATTCATCTCTTGTTTTAGGTGTGGGTAGTACCATGTCCACTTGCGGAGTAAGGACTCCTGTGCACACCGCACACCAGGTCACAGAGCAGCACAGTCACGTCTAATCATACGAGCACGCTGTGTTTATGGAGGGCGGCCATCAAAGGGTTAAGGCTGTCACTTATGGATGGTGGGATTTCAGATGATTCTTGTCCTTTTTGGTCTTGTCTGGGTATGCATCATTTTAACAAAAACAGTTAAAAGAGCAGGTACTAAACACTCAGATTAGAGGCTGTAAAATGTGAGGAGGATCCTTTAACCCCAGAGAACGTTTTCTTAGGCGTGTCTGTGGAAATTACGCCCAAGGCCTGTGAAGAGAAGCCAGAGGGGGATGGAGTCCCTCCAGGATGGCCCCAGAAAGACAGGAAGGGACGCTTTCACGTCTGTTTACTTCCTAGGCTGTACCCACACAGCAGTTTCACCATCGAGGGGTAGGTCGAGCCTCCGGTTTTCCACCTCTGCTCTCTGCAGTCCCTAGGACTCAGGAACTCACCCCCTCCTTCATGCGACCCAGGGAATCACCTTTTGTCACGAGGGATTAGGGGAAGGGTGTGGTGAGCCTACCTAGTCCACTCCCACTGTCCTACTACATCTCAGAACCAGACGCACAAAGAACAAACTTGCTTCCCAGCAGGACACAAGATAGGAGGGACGGTGACGCACGCCTCACCATTCACGACCTTCTTCCCAGAGGACGCCCAAGGCGAGTCCGCGCAGGCTCCGGGACAGCCTGTCTGTTGGGGCAGCCCATCCCCAGAGAGGGCAGGCTCCCTCCTGTTGCCACAGACACTGAGGATGTCCCCAGAAAGACTTCTCACCCAAGCCCACGTTAACATGGAGCCAGAGAGAGGGCTGCCACATCAGGCCCTGTGGTGGTGGAACCTCACAACCCAGACTCGTGGACTGGCACCTCCTGGGGCTTCCTGATTACCACCCACCCCCCCGCCCCGGAAGGCTG
>NW_020176571.1:93724-94031 GCF_003031525.2 Neophocaena asiaeorientalis asiaeorientalis | reverse complement strand
AAGTAGTCCTGAACAATTTTTGAAATGAACTGAATTGTCATGGGTTAAAAAAATATGTTCAGACACCTGTTTTCCTCACTTTACCAGCTTTCAAGCATTCCACCTGGTGTCATTCTGAACCTGCCCCGGAACCAGATGCTGGGTAGGGTCAGCTTACCTGTGGAGCAGGGCACTAGGCTCGGGTGAGGATACCAAGACGCCCTTGAGGTTACAGTCTGAGAAAAATCATTAAGACAAATGCAAAGGCAAACTGCAATTCCTTTTGTTTATTTTATAGTTATTACTTTATTTCTTTTTTTTTTTTTTT
>NW_020176571.1:89882-92879 GCF_003031525.2 Neophocaena asiaeorientalis asiaeorientalis | reverse complement strand
GGGCTCAGCAGCCTCCACAGCAGGAAAAGAGTAACCCTTGTCCTCCCCGCTCATCCTGGGCTCGGCTGCCAGCCCAGCCCCTGGAATGTCGCTCCCATGTCAGCAGAGCTGTCCTCCACTTGGATTCCTTTCCCACCACTGCCAACATCACTTTCTGAGCTGGTCGGACTCAGAGAAAGGGTATCTGCCCTCCTAGAACAGCACACACCTAATCTTAGGAGAAAACAGGGCTCTGCTGAGATAACTGCCTGATTTCAAGGTGAGCTCTTCTAGATTTACTGAGGCCATGACCGTGGCTGCTGCTTTTCAAAGCCCAGGCAGACGTTTAGGTGATAGAGTTAAATATTCCAAACTTACCTCATCCTCCCCCTCTCTCCCTCTCTCAAGGGGGAACATTCGGTTCCTCTTCCCCAACCCAGTCCTTCTCCATATTTGGGAATCTGGAACAGGCACTAGGGGCACAGCGTCCCCTCTCGGTGTCTGCTGGGAGCTGTAGTTCCCGACGAGCCCCCGCCAGCAAGTGGGCTGTCCTTTCTCAGGAGGACGTCTGGACGCAGGGGCGGAAGGTGCCATGAGGAGGCTCACCTTCTGGTTTCAGGTCTCGGAAGCTGGTTTTGGTTGTGGCTCCGTCTCCCCACCTGTAAATAGGGATAATTATCTCTCTTTTCCTACCTGCCAGATTGTTTGTTGGGAGGGGTAATTATCCAGCACTCAGTAAATGCTTTGAGCTCGTGCCAGCAAGGAGTGCTTTATAAATAAAAATTGCTGTCTTTAAAGAGGAAAATATTAACTTTGATTGCCTCATTGCCTTCACAAGCCAATCCTTTGCCTACATGTCCAAAAGATGCTGTTTCATTCCTTGTATGTGCCTTCCACCCACCCCGCATTTAAATAGTTTCCCTGCATCTCATTCCATTTTGTTTCATCATCCTTTGTTTCATATCCTCAAGAATAAATGCGCGCTCGCTCTCTCCTCTCTGAAAGGAGTGGATGAGTTAGACAACTCTGCCCTATGCTGAAAGCACAAGAAAGTCACGAAGAAGGGATGGGCTGGGCCTGCTCTGAGCTCCTCGGCTCATGCCTGGGTGTGGCAGCAAGCTCAGTCTCTGTGCAAGAGGCTGACCTTTGCTCCCTCTGAAGAAGGCACAGAGGTTTCGGTGCAGCAGGAAGGATTTTTGAAAGATCTTTTTTTTTTTCCTTTGGCCACGCCACGCGGCTTGCAGGATCTTAGTTCCCCAACCACTGTGGAGTCCTAACCACTGGACTGCCAGGGAATTCCCTGAAAGATCTTAGCAAGAACTCCCTTCTCCAGATATTTGAGGGAAGAGTTCTGCCACCCAGCACCTTTAGTTACAGGAAAGGGACTGGTCGCATGCGGTGGAAGCAGCAGCTTAGAAGCAAATGGTTAGAATCCTGGCCCTGGGACTTGAGGCAAGTCATTCATCTCTGGCCTTGGTTTCCTCATCTATGAAGTGGAGACGACACACAGGTCCGAGTTTTGTCGAGTGCTGCCCAAAGGGATGCACGTCTGGATCAGAGTCCTGCCAGGGTCCACTGTGGACACGCAATCGGTCTACTTGACTTCTCTGACCCTCAGGCATTCTCTCTCTAGGATGGGGATCCCGAGACCACGTGCGGCCCCCTGCACAGAGCCTGGCGCTGCGGCTTCTCAGTAAACGCCGCTGTGACTTAGTGCCTTGCACACACGGAGTCGTGAGTCTCCACACGCACCATCATCGCACTGTGATCACGTCTCGTTTCTGACCGTCTCATTTTGTGACGATCAATGAAAATAATGTAAAGGTGCTTTCTAAGCTGTAAAGAACTACACTTTACGACTTAATGATGAGGGGTGATTAGAACTGAGCACACAGACAAGGGCGATGGAAGCCCCAGAGGTCTCCTCCCGGCCCCGAGTTTCCACGGGATCAAGGAGGTACAATTGCTTTTTACTACAAAGAGCTATAAGCATGTAAAGTGTCACCAGGAACAGCAGGATTATTCATCTCTTGTTTTAGGTGTGGGTAGTACCATGTCCACTTGCGGAGTAAGGACTCCTGTGCACACCGCACACCAGGTCACAGAGCAGCACAGTCACGTCTAATCATACGAGCACGCTGTGTTTATGGAGGGCGGCCATCAAAGGGTTAAGGCTGTCACTTATGGATGGTGGGATTTCAGATGATTCTTGTCCTTTTTGGTCTTGTCTGGGTATGCATCATTTTAACAAAAACAGTTAAAAGAGCAGGTACTAAACACTCAGATTAGAGGCTGTAAAATGTGAGGAGGATCCTTTAACCCCAGAGAACGTTTTCTTAGGCGTGTCTGTGGAAATTACGCCCAAGGCCTGTGAAGAGAAGCCAGAGGGGGATGGAGTCCCTCCAGGATGGCCCCAGAAAGACAGGAAGGGACGCTTTCACGTCTGTTTACTTCCTAGGCTGTACCCACACAGCAGTTTCACCATCGAGGGGTAGGTCGAGCCTCCGGTTTTCCACCTCTGCTCTCTGCAGTCCCTAGGACTCAGGAACTCACCCCCTCCTTCATGCGACCCAGGGAATCACCTTTTGTCACGAGGGATTAGGGGAAGGGTGTGGTGAGCCTACCTAGTCCACTCCCACTGTCCTACTACATCTCAGAACCAGACGCACAAAGAACAAACTTGCTTCCCAGCAGGACACAAGATAGGAGGGACGGTGACGCACGCCTCACCATTCACGACCTTCTTCCCAGAGGACGCCCAAGGCGAGTCCGCGCAGGCTCCGGGACAGCCTGTCTGTTGGGGCAGCCCATCCCCAGAGAGGGCAGGCTCCCTCCTGTTGCCACAGACACTGAGGATGTCCCCAGAAAGACTTCTCACCCAAGCCCACGTTAACATGGAGCCAGAGAGAGGGCTGCCACATCAGGCCCTGTGGTGGTGGAACCTCACAACCCAGACTCGTGGACTGGCACCTCCTGGGGCTTCCTGATTACCACCCACCCCCCCGCCCCGGAAGGCTG
>NW_020176571.1:58880-89860 GCF_003031525.2 Neophocaena asiaeorientalis asiaeorientalis | reverse complement strand
AGACTGATTTGCAGGGAAAGAGGCTTTTACAAAACCAACAAACTGGACCTTGGCCAAGTAGTCCTGAACAATTTTTGAAATGAACTGAATTGTCATGGGTTAAAAAAATATGTTCAGACACCTGTTTTCCTCACTTTACCAGCTTTCAAGCATTCCACCTGGTGTCATTCTGAACCTGCCCCGGAACCAGATGCTGGGTAGGGTCAGCTTACCTGTGGAGCAGGGCACTAGGCTCGGGTGAGGATACCAAGACGCCCTTGAGGTTACAGTCTGAGAAAAATCATTAAGACAAATGCAAAGGCAAACTGCAATTCCTTTTGTTTATTTTATAGTTATTACTTTATTTCTTTTTTTTTTTTTTTTAAACTTTATTTTTTTATTTTTGCTGTGTGGGGTCTTCGTTTCCGTGCGAGGGCTTTCTCTAGTTGTGGCAAGTGGGGGCCACTCTTCATCGCGGTGCGTGGGCCTCTCACTATCGTGGCCTCTCTTGCTGTGGAGCACAGGCTCCAGACGCGCAGGCTCGGTAGTTGTGGCTCACGGGCCCAGTCGCTCCGCGGCATGCGGGATCCTCCCAGACTAGGGCTTGAACCCATGTCCCCTGCATTGGCAGGCAGACTCTCAACCACTGCGCCACCAGGGAAGCCCCTATTACTTTATTTCTTTTAGGCCCTGGACCCATGGGATAGTGTTGGGCACATGTGTGTTTTCCTCGCTGTAGACAGCTGAGTAAGAAAACCAATTTTCAGGCTGACTGAAGCCTCCAGGGTTGGGAGCGCCGCCCTTCTGCTTCTTTGAGGTTCTCACCACCCCTCTCTTTCCACTGCCCTCACCTGGGTCAGGTGTGAAATGAAGATTTCTGGAAATCCTCCCAACATTTCTCCTCCTTACCCACTGCCCATATGCCTTCATCAGGGCTTGCTGACCCGAAATTCCATTTGGGGAAGTAACTTCAGGAAATAATTTGGGACATAAAGATTCTGTCAGTGGTTCCCAGGCTTTTAAATACAAATGACCACTTTTAATTGCCCCTCCATCAACCCTCTTTTGGAATGTTTCTCTAGAAAATAAAATCTACTGATCAGTAACAATCGTAGCTTCATCTCAGGTAACCATACAACTGAAATGTTAAAACTATGTTGAGAGCCCCTCCCGAGGGCCCGCTGGGGGAAGCCACAGGTTTTGGGGACCAGAGCTGCTCTGGGGACGGGGGTGGGTACAGGGAGGGAGCCCTGGGGTGGGGAGTGCTCTTCCCAGCAGGATCTGGGCATGAACAGTGGCCTTGGATGCTGAGACCCACCCCAAAGCACGGGGATCTCTGGGCTGGTGAGGAAACACTTCAAGTCAAGGCGGGGTCCTCTCTGGGGCAGCATGTCGGGGGCAGGGGTGCTGCATCCTTCTGTGGGTGACAGCAGCTGTCGCTTCCCCTTCCTGGCCTCAGTTTGGCTGTAGAATAAGGCTCCTTCCAACCCTGAAATTGTATCACTCAGGGTGACTAAGTTTATTCGATTATTTCCTAGGAAACAAGGAAGGGAGCACTAGAAGGAACATTGCAAATCACTCACAGGCAAGTAGGCAGGCCGGGGTACCAGTATCTGGAAACACCGCCACGTGTCCCTCCTTTTGGGCGGGCTGCATTAGGGCATGTATCTCCTCAGCTTCCAGCCTTTCTCACAGTGCTCACCAGCGAGGGTACCTGCAAGTCTGGATCAAATGATGCAAAACAGCTCAGGGGAGGCGGGGGCCCTTGGAGCAGCGCATGCCTACCGCTTTGCACCATGCCAGATGCCCCCTGAGATAAGGAATGGCACTCAGGAGTCCTCAGGAATGGCACCGCTGAGTAAGGGAATGGCACAAATAACTATAAGAAAATGCAAAGCACAGTGGGGAGTTTGAAGGGAGGAGTGATTAGCTTGAGTTGAGTGGGACCAGGGAAGACTCAGGAGGGCCCAGCATCCTTCCACCTTCCACGACAGAGCAGGGCTGACTAGTCCCCAGTGAGCAGCCGTTACTTGTTTCACATCAGGCCTGGTCTGGCATCGTGAAGATTTGCTCAGGTGAACCCTCTGGCTCCCGGGGTGGGTGAGAACATGTGGAAATTGGAGGGCAGGTCTGCGTGGGGGGCTCCCGGTCGCGCTGAGGGCAGATAGGGAGGAGCTATTGCCAGCCCTCTGAAGAATGCCCTGCCGTGGGCTCTGGTGAGAGAAGTCTCCAGTAGTTGTTCCAGCTTTGCCACTGAAACCATGAGTTCTGAACTCAGACAGTTTCTGAGCTTTAATTTCCCATCTAGTGATAGGAATAAGAATAATATACCTGTATTGCCTTGCTCACAGGTTTGCTGTCCAGCTCAAACAGGGTGAGAGCACCTTGTACAGCCAGAATTACGTTATCAGCTGAGAAAAAACACTCGAGCCAAACTGCCTTACTGAGGTCCCAGCCCCCCTCTGCATTCCTGTGTGACTGCCCTGTTGCCTTGGCTTCTACACCCACAACTTGGGGGCCACAGCAGGGCTGTTGTCGCAGGGCTGCTGGTGATTAAGATGAGGTGGATGTAAAGCACTCAGAACAGCGCCCAGCACATGGTTGATGCTGGAGCACCAAACTGAGCTGGCGTTCCCATGCTGTAAAGTACTGCACGGGGTGGGGATGACGACACTCCTTAGACACAGAAGCAAAGTGAGCACTGTGTGTGTACCTGGAGAGGAGGAGACGGGAAGCAGAGTTCTGCCCTGAACTCCAAGTCCAGGCTCTAAAATGAGCCATAAAAATGCCATCTAACTGACGAAGGTCTGGGGCCCGTGACCAGCCTGGAAAAGCATCATCTCCACCCTGCCAATATTTATGTCTTTGGCTTGCTTCTAGCCAAAGTCCACACCAGGCATGATCCTACTGCCTGCAGGGCTTTCCCACTGGTGTCCCTGTACAGAGGGGCTCTGGCTGGACGAGCGTGCCCAGAGGGGCAGCTATGGATGCTGCCTATCATCACGAAATGCATGGCCAGCTTGGAAAGGGCAGACTCTAGATGTGGGCATCTGACCTTTGTAAGGTCAAGAGTCTGATTCTGGGTCAGAAAGTAAGATTACAGGACTTTGAGGTGGAATTGGATTCTTTCTTCTTCTTACCCACCCCCAGTGTATCATCTCATCTTATTATCAGCCTGAACTATTCCAGTGATTTAAAGCATTCTAGGGACTTCCCTGGTGGTCCAGTGGCTAAGACTCTGCGCTCCCAATGCAGGGGGCCCGGGTTCTATCCCTGGTCAGGGAACTAGATCCCATATGCCACAACTAAGAGTTTGCAGGCCACAACTAAAGATTCCAGCGTGCAGCAATGAAGATCCAGCAGAGTCAAACAAACCAATAAATGTTTTTAAAAAGGCATTCTAGGCATTGTCACATGACCTCTTCTGACCTTTACAACCACCCACATGGCAGGTGTTGGTGTCAATGTCCTCAGATGAGAAAACCGAGGCTCAGAGGACTGGCCTGACTTTTCAGAGGCCCTCGGGATTCCAAATGGTGTAGCTCATCTCCCAGACCAGAGCCCTTTTCGCTATGGAAACACGGACTCATCACTTGCTCAAAGCAGCCGAGCAGATCCACACCCTCAGGACACTTCTCAGGCAAGACACACTGAGCACCCGACGAACAGAAGGGAGAGTGGCAGGTCCCAGAGCTTGGGTGGGCTGGGGGATGGCTATCAAGTGGGTTTTGAGTCTCATTTACTAGTTTTCCCAAAATGAAAGCATTCCAGCAAAACAAATATTGAGATGGGTCAGGTCTTACAGGTCTGAGAGAACTGGCTTGTTTCCACTCATTTTATCCCGGGGGAGGCTAGGTGGTTTCAAAGCTTGAGTCATGGGCCCTGTTCACTCTCCCTCAGCTGGAATACATTAGGGCTGCCGCGTCTTAGGCTGAGAAGTTCTGGGTACGTTCAGAAGCGGGTGGGGGGTGGGGAGCGTCACAGTGCTGGTGTTCAGGAATCAGGCGGCGGGTACAGCAGTGCTGAAGTTGTGTGGTGACAGCCAGATCACTATGTAGTCCTGCATAGTCAGAGATCGGGTGAAACACAGAAATAGAACACAATCCTATTCTTATATGGCTTTTTGCAACCGCCCACTTCCTTAAATATCCTGACCTCATTCCGGCAGCCACGGCACTACACCTGCTGGCAAGTTGGCTTCTTTTAGGGCTGTGCTGCCATCTCCTGGAAAGGCCTGGGCATTGCAAGAACCTTCTCCTTAGGGCTGAAGGAAGGGGCCTTTTTCAGGCAGCAAAAGCTTGGAGGTGGCACTTCCGGAGGCTGAGGCGTGGCTGTACCAGTCTCAGCTCGCCCAGGCCTGGTACATCCATGTTCTGATGCTACTGCTTACCGATTTTTCAGGGAAGACTTCTAAAACCAGCTCTGAGAAACAGGTGTTTTGTTCGTTGCAGTCCAATAACTATGTCATTTCTAATGATCTTCATTAGCTGCTGTCCGACTCGAGGCAGAACTGATAAAACATTTTGGTAACTTCGGCCTTGAACTGATCCACACTTTCCTCTGGCCTGCTTGCCTCCGGAGTTTGCTGTGTGGGAATGAATACTGCGCCCGGCGTTGAAGAGGGATTTAAGATGCATGCTGAGTATATACTGGTCCCGAGGGCAGTGACCCCACCAACGGAGGCCAGTCCTGAGCTCAAGGGCCACATTTTCTCTCTGCTATGCTCCAGCCCTGGCTTTACTGTTAGAAAACAAAGTTAGCTGTCGTCCCTGTTGTCACTCCCAAGCGCTCTTCTGTATTTGGTTCACTTCTCCTTAGCATTTATCCCCACCTGACATACGACTGTATGTACTTCACTCGTTCGTGTTCAATTTTGTTTCCTTTCACTATATGGAAACTCCACAGAGGCTGCTATTTTTGCCTTTGTTCAGTGGGAGCCTCAGTGTTCAGAACGAGGCCTGGCACTTAGGAGGTTAGGTATCTGCGGAAGAAGTGCGTCCTGGCTTCGTCACCTTATACGGTTACGGCTCCACACTTCTCAGCCGCAGAGTCTGACGCATTGAACGCTTCTGCCTCAGCTTTCCGGGAGGACTTTCTGCAGACAGCTGAGGGCCCAGGCTGCTGACCAGGGGAGGGGAGGCCGACGCGGGCAGGTCCTGACCCTGCGCCTAGCCTGGTCCGTCTCATCTAATCACAAGCGGACCCGCTTCGAGAGACTTCAAAGGTAGGAACTGGGAGGAACCGAACTGAGGTAACACAAACCTGGGAGGCCCCCAAAAGCCTGAGTGAAGCACAGAATATAATAATAAATGTCACTTACGTGTCTGTGTACAACCACTTAATAATTACTATCGCAGCCGTAACGTATGGAATACTTACTCTGTCCCAGTGCTTTACTGCAAACTGCATTACACACTGTACGGCTGTTTTCCACGAGCTCTCTACTTGGCCTGAGGTATGGAGTCTCCGCGCGGACTGACCGGGAGCCGGGCGGGAGCCCGGCGGAAGACGGCACACAGACGCCCTTTCCCGCCCGCTGCCCGCGGGGCGTCCCCACAGCAGGTGCCGGAGAACCACGCCTACGCCCGCACCCCGTTGGGCCTCAACTCCAACAGCCCGCGGCTTCCGTCGCCGGGCTTCCTCCAGCTGCCACGACTTTCGGGACGCGGCATGCCGGGGCTTGTAGTCCGCAGTTCCCAGCTGCGCCGGGAGGGCGGCCGCTTCAGGAGCCGGACTACAACTCCCAGAGTGCCGTCGCGCCGCCGAACCCCGACCGTCGGCGGGGGCTGCGCGCGCAGCGATGTCGCTGGCTGCGTTCCCGCACCAGTGCTGGCGGCTCTGCAGCTAGAGAGGCCAGGAGGGCCGAGGGTCCCAGTCCCTGTGGTGGGGCCGGGTGTCGAAGGACGCATTGCTCTGCAAATCCGAGGGCGCGAGGCTGTCCCGCGCCGGAACCGCAGGAGAGCCCAGCCGCTCCCCGGTTTCCTTCTCGGGGTGCGGCCTCGGGGAGGCTTGTGGGCCAGGCTGTGAGTACTCTCCCTCCTCCCCAGGCCGCACCGGGTACCCCGCAGCCCGCAGAGGGCGGCGGCTTGGCGCCGGCTTATGAGGAGTGACCCAGCGACTTCCGCAGTCCCCCTGAGGGGGCTCGGGGGGCTCCTGCGGAGCAGCGAGCCTGTGCGCGCCGCTCCGGCGCCGTCGGCGGCCGCGCTTCTGCTGGAGGAGGCGGCCGACCTGCTGGTGGTGCACCTGGACTTCCGCGCGGCGCTGCGCACCTGCGAACGCGCCTGGCAGGGCCTAGCGGAGGAGCCGGCGGGCGCGTAAGTGCTGGGCTCGGTTCGCCTCCGGGGGCGGTGGGAGGGGCGCCAGACCCCAGCGCTCCTGCCATCCGGTCGCTCATGCCAGCCTTATGCCTTCTTTTCTCGCGGTGACTCTCCGGAGGCAGCGGCTCACCTTGTGCGGGTTCTCCGGGGAGAGAACGAGGCGCTGCCCAGTGAGGAGGAAGAGGTTGAGTAGTGTAACGGGCTCAGGGGGACCCACAGCCAGTTCTTTCTCCCTGTTCCAGGGTAGAATGCCTGACGGGAAGATAGAATTGAGTTGTTAAATCACTTCAGTAAGCAGGTGGCGAAGTTCTCTCCTAGGCGCACCCCTCCCCCGAGCGCTCTCACCTTGGCTGATAAATGGGTGTGTTCTGGTCCTGTTGAAGGATCGTATCAAAGAATCGGAATTTTGGTGCTGCCTTGCTCTTCCTGATGCTGCTAGCCTCTCCTGTAGCTGAGGGCATCATTTCTCTGTGGGTTGTAGAGTTGGATTAGGCCGCAGTAGGGAGTGGGTAGAGTCCCCAGAGAAGGATGGATGAACTGGGGAGCCCTGGCTGTGTGTTGAGGGGTCGGTGAAGGCTTGTTGCAGTAAATGCTGAAGGCTGTGATTCTGGGTGCTGCCCTCAGGCGGAGACCTTGCTCCTGCGCCTTTCTTCACTAAGCAAACTCTTAGCTCCAGCTCTCTTTCCACCCACACATTTGTGCTGCCCTTTGACTTTTTCCCCTCGGGAGTAAATGAACCCTTCCTGTTTGCTAACCCTGAATTTACCTGGATACAGGGATGTGTGTTGGGCAGCAGCCTCTAGGTTTGCCTCTAGGTTTACAGGGACTTTTAGCTCCTGGGAAGAGGGCAGTTTTCTCTTGTGTTGGGGCCCATGAGAGTGACGGTAATTGTGAGGCCCACTGGAATGTCAGTGGCGAGGAGAGAGGTGATGGCTGCTGAGCTGGGAGCTGGCAAAGAACAGTCTCAGGGTGGAGGTGGGAATGGCAATGCAGGGGAACCACTTCTGGACTTGAATTGGCTTTTCTGCGGACAGCTGCTTGGAGGTGAAATGCTCTCTGTGTGTTGTGGGGATCCAGGCGCTGGCAGAGATGGATCGGTGGCAGGAAGTGCTGTCCTGGGTTCTTCGGTGTTACCAGGTTCCTGAGAAGCTGCCCCCCAAAGTCTTGGAGCTGTGGTAGGTCCTTAGGTCCTTACTGCTTCCCCACGGGTCAGTGCAGGAGCAAGAGGCTTTTCCAGTCCTCTGCCGATGCAGCCCTGATATCTCCTCTTTTCCCTTCCATACCATTTCCCTTCAGATCTGATTCTTTCCCTGTGCCGCCGCCCCCGACTTCAAAACATAACGATAAAAGATGTGGAAGGAGGAATTTAGGAAGGGGGAAGGGAAAAGAGGAAGGAATAGGAGACGAGCAGTGGGGTGACAGAAGTGGGGTGTGTCAGAGCTGAGAGAGCTTCTTGCTTCTCCTAAGAACTCCTGGTTCTTAGCGTGTCAGCATCCTGGAGGGAAGGGCTGGAGGGCCTGGCGGGCTGGGTGGGAGGAGGTGATTATGAGAAATTAACAAACTGCGAAGAACTGACTGCTCTTTTTTCGGGGTTGCATTATTTGGGGCTGCAGTGTTCTTTTATACAGCAAGATGCGAGAGCCTGGAGCTGTGCTGGATACGGTCAGTGCTTGGCTCCAAGATGCTGACAACCAGGGCCTTCCAGAGTACAGAGCCTTAGCAGAACTTCACCTGCAGCGGGTGCTGCTTCCTCTGGGTTGCTTGTCGGAGGCTGAAGAGCTGGTGGCGGGCTCTGCAGTCTTCAGTGAGACGCAGCGGCTGGACGCACTTCAGGCCATTAGCACGGCGAGGCAACAGCAGAAACACGCACAGTCCGGCTCCGAGGAGACCCAGAAGCTAAACCAGGAAGGTGAGACGTTGTCCTTTTTGGCCTCTCTACAGGGAAGTAATGGGCTTTCTCCTGAACCTTGGAGCAGTTCTTTGTGTGAGTAACTTCCAGATCACAGAATAAGAAACCTGTTGGGGTGCTTAGATAGCCCAGCCCAGACCCTCGGAAGGTGGCAGTGAAAGGTGGGTGGCGCAGTCCTCAGACAGAAACTTGGCTTTTGTCTCCTGACAGCCACCTTCTCCTTGGGGTCCTGTCGTTAGGTCTGCCTCCACGGTGCTGGCCTGGGTGGGATGTTACTGCTTTAAATGCTGGCCCAAATGCAGACCCCGCTGAGGTGTAGTTGGGGATAGCCAAAGGAGAATGAACAGCTGACATGGTAACTTGTTAGCTCGACTTGCGGCATTCCGTTTGGGCCCCTGCCCTGCCTCCTGTGTGCCTTCCCTTAGCAGACCTCTCGCTCAGGGTCTTCTTCAGGGATTGACGTCTGCCCCGTTTCAGGGCCAGCCAGCTTCTGCCAGTAGAGTGCAGCTTTATAAACGGTGGAAGCCGCTTCAAGACCCAACACTGTGCACCTGGCTAGCAGCTGCAAGGGTGCCTGCACGGGCAGGGATGCGGGGGGTGGACTTAAAGGCCCTCTACTCCGGACTCTTCCCCGGTCCCTGAAGCCTCTTCATCACCTTTTCCTTGAGCGATCGTCTAGTCTGTACATGAATACTTTCAAGGACAGAAAAGTCCCTGTCTCCTGACGCAGCTGGGGACAGTTCTTTAAGGAAGTTCTTCCTGAGGCTGAGTTTAACGTTTCCTTCTGGTAGTTTCTAACCCACTGATTCTTGCTTTTTCTGTTGGTAACACGTAGAATAGGCCTAGTCCGTTTTACATGAAAGGCCCGTTAGGAGACTGAAGTCCTGTTTCCAAAGTGTTTTCCTTTCTGTGCTTTCTTTGTGAGCATGAACCTGCTGAGTTAGGATCACTTCTTTGCAAACAGGTTGTTGACTTCAGGGACTACACGTGACCCCCCAGACCCCCTGCCTGTCCACTGCCTGGGAAGGAGGAGTTCAGGGCTGGGAGGTAGTGTTCATGTTTGTACTCACGGTCCAAGACTGGAATTCTTCACTGTACCTATTAGGTGCCCTTTATTTTCTGCATTCATCGATCATCAGGAACTATTGCCCTGTGTAACTCCATGCATACGTCTTAGGCCAAAATGCTGTAAAGTAGTCAGGCTATTAAAGAAGCACCAGATGTGCCAGGTTTCCCCGGCTGAGTAGACGTTTCTGTCAAAGTCCTCTCGTAAGGAGATGGTATTCTGGTGATTTAGTCTGTCCTTAAAGCACCTTTGGAGCTTTTGGAACTTCCTTTAGAACCACTTTATGAACTGCATGAGAAAGCCAGTCTTGTTACCCTTTTGCTCGACTTTTATAATCAAGCTCAAAGCTCAGAGTCAGGGAAGCTGGTTCTTACCCTGAAGTTATGCTCCGTCTCCCCGGCCAGGCTCCTCCTCCCACAGGTTCCTGTCACTACTGACGTTGCTTCGCCAGCTTTGGGACTCTGCAGTGAGGCACTTCTTTTCCCTGCCCTTCAGAAAGAGCCTCCTGGCTGCCTTGCTTCTCTGCCTCTTGGTGGTGAGGTTTGATCCCGGTGAGTGAAGACGCCTCCCGCCCTCCTGGGGACGGGGCGGTTGACAGGGGCTGGCCCTTGGGAGCCCTCCTGGGGGTGGAGGTTTTCCCTGGTCTCTTCTGCAAGGAGGAGTTGGTGGACCCAAGCAGGAGCCAGCCCTGGAGAAAGTCCACTCTGCCCTGTTGACCCTGGACGTCCAGGGGTGAACTCTGAGGAGAGCCGCAGAGTTAAAAAAGAAAAACGTCATCATAATGTGTAAAAACTTTATGTTAATTTAAAACATATTAAATTGTAGAAATACAATTACAATAGAAAAATATATATAATATTTTAGAGAATATGGAAAATAGAGAAAAGTATAAAGGAGAAAACAGAAATCATCCATAAGCCTGCTACTGTAATGGTTATACTTAGTCTTTCTCTGGATATAGATGCAATTTTCTGTGTCATTAAGTATTCTTTGTTTTTCCTTCTAGTTTTATTGAGTTATAATTGACATAGAGCACTGTATAAGTTTAAGGTGTACAGCATAATGATTTGACTCACATACATCATGAAATGATTGCCACAGTATGTCTAGTGAAGCTTTATCATTTCATATAGATAAATAATTTAGAAATAGAAAAAAATTTTTTTTACTTGGGATGAGAACTCTTAGGACTTACTTTCTTACCTTCTGTATCTAACACACAGCAGTGTTAATTATATTTGTCATGTTGTACATTACATTCCTGATACTTATGTATCTTATAACTGGAAGTACCTTCTTCCAATTGCCCATCCCTCTACAAGTATTCTTTAAAACATGGCTTTAGGGACTTCCTTGTTGGTCCAGTGGTTAGGACTCTGCGCTTTCACTGCTGAGGGCCCAGTTTGGATCCCTGGTCAGGGAACTAAGATACCGAAGCGCAGCCAAAAAAAAAAAAAAATGTGTTTAAAGCTTTACCTGGCTAAATAATATTTCAAATTATAGGAACTTCCATAATTGATTTTACAATGCCCTATCGTTGAACATTTTGATGATTTCTTACTCTGTTTTCTGCTGTGCTCTTTGCTGAGGGTTAATTCCTCAGACCTGTAAGCACTGGGTCAATGGTTAGGTGCTCACTCGTGGACTTTTCTGTGTCTTGCTCTGTGTGAGTTATGACCTAATCTCATGAATTTAGTTTTAGGATTATGTAACTTTCAAAACTGAAAGGAAAACTGGAAACCCTTGTTTCAGTCCCTTCATTTTCTTTCGTTTTTGGTTGAGAAACCTAAGAACCAGAGAGAAAAGAGAAAAGATGACTCCAGAGTCACACAAACGTGTGTCTGTTGCTCTTGACTTAGCCTTAGATCTTGCCCGTGTCCCCCACTTCCCTTTTTCTCGTTCAGGAGCCGTTTCTGCACAGCTCAGGTTGTCCCTTTGACCCCTTGGCTGAACACTGAGCAGGAGTTCCCTCTGAACAGCTCTGTTAGGCCTCAGGGAAGCTGAGGAGAGTTTGTGTTCATTCCTGTCCACCATCTGACCTTTTACTTTGTTCCAGAGGCTTCGAAACTTTTTTGTGGTTCTTATGAGTCCTTCAGCCTCATAAGCCCTGGTCTCCTGAGTGGGTACAGCAAGGGGCCGTTTGAGCTTCTTCCATCAGGGAGCCCCGGCTGTGGTCCCACCCTCAGGACAGTCTTGACTCAGTGCAGAGCTGGCGAGAACCCAGGGCTGGGCTGCAGTTAGAACTCGGCAGAGAGGATGTAAAGAGGGTGGACTATAATGGCTTTCTTAAAAGTAACATTTTTTTTTTTTTTTTGGCCACGCCTTGTGGCATGCGGGATCTTAGCTCCCCGACCAGGGATTGAACCTGCGCCCCCTGCATTGGAAGCGTGGAGTCTTAACCACCGGACTGCTAGGGAAGTTCCAGTAACATATTGCTTTTTAAGAAAGAAAAAAAAAATCAATTAAAAATCAGTAATTCAAATAAGGAAAAATAAACAAACCAAAACAAACAGCCAACTCAGCTCTCATTCAAAAGAGGTGGATTTTACTTTTGTTTTCAATATAATTAACTTATGATAAAAATAGGTAATACTGTCACTTGGCTCCAAATTTAAAAGATACAAAAAGGAATGTAGCGAAAGGTCTCTTCCTAAATTCCTCTCCCCAGAGGGGGCCACCGTTACCAGTTTTTTTGTGTATTAAAAAGTTAGGTTAAAACATAATAAATTTGGATCTTTTTCTGAGCAAGCTGAAGGTCACTGTAATCCAAGTGAAGAAAATACATCCCAGAGTCTATATCCTGGAGAAAGGGACATTCTTTCCTGTCGGGAGGGGACAAGGGGCACCAGCGTGGGTCGCTCCCCAGGCGGGAGAGTCTGGGCGGGAAGGGGCCCACTGACTCACCTCTCCCTGCAGCTTCTCCCGCTTCCCTGCCCTTCCTCTACAAGCTGGCTCAGATCTTCCGTCGGATCCGCGAGGCCGTGGCTTCTCCTCTCCGCCGGCCTCCCATCCACGACTGAGTGGTCTTCCTGCTCACCTTGACCGCCTGGTCCCTAAGGCTGCCGGACAACAGAGCCAGTCGTCCACGGCAGCCTGTTTCTTGCAGCTGGATGGGCCCTGCCAGTGCGGCCAGCCTAATTCTAGGAGGAGCTGACCTGGCCCAGGCACTGTATCTTGCTGCCTGAATGCCCTCCCCTTTGCGCCCCACTTTGGCCGGCTTGGCAGGTGGTGTGGAAACAAGATGCACAGCCCTGCAGAGGCCCCTTGCACAGGAGGGGTTTGGGAAAGGAGAGTGCTTTGTCCTTGAAACATTTCATCTTCCTGCAAAGGCAGGGGTTTGATTTTTCAGGCCAGGGTGTTCATGAAGCTGGAAGTTCAGAACAAGGTCCTGGTGGAGGGACTTGGCCTTTCACTCGCTTGGAACACTTAACCTCTGAAGGTCGCCCCCAGTGCAGGCCCTCCCCGGGCAGGGTGAGGGCCCCACAGTCTGGTCTGGTTTACCGCTACCCCTCCCCGAGGTGTGCAGTGAGCCCATCTCTGCTCAGGCCAGGCTTCCTGAGCCCCTGGCGCTGGGTGAGGGGGTCTGGCCTGGTGCCTCCTGGGCTTCAGCTCAGATTCCCAGGTTGTCAGTGGCCAGGCGGGGCTCTGTTACACCGGTGTCTGCCCTCTCTCCCTCCTGTCAACTCCTCCCCCTGCCGTGCGGTAGTTGGGCTTCGCCCGATGGTTGTCTCACCAGGTTCTGCCTGCATCCCTGCCTCCTTGGTACACGCCTTTACTGGTTCCCGCCTTCCTCTGCCCTGTTATTCTAGTTATATTCTATTGCTTGTATAACACACAAGTGTTTCTGCTTATGTGACCATGAAAAGTAGGCCAGCCTCAAAGGCTGATGAGCTGAAAATGGAGCGGGGTAGTCAGGTGAGCTGGAAGCATGTGTGGAGGGGGTTGGGTGGAGGGAGGCTCTGCAGGCAGCGAACGATTTTATTCCTGTGCGGGGAGGAGACACTGGGGCCCTAGCGCTTGAACAGCTGAAATGTTTCAGTGCTTCCTGTCGGTGGCCACAAGAATCCTACCTGTTCCCGTGTGAGGACATGCCGTGGGGTGGTGGAAGGCCTGGGAGGTTAGTCCTAGGGTTGGTCCGCCGAAGCTAAGAGTTAAGAGCCCTGCAGAGAGGAAGGGAGGCGACCGAGCTTTGCTCTCTGTCCTTCAGGATGATTTTTAAAATCTGGTCCTGTTCACACCCTGGAGAAAACTCTTCAACGGCTTCCCCCGGCCCAAGGGTAAAGCACAGGTTCTTGCTGTGTAGGCCCTTGGGCACTGGTTTTGGCGGACACCCCTACTTCGCCTGGGGCCTCTGATCCAGCCCAGCCCCCCATGGTCTTAGTTTTCTGAGCACTGCACCCCTCGCACCGCTGTGCCTTCTGCACCTGCTGAGCCCTCTGGAGGCCCAGCTCCCCTTTTGCCTGATGAGCCCTTTCAAACTTCCAGACTTACCCAGGGGTTGCCTCTGTGCGTCCTTTCCTGGGGTCCCCTGCTCCAGGCCCCCGTTTCGTGTGCTTTCTGTGTGGTGACCCCACGGCCTTGTGATTGGGGGGTTCTGTGGCCTCTCTGAAGCTGGGGAGTGTGGCTCTTCGCAGTGCTGAGTCGAGGGTAGATCCCTGCACTCCCACTCGCTGGGTGTGGGACTGTTGAAAAGTGATTTAACCGCATGTGTAAGTCGGTTCTTCCCTCACAGGGACGTGGGTGAGTAAATGAGCCTCTGGTGCGGTGTTAGCACATCTCCTGCCCCGGGTAAGAGCTCCCATGAGAGGTAGCTGTGTTCCCATTGCCTGCCCGAAGGCGGGGGGTTAGAAGGTGTTCAGAGGCATTTAAAAGAATAAGCGGATGTAACTGACATGACGGGAGGCCTCTGCCACAGGTGCGTGTGTGGGTTTGTGTTGTGGAAGCCCCGACTTTCCAGCCTCTTCTCTCGCCCCGGAAGCCCCCATGTGGCCCTGCTCTAGGCCTTGAGGGTCTCTGCTTCCTGTCTGTCTTGAGCTCCGCAGCCTTGTTTGGCATCTAGCCCTCCTAGTCAGACAGGCACTCGGCCCTGCTGCTCGGGTGGCTCGGGCCGTTTCTGAGGGTGCAGCTGCTGCTCTGGCTGGTCCTCAGCTCTGGGCTTGACGAGGTCCGAAGCGAAAGGAGAGCCGCCTTGTCACACCAGCGCCTGTGGTGACCAGTGAGGTCGCCATGAGCTGCAGATGGCCTTTGAGCCCGTGAAGTGTGGCTGGTCCATATGGAGATGTTCTGTAAACGTAAAATACACGCTGCTTTCAAACACATAGAAGAACTACAAAGGTGGAAACTCGATAATTTTTATATTGATTGCATGTTAAAATGACAATCTTTTGGGTATATTGGGCTAAATAAAATCTATTACTGAAATGAATTTCACCTGTTTCTTTTCACTTTTGGGGGGGGCTCCCAGAATGTTCAATCTTGCACGGAGATTAAATGTTTCTGTGGGCCGGCACTCGCCAGCACCCAGCACACGTCCGGCCCAGAGAAGCGGCCCATATAGTGGGGTCTCCAGACAGGAAATCTGGAAAGACCACCTCTTGTAGCCCCTTTGTGAGTTAAGGAAATGGGGACCCCAGAGTGAAGTGAGCCCCCAGGTGACAGCCTGCATGAGACCAGGGTCTCCTATCCACCCAGCGTCCCCTCGCTGCACATGGTGCCCCCACGTGCCCGGAGATCAGCCGCCGAAGCTCGCTCTCAGCATGCAGCTGTGTCTGGAAGGTACCACGGCCCGAGCGAGTGGGCTGGTCCTGCAGGTTCTGAGAGGATACGATGTGGGTTCTGTGGCCGAGGGGCCACTGGGGAGGCGGGGTGAGGTGACGAGGGCTTGGGCTGCGGTGGGTGGTCACCGGTGTGGGTGGGGAGCAGCGGAGGGGAGGACACAGGGTTCTGCTTCTAGAAGGGGGTTCCGAGGGGCCGAGGGCGTATTTCGTGGCTTTGTGCAGGTGATGCCGTGGGTATGTTTGCACATGTGTGTGTCTAGACTGTTTAAAAACTATTTGCAGTTTACGTGTATAGTACAGAATTCAGAAGTCACAAAAGGGTGTTTGTGAAAGAGCGTCTTTCCTTCCCCGGCCACCTGCCCCAGCCTACCACCGCTGCCATCCGTATCCTCCCACAGCTAACCTCTGACGCGAAGCTTCTCTTCCTCTCTGCAGAGGATGGCGTCCTACACACACGTGCCACAGTTTTTTAAAAACTTAATCTTGGATTTCGTTCCGTATCAGCTGATGTAGAGCTGCCTTATTCGAACGAGCGCTCTGTATTCCGTTGTATGATAGGCTCACAGTATAAAGCCCGTACCCTTTCCCCTGAATGCAGTGAAGCCTCTCCACCCTCTCCTAAGCCCGAGTCTGAGATTAGCAGGTGGGGGTCACACCTCTGCTGTCTGCCTGCTAACTGCCTCAGCCACAGGGGAGCTGAGAGCCGGCCTCTCACACTCCGGACACTCCACTTCTAAACCGGGGCTCTTGGGTCCACTCTTCCCCAGCTCCTCCTTTTCAAGCACCTCTTTGAAACTTTTCACATCCCCTTGTCACTTTTTCTACCATCCGATGGGGACTGACAGGCATCAGGTAATATTTGGAGACTGGGTTGAAAAATGAAAGGATTTTTGCGGAAGTGCGTCAGCATAGAGAAGAGTTACTTCAGCAGTAGCACCAGCATTATTGATGTGGAGAGGTTGCTTAGGCAGAAAGCCAAAGTGTACGGTCCTTAGAAGGTAACCGGCAGCCTCACCCGCAGAGCTGCATTCAGTTCCGGAGAAAAGCACTGATGCTTTCATGTTAAGAGGCTTGTTTTCCAGATGCAACAGAGCATAGTCCCTTCCTTGGCTCCTTGCTGCCTCTGAGGGCTCTGACTCTGCCCTTTCTGTTTCTTGGGCTGGTTTCCCCCTGCCCTTGGCCTGCGTGCTTGGAGGGAGCACACCCTCAGGGCTCTGCTGGCAGCTCTGCTCTGTCTGCTCTCCACCCCCATCTCTGACCTCACAGGCTATTTGTTTTTTATTTCTTCTTCTAGAGTTTCTTTGTATATAAATTTTTTCAAATTTGGTTATCAATCCCATTTTCTCCTGTTTTTAAATAAAAGTATACACACTTCTATTCCTTTTTTATTTTTCAAAGAAGCGGCATGATTTTGAGGAATATAAAGGAGTATAGGTTATTACAATGTGTACTTCTGCTGGCTTGGGTTCTAGCTCTGCTGCTGAATTGCTCTGTAACTGCAAAAAGCACTTAATCTTTAGGTCTCAATTTTCTTACCTTAAAGATGGGGATAAAATTTTTCTGCCTTACTTTCTTTACGATACTTTTGTATCATGTGAGCAAAAGTCCACTACAAGAACTTTGAAAAGTATTAAGTGATACATACATACACGGGATGGAGTATTTAAAACACTACAAAATATTTACTATTATAAAATAGGATGGTTAAGTCTTTTTTTTTGCGGTACGCGGGCCTCTTACTGTTGTGGCCTCTCCTGTTGCGGAGCACAGGCTCCAGACGCGCAGGCTCAGTGGCCATGGCTCATGGGCCCAGCCGCTCTGCGGCAGACCGGGGCACAAACCCATGTCCCCTGCATCAACAGGCAGACTCTCAACTACTGCGCCACCAGGGAAGCCCGGTTAAGTCTTTCTGATAAAATAGGTCTAAAATATTTGAAATAGGTGCATGAAATAGGTTACACAGACACTGACTTTCCATATGGGCACATTTAGTTGGATTAAGGAAGACTAATGGCCCACTAGGGATCTGTGTCTAGTTACACAGGCAAATGCAAATCAACGCTTTCTCTCCTCTTTTTAAAATAATCAGGACTAGGCCAGGAAATGACACGCCCTCTGCCTCACCTTTACTTCAGGCCTGTGGGAGGAGGAGGGTGGGGCTGGAGAGTGGGGAGGCGATGGGCTCTGTGAGAGAATATTTGCTAAAGACAAAGGCTGAGGGTTGTGGTCTGAGGTGGTGACTGTCTCAGAGGCGGGGAGAGTTCACGACAGGGAAGCAGGTGCAGGTGGGCACTCGAATTTTAGAGATGGATCTGTGAGCCGGTACTGCTGGGGTCAAAACTCTGACACCAAATTGACCAGAGTGAAAAAGAGCCGGGGTCCAAGCCTGCCTCTGCTGCCACATGGGGTGACCAGACTTTACTTTCAGATCAGTGAACAGGCCACATTACTCATTATGTTTGTAAGACATGAAATGTGTTCATTCAAACAACCTTACTAAAAACCCCGTAGAAACATCATCTCCATCTTCTCTTCGATACATATGCATGTTGTTTGTCATAAACATATATCTAGTACTTTCAGTTCTGCGTTTTTCATTTAATATGATCATCTATTCAGTTTTCAGCATTGCTGCTTCTTTACTGTATGTATTTGTTTCCTGGGGTTGCTGAGACAAAATTAGCACAAACTGGGGGGCTTCAAACAGCAGAAACGTACTCTCTCACAGCTCTGGAGGCTGGAAGCCCACAGTCACGGCGTCTCTCTCCAGAGGCCCTGGGGAGGGTCCTTCCTGCCTCTTCCAGCTCCCAGAGCTCCAGGTGTCCCTGGGCTTGTGGCCGCATCCCTCCTGTCTCTGCCTCTGTCCTCATGTGGCCGCCTTCTCGGTTTCTATGTTTTCTGCTTTTCTGTCTCTTTTAATGTCGCCGAATTTAGGAAACACCCTAATCCAGGTGATCTCATCTCGAGGTCTTAATTACATGTGCAAATGAGGCGACAGTGGATGTTCCAAGTGGACGAATCTTTGGGGTCTCAGTTCTCCATTTTAGCAGCCATGTAATCCTTCCTACTGATGTGCTGGCCATTCTAGATCTTGCTGACATTTTGCTAATGTGAGCAACAGCTCTGCACAGACTGTGTGTACGAAGGCCATGTAACTGTTATTTTCCTTGTGGGTTATTTTCTTGGGATAGTCTTCTGAAGCAGATTTATGGCAACGGTGAGAGCGGTTTTCCAGCTCTTTTAACATGCTGCCAGGGTGTGGCCCAGAAAGGCTGGATGTCTGTGATACCCACAGCATTATGTGAAATATCTGGAAAACAGAGAAACCAGCAATCGTTTCAGTGTCTGATAGGAGGCAGATATCCAACAAGTGAAGAATCAGCTGCATGCAGAGCACCAAGGCCTCAGAGAAGACCTGACCTGGCCGCCTTACCTTTTCTGTGGTGCCGCTTTACCCCGCGCAGCTCGTTCGGTGCTTTCTGAGGGGCTGGCAGCTGAAGAAGGTGGTCACCGGATTGGTAACAGAGCCTTGGGTGAGGGTGGGGGCTTCCCCTGGCCTGTGAGCAGCTTGCCCCTGTTTGTGAAGGAGACGAGTTTTTCTTAGTTCACCAAGCTCAGGGTTCTCTGCACTTCGCCTCCCGTCCCGGCTGCCTTGTCTTTCTGCTGAGTTTTCTGTGCCTGACGGGTGATGGCCTAATGGGCTGCCCCCTGGGAGGTGAGCTTAGCAGGGATCAAAGACAATGCCATGAAGTGTCCCACTTCTGACATCAGCCAGTTGGCAGGAGGGGAGCAAGGGGAGAATCAGGGCCGTTAGGAAAATGCTTCCATCCCCAGCTTAAAACAAGGCCACCCAGACCCTCCACGGTTGGTTTTGGAAGGGGACGCGCCTTGGAGAAGGGTTGGCTGGACCGTGTGTCTCCATATTTGCGCCTCTAGATTTCAGTGCCGCAGCCGTCCGCCCTCAGAGGGGAACCGCTGCACCCACGACCCTGTGGCCATCGATGCCCCCTGCCCATCCAGCGCCCTGCAGTGCCTGAGACACAAGCGAGGAGTCCAGTATTCAGATGCGAGTGGTCTTACGGCCGGCGGTCACCGGAGTTAAATCCATGTGGCAAGTACCTAAATCTAGATTGTCTGGTTATGAAACAGAGTCCCCCAGCAGCGTGGGCACCCGGGAAGTACCGGGTCTTCTTTCTCCAGGCACCCATTGCCCTCTGCGGTCAGCTCCACCTTTAACACCCACCCCTGGAGCAGCTAGACATTTGGCCTCCAAGTCTAGCCGAGCATGAGGACAGGCCTCTACCTGAGGCTCAGTCTGGAGGTGATGACTGAGCACGGAGTCTGACCCCCTGAGTGCAAACCCCAGCTCTGTCGCTTACCGGCGTGTGATCAGGAATGACAGCTAACACTGCTAAGTTTCTGATTCTTCACCTGTAAAATGGGGGTGATAAGAGTGTTAAGTTCAGGGGCTTGTTGCGAGGAGTAAAAGAGATAAGCACCCGGCACAGCATCTTCCACACACAGTGCTCAGAGTCAGGGAATGTGTAAGGAACACACGCGTGAAGACCGGCCCCAGGGGCTTCCCTGGTGGCACAGCGGCTAAGACTCAGCGCTTCCAATGCAGGGGGCCAGCTTCGAGCCCTGGTCGGGGAACTAGATCTCACATGCGTGCCACAACTAAGAGTGCACATGCCACAACTAAGGAGCCAGTGAGCCACAGCGAAGGAGCCCGCCTGCTGCAACTAAGACCTGGCGCAACCAAATAAATAGCTAAAATAAATATTAAAACAAAACAAAACAAAAAGACTGACTCTCCTCCTGGGGGATTGATAGGAATTGTCTTACCTCCTACTCAGATGCGTGTGGCTCAGCACTTTAGGCATCACTATAATTACTGTGTTGGAGAATATGACTCCATAGCACTAAATCCACACAAGAAGAAATAACACAGTCTCTGGAGTCTGGTGGATGTGGAGTAATCGCTTTACAAGGCCTAAATCACACTGGGAGGTTGCTTTCTCATGAATAGCTCAGACTTTTTTTTTTTAATCATTGCAAAAGCTAATTTATTTCACTCTTTTTATAAGAACAGAACAAACTCTTGATCCCAGTTGGGCCCAAATCACCTATTTTCAAGGCTGATTTTTAAAAAAAATTTAATTAATTTTTTGGCTGTGTTGGGTCTTCGTTGCTGTGCGCGGGCTTTCTCTAGTTGCGGCGAGCGGAGGCTACTCTTTGTTGCAGTGCGTGGGCTCCTCATTGCAGTGGCTTTTCTTGTTGTAGAGCATGGGCTCTAGGCACGTGGTCTTCAGTAGTTGTGGCACGTGGGCTCTAGAGCGCAGGCTCAGTAGTTGTGGCGCACGGGCTTAGTTGCTCCACGGCATGTGGGATCTTCCTAGACCAGGGCTTGAACCCGTGTTCCCTGCATTGGCAGGTGGATTCTTAACCACTGTTCCACCAGGGAAGTCCTCAAGGCTGATTTTTTTAAATCTCTACAGGGAGCAGGGAACTTTAAAGCTATTAGAGCAATGCTGCTCTCCTCTGTGAATAGCCTGAATTTGACTTCAGTTTTTCCACCTGCAAAAAAGGGGGACTGTGTTAGGGTTCTCCAGAGAGAGAGCACCCATGGGATATATGGAGACACACGCGCGCGCGCACACACACACACGGAGAGAGAGAGAGAAAATAAGGAATTGGCTCACATGATCATGGAGCCCAAGATCTGGAGTCTGCAAGCTGAACCCAAAGTAGCTGCTGGTGTGAGTTCCAGTCCAAGGGCAGGAGAAGACCAGTATCTCAGCTCAACGGTCAGGCAGGCAGCTGGTCCCTTTACTCAGCCCTTTTGTTTAATTCAGGTCTTCAACTGATTGGATGAGGCCCACCCACACTGGGGAGGACAATCTGCTTTCCTCAGTCTACTGATTCAAATGTTCATCTCATTCAGAAACACCTTCACAGAATATTGTGTGGCCGAGTGTCTGGGTGTCCCGTGGTCCAGTGAAGCTGACACATAAAATAGCCATCACAGGGACTGAAGACACGTGTCCTGCCTCCTTTCCAAACTTCTACTCAGAAAGAAAGGATGGAGGTGGGCTCCAGGTTGCCACAGATCAAATAATTGTGAGACAGAGGTCTTAAAAACCAAGAAGAAGTAGATGATTTTTACTCTTAAAGACGGTCAGGCCACTATCTGAGTCTTTTTTTCCCTATCTGAGTCTGAATGGGCTGCCATAACAAAATACCACACACCAGGTGGCTTAAACAACAGAAACTTATCATCTCACCATTCTGGAGACAGGTAGCCCCAGATCAAGGTCCAGCAGGGTCAGTTTCTGGTGAGGCCTCTCATCCTGGCTTGCAGACGGCCACCTTCTTGCTGTGTCCTCACCTGGCCTCCCTCTGTGCATACACTCCTGGTGTGTCTTCCTCTCCTTATAAGGACACCAGTCCTATTGGGTCAGAGCCCCACTCTTACGACTGCATTTAACCGTAATTACCTCCCTAAAGGTCCCATCTCCAAGTACAGTCACACTGAGGGTTAAGGCTTCATATATAAACTGGAGGGGGCGGGGTACCCATCTTTTTACCTCCCTGGAACCAAAAGATGTCATATTCAGCATTTATGGTGTAGACATGGCTCCTTCCAACCCTTAACCCCGTAAAGAGGAAAGACGATGAGGTTCAATGAATTATAATGAAGGCTCTGAGTGCCATCATAATTACCACTGTTGTCATTATCATTTTTATCCCAAGACATTAAGAACCTGTTCATAACATATTTGGTGGTTTACAAAGAGAACTCGAAAAATCAATTTACTCAGCAATGTTTATTGAGCATCTTTGATGCCCTTGACTAGCTACTTTTGAGGGGGAGGGAACCAAGATGAATAACAACCCCTGCCTTCAAGGTGTACCAGTTTTGTAGGAATACTTAAACACATGCACACGTACACATACCAAGAATCCAAAGTGGGAAGTGTTAAATGTAATGGAAGTGATAAAGTGACAAATGTACACTCTGGGAGTTTGGAAGGGAGATAAATGCATAGTTGATAGTAGTCATCATCCTTTATTGAACATTTACCATGTGCTTGGCAGTTAGCTTAATCACGGTTCTCAAGTTTTAGGATCTTACATTATAAGGTAGACAACATTCAACTCATAGTTTACTAAGCACTGTATGTATCGATGGGTAAAGCATTGTGTCTGAGACTCTCTCAAATGCGAAGATGATTAAGACACGTGTCCCGTCCTCTAGAAACTCAGTATAAATAGGAAACTATAGGAATGGGTGCTCAGCAGAACAAATTGCTATAAAATAAAAAAGTGTTCTCACTCTCTATTGGCCGGAGATAGGCACCTGTCGGGAAGGGAAGGGAAAGTGAATCTGTGTTTGTGCTTGGACACTTGGCGAGTCTCCACGTCCGGCCAGAGCAGCTCTATGTGGTAATACCTTGCGGAAAAGCCACGGATTTGCCTGGAGTCACATGGGGTTGGAGGTCGGGGCCTGAGGAGAGCGGGAGAGGAGACAGAAGTGCCTTTACTCTCTTTAGCACTGAATGGACTCTGGTGGGGAAGTTTGCACTGAGACCAAGGATCAACGACGGCCCTGCCCACCACTAAACTGGGGAGGGGAGGGGAGAGTGAGGGAAGTTCAGTAAGGTGGACAAAATCTGAAGTGTGAAGAGAGGGCCAGACCCATTGTCCCCACCCCCACCAACCAGAGGAAGCGGGGCAAGCCCCTGGCCCTTCAACATCACTTGTGGTCACCAAGAGAAAGGCTTATTACTGAGCAAAGAGGCAGCCAGAATCCTGGTATCGTTGTGCAAGTTCTGGGCTTAAAGGTAGGAAGAGGGAGTGATGAGAAATGGATCAAGAAAGAAACTTGAATATAATGGTGGAGGGAGGAGTAGAAGCGGGAACAGAGGACGCACTGAGCACCTGCTATATGCTCACTAATTCTTCTCTCAGTTAATCCCCCAGTAGGCAGGCCGGCCTCGATGGAGGCGCAGCGGGCTTCAGAGCAGAGGCTCCACCCCTCACTCAGCACAGGCTGACGAGCGGCAGCAGGGCTGAGCTCGGAGCCTGTCCCTCCCACCCAGTACCCTGCCCCACCGCTCTTGCACTCCCCCGGGTTGGGGGTGACTTCTCGAGCTGAGCCCCAAGCAGGTGCCTTTCCTGCCTGGGCTGGGCCTTCCTGGCACAGCTAGTGTTTGGCCGCAGGAAGAGGATGAAAGTTTGGGGACCGTGAACGTTTATTCTAACAGCACTTTACATTTCTTTCGTAAGCGGCTGGAATTACAAAGGCTGATCCTACAGAGCATAGCGTGGGAGCCTGGAGCCCAGCCGCGCAACCCGCGCGTGCGGCGCCCGGGCAGAGACCCGAGCCGCGGGTGGGCGGGGAGGAGCGATTGTGACCTGCCCGGTCCCTCCCTCGCCAGCACTGTGATGCTGAAGGGCAGCTGCTGGCCCCCTCCCGCCTGGTGTCACAACAGCGGAGGCGGCTGTATCTGGAGCAGTTGGAGTGGGCAGGCCCAGCCGGGAGCTAGCGGGCTACGGGAGCGGCCGCGATGGTGAGCCTGCCGGGCCGGGGCGCGGTGCGCTGGGGGTTGGGGGCACGGGGCGCCCAGCGCAGGGCCGCATCTACGCGGGGGCTAGCAGCCATCGCTTTGGATCTAAGGAGTTCGAAGTCTCCTGGGGGTGTCAGTTCAGGGTCGAGGGACTCGTACCCTCGGGCGGAGGACAAGCCGGTGCCAGTGCCCCTTCTCGTAGAGAGAAAGTAGGGACGGGGGCGAGTTGCCCCTTAAAGGGACCCAAGGGAGATGTGCACACTCAGGTGATGGGAAGGGGGACATGGGGGCCCTCGCAGAAGAGGTGAGGCTCTGAGGCATCACCTTGGGGCAACTCAGGAATCCGAGTGGGGGAGGGGCAGGCAGTCCAGGGATTCCCGGAGGCTGGGGGCGTGGGCGGTCAGGTCCCTACACCCAGCCAAATGTGACAGAGCCCCGAACGTGTCAGGGGACCTAGGGCGTCACAGCCCCACGCCTGGGGGCTTCGTTCTCCTTTCCCAACCCCGGCCATCTGGCTTGGGCTTCCCAGGCCCCCGGCACCCGCTCCAACTCCCCAGTTTTTCCAGTGGTCCAAGCCAGAGGACTCTGGCCCACAGGGCTCTCCTTCCGGAAGGCCGGGGGTGGGGTGGGGCTTCAGACCAGTGGTTTCCTACCCTGGTCTCTGGTCTGCCCACCTCCTTCGCGGACTTACTTGCTGGAGAGGACCTCCCCCACCTCCTCCCTTCACCCCCTGCCCCCTGGGCTGGGTACATTTGCCTCCAATACATTTGTCCGGACGCCTGGAAAACCAGAAATCTCCTCGTCCAGAGCCCGGCTCTCTGGGCCACTGGGAGTGGGGTGGAAAGGTTGGGTGGGGAAGGGGGCAGAGCGAGCGGTCTCACAGGCCAAGGTCAGGCTTTCCGCACTCTTGCCCGGGTGTCAGTGACCAGCAGGACAGGTGAGGACTGCCCTCCTCCCGGCCTCTGCTTGTTCTGGAGAGTGCCCAGGGCCCCTGGCTCTGGCCCCAGCTCTGCTGAGTCTAGTCCAGGTCTGTCCCACACCCTCCCTCCCCAGAGCAGCCTCCTCGTGGCCAGAGGAATCCACTCCTGCCTGAGGCCCCTGGTGCCGGGTCACGGAAGGAGCTGAGCTGGGAGTTCAGAGTTTTGGCTCCTGTCTCTGCAGCTAGCTGTGTGACTTCAAGAAAGTCACTTAACCTCTCTGAAGTGGTTTTTCTCATCTACAAAATGAAGAGGGCTTATGGTTCAAATTTTCAAGGCTGCACCTAGTTTTACTATTTTAACCTTTTTATTACAGAGAATTCCAAACATATACAAAAGAAGAGTGTTATAATGAACCCCTGTATATGCCTCATCCAATTTCAACAGTTATCTACTTATGATGAGTCTTGCTTCATTTACTCCCCTTCCCCTCTCTCCCTGTTATTTTGAAGCAAATCCTAGGCAGCATACTCAAGATTTGATATTTAATATTTATAATATCTAGCACGTAGCTAGTGCTTTATAATTTTCAAAGTGCTGTCTCTTGCACGTTTTAATTCTGACCTGAGAGCCATAGTGAGTCTTCGAGGGGATCCCATGATTCTAATCCAGCTCTCTGAGCAAACTTCAACGTGCATTCAATAGGCCAGTTTCTGAAAATACCTAATAAACCAAAAAATGTAAAGTAAAACCTTATTTTAAATGTGCTAAAGAATTTGAAAGATGTTTAACTGAAAACCTATGGCGGAATATTTTGGAAAGAGAATATCTTTATTTTGAAGCACTGAATTTTGTATAGCAGGTTCTATTTGGAATATTAATGGGCAGCACTGTCTTGATGGGGAAACTTTTTTTTTTTTTTTTGCGGTACGCGGGCCTCTCACCGTTGCAGCGTCTCCCGTTGCAGAACACAGGCTCCCGACGCGCAGGCCCAGCAGCCACGGCCCACGGGCTCAGCCGCTCCGCGGCATGCGGGATCCTCCCGGACCGGGACACGAACCCATGTCCCCTGCATCGGCAGGCGGACTCCCAACCACTGCGCCACCAGGGAAGCCTGGGAAAACATTTTTATTGACCATTTCACACTCACAGAATCTAAATTTATTTATTTATATTTATTTTTGGCTGCATTAGGTCTTCGTTGCTGTGCACAGGCTTTCTCTAGTTGTGGCGAGCAGGGGCTACTCTTCGTTGCGGTACACGGGCTTCTAATTGCAGTGGCTTCTCTTATTGTGGAGCACGGGCTCTAGGCGTTCAGGCTTCAGTAATTGCAGCACGTGGGCTCAGTAGTTGCGGCATGCAGGCCCTAGAGCGGGTGGGCGTCAGTAGTTGTGGCACATGGGCTCAGTAGTTGCGGCACGTGGGCTCAGTAGTTGTGGCACACGGGCTTAGTTGCTCTGTGGCATGTGGGATCTTCCCGGACCAGGACTCAAACCCGTGTCCCCTGCATTGGCAGGCGGATTCTTAACCACTGCACCACCAAGGAAGTCCCCAGAACCTCTTTTTCAAAACCCCTTGACTCATTGCTGAAAGGCTAGGCTGACACATCTGCACAGCTGGACCCAGAGTCCCACCCGTGCCGAAAGGACTCTCCTTCCTCCAGTGGCTGGGCTTCCCTCCTGAGGGTTGGGGAAGGCTGCCCGTGTTGAGGATGGATGCAGCATTTCTGTAGTTTCTAGGTGAGGATTTTAGAACTAACCCTGTAACTGAGCATTCCCATCTGCTCCCAGGGTCCCTCTGGTAATCAGGTCTCCTGGGAACTGAGACTGTGACACCCTTTTTGGTGTCGGTGATTCCAGGCCTCAGAGAATGTGTCTGTGGTTCACGGGGGGAGTGGAGAGCACAGCCTCCTCACTGCACTCCTCCTGGGGGGGCAGGCCCGTGAGTTCAGGTGGGAACTGGCATCAGATGGCAACAAAGAGCCTGTCTTCCTGCAGAAATGGGCAGCTAGAAGGCAGAGTGTCCTGGGGGTGAGGTGGATGCTGCTTCTGAGTCCACAGGCCTCTGCGGACGCCCTGAGCGGGCGGCATGGCTGAGCCCCACAGGGCCCGGGCTTAGCTTCCGACTCCGAGCACCCCGGGGGCTGCGGTCACTAAGTGCGGGTCCCCAGAGGTCCCTGGGCACATGCTGTGGGTGGCAGCGGAGGCCCCACCCCCAGGCACTGTGTCCACCGGGAGCGTCTGGGCTACAGTTGGGCCCACGCAGAGCCTGGGAGTGATGCTGCGGCTCAGTGACCTCAGTGACCTTGAGAGGAAGAGAGAAAGTTACAGTAATTTTTGAGGAGGAAAGAGCTAGTGAGTACAGGGCTAGTGATGGGGTGGGTGGGAAGATGTGGCTCTTGGGGGCAGAGTAGACCCACTGCTCCCTCCCTTTGGCCACCGAGGGACTGACAGGACTGTCTGTTAGAATTTCTCCCAGATGAGGAGCCCAGGAGGAGAGTGGGTACCGTGTGCGGCGGATTAACACTCGCTCGCTTTCTCCGGCACCTGGCCCCAGTGTTGGCTGAAGCTCAAGGGCCTTTGACCTCGAAGGGTCTAGAGAGTCTAGGAGTCTACGACCAGCCCTGGCCACTCCCGAGGGCCGTCTCTGCCACCCCTGTTGCTGCCCTGCTGCAGCGCCTGCAGCCTGATGTTAACTTGGGTCGACTCTGTTCCTGCCGTTTCTGGCTTGCTGTCTATTCTTTGAGTCCAAATGTGCTCTAATTGAAGGATTTTGAGCAGAGGTAGCGCAATCTTTCGTGAACCACATTGTTCTTACTTTAATTATCCCTCTGGAGCACTGGTTCTACTTTTTACCTGTCATCTCCGACCTAGATCCTGAAGTGTAGGTGATTTATTATCCTAGCCTGAGAGCTAGAAGTAATTGGGTCTAAAAATATGCTTCCTGAAGGCAACTGTGTGGCCCTTGACCCACAGGTGGTCGGGGTATGTGGCCTGGTCTCAGGTTTTCACTGGCCTACACTGTCAGGTCCCTTCCAAGATAATATGCCAATTTCACTGTTTTGTGATGGTTCGAAACTATTTTTAAAGGTACAAAGCCTCCTTCTGCAGAGGATTGCAGCGAGCTTATCAGAGTCCTCTGAGAGCAAATGAAAAGGAAACGATTACTATTAAAACAGAAATAATATAAGGTTGACCTAAGGAAAGATTTCTTGCAGTGGAGTTATGAGAGGACTGCCAGGTTCTGGAGTGTCTTTTTTCTGCCGTCCTGCAGAACTGGGCACCCTCCCCGGGGAGGATGCTCGTGGGCAGCTCTGTTGCTGCTTCTGCCCAGCCTTCACAAGCCTACACTTCGGACAAACCAAGCGTTTTGTGGGAGCTGCCCTAAATTCTCCTGCCTCTCGTTCACACTGCTCCAGAATCCAGCTGAAACACCGGCTGGCACGTCTACATTCTCCAAGATGTCTGCAAATATTCCTGCTGGGGGAAACCAAGCTGCAAGCTGTCTTTTCTCCTTTGAGCCCCTGTTGCCTCTCAGGCCCTGGCCACTCCCCTTGTTAGATGGACACTAAGCCTCGGCAGGGTTTTCTTTCCAATCACCCCCGCTGCAGTCAAGCCCTGTACTCGAGGCTGGGTATCTGGCCAGGAAATGGGGACTCCTTGCTCTCCACCGGCTAAGTCAGAAAAGCAAAAGAGCGGCTAGGAGCCGTGCAGTAGAGCAGTGATGGGGAGGCGGGGGCTGAGGGAGGGCTCCGTGGGGCCCCGGCTGGTGTGGGGCCTTCCAGACCTTCTGCAGGAGGGGACGACTAATGAGCGACTTGAAGGGCGAGTGGGAGTTGGCCCAGTCCCTCCTGATGCCGTCTTGCAGACAAGGACAGTAGCTCTGTGCTGCGGGAACCAACAGAGCAGATCTCTTTGGTAGCCACCCAGCACTAGGTCTGGGGAGGGGTGTTATGTTTTCCTCGAGGAAGGGCGCTCCTGTGTTAGGTCTCTCCAGCTCCCTCACCTTCACCCCCTGGACTGCTGGGCTGGAGGCTCCAGCACCACTGGTGGGACCCCCTTCATCTCACAGGGGCCCAGGAGCAGAAAGCTGGCCTGAGCCCTACAAGCCCAGAGTCAAAATAGAACTGAGGGAGGAGCAGTGTGAGAGAGAAAGCAGCAGCTCTGCCTGGCCAGAGACGCAATCTGAAACATGAGTTTGGAGCAAACACATGATGTAAAGTTCCTCTGCTGGGTCAGCTCACCCCCCGGCCCCGGCCTCGGCACTCACCACCTGGAGAAACAGTCCTGGTCTTGCAGGGAGGGTGGCCCACTTTCAGAGGCTCCCACCGCGAGCCCTTCTGTTTCTGTCTGCGATGGAGCTTTTTTTGGTTTGGAGGTTTGCCGTCCAAGCTTGCCTTGCTCTCTGCTATCAGGCTTGTGCTGCCGTAGGTGTGGCCCACCAGAGCCCAGAGGGTTAAGAGTGCAAACGAGGCAGGGGGGTGGGTGGTGTCAAGGAGAGGACTCGGGCCGAGGTCAGAAGACCTGGATTTGGGGCCAGGCTCTTGCCCTGTGAAATTTCCAATCTGCCCCTTTACGTTTCTGAGCCCCAGCTTTTTCACCTGTAAAATAATGGGGTGGGAATCATATTCGGTGATCCGTGAGGCCAGCCCAGCTCTAGAATCCTGAAGGCTCTGAGCTCACATAACGTCCCTGGTCATGGCAGATGGGTGGCCTGTCTTGGGCATGAGGGCTGGCCCCCCAGGCCGTCAGCACTGGGGGTGCTTTGCGTGTTCCTGTGTAGAGCCTCCAGGAAGGGGGTGGGTGGCAACGAGGCACAGTGGCCAGGGGAGCCGTGGGGTCCTTGTCCTCTCAGAGCAAGTGCAAGTGGTGCACAGACCTTAGCACCATTAGTTAAATGAGGGGGCTCACCTAACTTTTCATTTCACTGGTGATTTCCTCATGTGACTTTATGCAATTAATTAATTTATTTAGGCCGTGCTGCGTGGCTTGTGGGATCTTAGTTCCCTGACCAGGGATTGAACCCTGGCCCTGACAGTGAAAGCACCCAGGTCCTAACCACTGGACGCCAGGGAAGTTCCCCCCTCGCATAACTTTAAAGTTCTCATTTGCCCTGACAAACTGGGCTCTTGGTCATTGCTAGTTGAATCAATGACAGACTGAAAAGGGACAGGAAGAGCCTGGCCCTTCGCAGTGGGTCGTTAGGGTGAGGGGAGCCGTCACTTGGCTCTTACTCTGTTTCCTTTCTTTAATTTTTGTCATTTTAGTATGAAAACCGTCAAACCTTCAGAGAAGTACGGTAGTGTATCGCCACCCATATATCCATCATCTAGATTTAATAATTACTATTTGTCTGCCATGTTTACTTTACCTGATGTGTTTGTGTTCAGTAGTTGTGGCACACGGGCTTAGTTGCTCCGCGGCATGTGGGATCTTCCTGGACCAGGGCTCGAACCTGTGTTCCCTGCATTGGCAGGTGGATTCTTAACCACTGTGCCAGCAGGCAAGTCCCCCCCCCCCCAACACCATCTTTTGATTTGTTCAAACCAGAATTCAGTTAACATTCACATACTCCATGTGGATGTTATGTGTCTTAAGTTCCTCTTGATGTGGGTCAGTCCCTCCTTCACCTTTGTTTTTCATGAGTTAAAAAGATTGGGTCAATTTCCCTGTAAAATGTCTCACCTTCTGGATTCATGTCGTTTTCTCGCCATGTCCCTTATCCCTTGGACCCCTGTGTTTTCTATAAAGTGGGAGCTACATATAAAGGGTGTAATACGTTAAGGCTGAGTATTTTTTTTTTTTTTTGCGGTACGCGGGCCTCTCACTGTTGTGGCTTCTCCCGTTGCGGAGCACAGGCTCCGGACTCGCAGGCTCAGTGGCCATGGCTCACGGGCCCAGCCGCTCCGCGGCATGTGGGATCTTCCCAGACTGGGGCACGAACCTGTGTCCCCTGCATCGGCAGGCGGACTCTCAACCACTGCGCCACCAGGGGAGCCCCTGAGCCTATCGCATACCTCTGGTTACTCTTGTGAATTAGTGTAACAGGGAAAAGTGCTCCTCCTAAGGAGTGTGTGTGCGTGTGCGCGTGTGTGCGCGTGTGCGTGCGCGCGTGTGTGCGTGTGTTTGTGTGTGCGCGTGTGTGCGTGTGTGTGTGTGTGTGTGTGTGGGTGTGGGTGATGTCATCTGTGGAGACTGGCATATTGACTGGCATGAGGTTAAAGGGGTGTGAAAACCTCCGTATCACCATGTTGGTGGTTTTCAGGACCCTGAGATCCTTTACTCTTCCTCCTCTGACCTTTGATCTTCCTGAAATAACCCTGTTTCCTTCCAGAAAGGCCCAGGGGATGCCTGGAGGATGGTTGGGAGGTGGGGTCACAGGGCAACATGTGGGACCTGCTCCTTTCAGGTCTCTCCGGGTCCCCTCAGTTCACACACCCCCCCCC
>NW_020176571.1:57270-58805 GCF_003031525.2 Neophocaena asiaeorientalis asiaeorientalis | reverse complement strand
TGTGAAGGTGTGGTCTGGTCGGTAGCTGCTGGTTATGGGGGGTTCCTGGGGGAAGGACCCTGCTGCCTTAGACCTGAATTGAGTCCGAAGATAAAGTCCTTTCATTGTGAGAGGAACGTAGCCTGAGGTCTCCGGCTTTCCGCCTGTGCCTCTTCCAGGTGGAGAGTGAAGCTCCAATAATGAAAATGCATAATGATAGGGTAAGAGCGATCACAACAAAAGCGATGGGTAACTTATGCTTTTCAGATGAAGGGGGTTTACGTAACTCAGCCCAGGTCACACAGCACAGTGTGTAACTTGAGAGGCAAGATTTGTGCCCTGGGGTGTGGGTGGCTGTGAGCAAAGCCCTTTCCTGGCCACCAGGCTCACAGAAGCACAGAGGCCAGGGCACAGAGACAGGTGTGGAGCAGTGCCACGTTGTATAAGTGTTAGGGCACCGGCTCCTGACACCACTGGCTTCCCTGCACCCACACCCAGGGAGCCCCAGGGTCCCAGGAGTCCCATACCCCATGCCCAGCCACGGTCTCTGGAGGCTCTGCTCCTGGCTTGGGTTCCCCGGAGCTGGAAAATGCCAGGTCGGGTCACAGTTAAGAATAGAAGGCCACACAGTGAGCACATGCTTCCCTGCCCAGCTCCATCTCGAGCACACAGTCTCCTTGCAGGGCCCCTGCTTCCCCGGTGGGGTGTTGGGGGTGACGAGTACACCGTCCCAGCAAAACCATAACACACACTCACATCCGCACACACACACTTACACATATATACACACATACACACCACACGAATGTACACAACACAAACACACACGCACACCCCATCCTAAGCTGTTAGCACCAGGACCAATCAGGTAACTGCAGCTTCACACCAGAGCAACATAGAGAAAAGGACACTCTAAAGGTCAGCTTTCCTTAGCACTTGGCCTGACGTGGGCGAAGGAGCAGGTTATGGTGGCCACCGAGGAACTTTCCAGTCCCTCAGAGTTCAGGAGGTGCCTACTTTGTCCCCTCCCAGCCCTCCCTTGCTGATGTACTGATCCTTTCTCATTCCTACAGTTGTAGCCAGAGCACTAATGACACCCATGATACAGACTCCAAAGTACATTCCACCGTGTGCTTCCCTGTTCTGTGATGCGGAGACGGGGAGCGTGTATGTGAGTGTGTGTGTGTGTGTGTGTGTGTGTGTGTGTGTGTGTGTGTGTGTGTGTGGCGGCGGCTGGGAGACTCAGGCTGCAGCAGGAACGGGAGCCCTGCGCTGGGCACGGCAGTGGATTTGGGGGTGGTTTCTGCTGTTCTCACTGGTTCTTCCTTTGACCAGCTCCATCCGTGCAGGAGTCTCGTGGTTTGGAATTAGCCCAGTTTCCTCCACGCAGCTGCCCTCTTTTTCCTTGTCTTGACACAAAGGATTAACCCTGGAAAGCAATCTTTACAGCAAACCACAAAGCTGTGGTGCTTCTTTGGAACCGAGTCTTGACCCGGATGCTGTGGTGCCCAGACCCCACGTGGCTGGGGCATGGCATGGAGGGAGGGATGGGTGTC
>NW_020176571.1:36167-57193 GCF_003031525.2 Neophocaena asiaeorientalis asiaeorientalis | reverse complement strand
GGGCATGGCATGGCAGGAGGCATGGGTGTCCTGCCCGTCGAGTTCCAGGGATGGACAGGTCCTCAGAGGTGGGGGCCTGGGGGCCTGGGGGCCTGGGGCAGAGGCGTGGCCGGGCCGGGGCTCTGACTGGGCTGCTCTCTCCCCGCAGCGGGAATGCATATCCGTCCATGTGGGCCAAGCAGGGGTCCAGATCGGCAATGCCTGCTGGGAGCTCTTCTGCCTGGAGCACGGCATCCAGGCCGATGGCACTTTTAGCACGCAGGCCAGCAAGGTCCAGGACGACGACTCCTTCACCACCTTCTTCAGCGAGACCGGCAACGGGAAGCACGTGCCCCGGGCCGTCATGGTCGACCTGGAGCCCACCGTGGTGGGTGAGTGTGGGCCAGGGTCCCCGCACAGGGACAGCACCGGACTGCAGAGGCCGTGGTGTCTGGGGAAGCAGATCTGCACGTGGAAGGGGTGGCTCATCCGGAGCCCCCCACCACATGACTCTTGGCTCCTAGAGTTCTCCGCAGTCTCGGGATCTCAAGTGGGGATCACAGATCTCTGCTGTCCGTTAAAGCTCCAACCTAGTGCTCTCCACTGAAATCTGCTGAGACAGACCGACATTGCCGACATTGTTTATTAAATACTAAGGGTCAAAATACAAATAATTTCAGAAATTATAAGATGCCCTCAAACAGTCAGTTTCCCAAAGTGTATGTTTCCGATCTACGGTAATTGCAGTCTGTCCCGGCGGCCTGGGATAACCTTGCAGCATCTCGCTCACGAGACGAAATAGCAGGCACTTTCTCTTACAGCCAGAGGCTGCCGTAGGTTAGAGTGAACCTCTTCTGGATCTTAGGGAACAGGAATTCTGACTTGTGTTGGGGCAGGATTCTTGCTCTCCCAGCTCCCCCGGCCCCAGTACCCCCTGGATCAGTCCTCGCTCTTCACCAGGATTTTCTCATCTTCAAAGTCTGCTCACCAGCGAAGGTGGACAAGTCCCCCAGGGATGTCTGGGCACTGCCTGCGGTGCCTGAACACTGTTTCTAGGGCCACAGACCCCAGGCCCTCTATCCCATGGACACTTGTACAAATACAGAAAGGGCAGATGAGCTTCCCAGGCCACTGCATAGATGGGTGCTTTCCCTGGGGGAGCAGAGGGACCCTGTAGAAGAGAGGGGCTGTAGGTGGGGCCTGAGGCACCTTGGCCTGCCGTGTGTCCACTTTGCGTGGACCTTGGAGGTGAGCAGAGCCCCCGGCCCCGTGGCCTCTCTTGGGCTCCAGCTCTTCTGGAGCCTGGAACATAGCTTTGCTTCAAAGTTGTTCTGAAATATCTCTAATGCCTGACATGTATTGTTGCCACCAGAGATGGAGGTTAGGGCTGGGACAATTCTGGGGGAGCCTAGGAGCCAGGCATATTCTGAATCTTTCTCGGTGTTCCTGGAACATTTGGATGCAAGTGAAATCGGGTTAAATTCTGGGGTAAATTTTGCAGCATGAATGAGAAACAAGAGGGAAGCCTTGTGGGTACAGGGGGAAGAGGCAGTCAACTTTGGTGTTTGGCCAGCTTTGTAAACCCAAGGCTTTTTAAGGTCCAGCCAGTAGAGCAGCTGGCTTCTCATTGCTGCTTGAGTCCCGGGCTTCTGGCTCTGTTAGTGCCTGTGTTACCCTGGAATTCTCTTAGCCTCGCAGGTATATTATAGGGTTGTCTGTTTCCACCTCAATGGAGTTCAGTAGGTAGGGGTGCCATGTGTATTCTCTTCTGGGAACCAGGTAGTAAGACTGATGGTCCCCTCTCTTGGTAGATGAGGTTCGGGCAGGAACCTACCGCCAGCTGTTCCATCCAGAGCAGCTGATCACAGGAAAAGAGGACGCAGCTAACAACTACGCGCGGGGCCACTACACGGTGGGAAAGGAGAGCATCGACCTGGTGCTGGACCGCATTCGCAAGCTGGTATGTGTTTACAAGGGCAGGGAGCTGGTGAGCTGGACGTACTAGGATTCACCTCTCTGAACAGGCTGGGTGGAGGCACGTGACCCCTGGCTACAGGATAAACGCCTCAGATTTGGGAATTTCTGCTTATGTCCGTAAGAGGCATTCACAGGGCTGACGCCCCTTCCTCTGGCTGGACGTTGTGGGCTGCCCTCCAGGTGATGCCCCGGTAGCACTTACAGGTGCTCTGCGGTGGTGTCTGGGGAGATTCCAGGTGTGAGAAAGGCGAAGCTCTTTGCTTCCTGTCAGCACAGTTTAACAAAGCATTTAACTTGGAAGAGAAGAGGAAGATTGTTGATCTGTTTCAGCACTTACAAACGGCATTACCAATGTCAAATACGTTCCGTTTAATCCCCTAAATAATGATACAAAGGAGGTCTTGTCCTTGAACTTTACAGATGGGGAGATTGAGGGCCAGGATGGTTCAATAACTTGGTCTGGGTCCCACAGCTAGAAAGTGGTCAAGTCAGGATCTGAACCGGGTTGGTTTGACTAGAAAGCTCAGGGTGGGTCCCTTGTCTACTTGATCCCCCTTTCCTAATCTGTACAACGGAAAAGGTTGGGCTTGATCAGGGGTTCTTGGGAGCTAAGGATGCCGAATTTTCTGTTTAGAGGAGGGCTAGTAGGGTTCATCAGTCTCAGAGCCATCTGTGATCCCTAAAGCTCAGAACCACAGGACTGAACACAGTCATAGATCACAGCCAATGGGGAAGTTCTGTGACCTGTGAATTCTCTTAGTTCTGGTGAGAGCTGTCAGGTCCTTGCTTAATTATCACAACAACCTCATGAGACGAATTTTTTTTTTTTTTTTGCGGTACGCGGGCCTCCCACCGCTGCGGCCTCTCCCGTTGTGGAGCACAGGCTCCGGACGCGCAGGCCCAGCGGCCATGGCTCACGGGCCCAGCCGCTCCGCGGCACGTGGGATCCTCCCAGACCGGGGCATGAACCCACGTCCCCTGCATCGTCAGGCGGACTCTCAACCACTGCGCCACCAGGGAAGCCCGAGATGAATATTTTTTATTGTTCTCACTTTAACCAAGAAGAAACCTGAGTCTGGAGGGTTCAGTTCAGTAACTTGCTCGAATTTTTACAACTCGGAAGTGGCAAAGTTGATGTTAAATCTCCGGTTCTCTGACCCATTTATCTTCCTGAGCCACCTTCCAAGGTTGGGCTGGGATGTGTAGGTCTGCAGTTCCCGCAAGATCAAATGACTAGGGCTGGGGAAGTGGGCAAGGAGCTGGGGCCCTCATGGGGCAAAGTCATTAACCGCCGTGGTTCTGGAAGCTCATTCCTGGTCCAGCCAGGCCACTGGGCTGGAAGCTTCATGGACCCGGAGGCGTGTGCAGGTTTGCTGCCCGTATTTTAGCGGTTCCTCCCAAGACCGCCGAGGCTCCTTTGTGTTTCCTTGCTCCTTCAAGGCTGTTTTGATTTCACCCACTTGACAATGTTGAGGGATAGAGTGGGGCAGACAGAGAGGCTCGTGAGGGAGTCCTCAGAGCCTCGTCTCGTGTCCTCCACTCCCAGACAGATGCCTGCTCAGGCCTGCAGGGCTTCCTCATCTTCCACAGCTTCGGGGGCGGCACCGGCTCCGGCTTCACTTCTCTGCTGATGGAACGCCTCTCCCTGGATTACGGCAAGAAGTCCAAGCTGGAGTTCGCCATCTACCCGGCCCCCCAGGTGTCCACGGCCGTGGTGGAGCCCTACAACTCCATCCTGACCACGCACACGACCCTGGAGCACTCGGACTGCGCCTTCATGGTCGACAACGAGGCCATCTACGACATCTGCCGCCGCAACCTAGACATCGAGCGCCCGACATACACCAACCTCAACCGCCTCATCAGCCAGATCGTCTCCTCCATCACGGCCTCCCTGCGCTTCGACGGCGCCCTCAACGTGGACCTCACCGAGTTCCAGACCAACCTGGTGCCCTACCCCCGCATCCACTTCCCCCTGGTCACCTATGCGCCCATCATCTCGGCCGAGAAGGCCTACCACGAGCAGCTGTCCGTGGCCGAGATCACCAGCTCCTGCTTTGAGCCCAACAGCCAGATGGTGAAGTGTGACCCCCGTCACGGCAAGTACATGGCCTGCTGCATGCTCTACCGGGGGGACGTGGTACCCAAGGATGTGAACGTCGCCATTGCCGCCATCAAGACCAAGAGGACCATCCAGTTTGTCGACTGGTGTCCCACAGGCTTCAAGGTGAGAGCTGGTGGCTCGGTGGAGACAGACAGCTAGAGAAGCAGAGGGAGACACCAAGGATGGGGAGAAAGAGGTGGACACTCAGGGTCTTGGACTGATGCACATTCCGTGGGAGCTCTGGGATGAGATGGGAAGAGGGGCTTAAGCCAAATGTAACACTAATTTCATTCATTAATTCATTCATTCACCTATTTTAGGTCAGGAGAGATTTTGAGAGGATTATTGGAAGAGGGGGAGGGCACTAGTGCAGTAGGGAGAAGGGCTCCACCTCTCCTGCCCTAAGATCTGCAGACATCTCAAAGGTCAGGCAGAAAGGACTTTTCTCTTACAGGGAGGAGTGAACGGGGCTAGAACGAGCTTGTGTGCAAGTGGGATGAAGAGGATGACTGGGTGGAAGTAGCTCTGATCTGACGGTAGATCAGAGAATGCAGTAACCAGATTATTCAAGTTGCCGGAGAGGTGTAATTCCCTCCTCTAACACCTCAAAAGATGTGTTCTTCTCTCCCCAGTTTATTTTGAAAAATTATTCGCCCTGTAAGTTTTCATCGATTTCGAGTAAGGATAAGGAGTTCCATGGTTGTCATGTGGCTGTGATTCACGTTATGAAGCCCTGACATTTCCACTAACCGGGAGTGAGCTGGGAGCCTGTTGTAGGTCTGCGGTCTGGGGAACGCCGGACTCTGAGGGTTGGTGTGGGTACACAATAGCCAGGGAAGGCCCCCAGCTCCCAGGACCAGAAGATGTCGAGCACTGGAAGCGCCCCCTGAGTCGCCCTGGCCGGGCAGGCAGCTGCCCCTGCACTCGTGCCTGCTTGACTGCTTTGTCCTGTGTCCCACGGTCTCATCCGAGTCCACCATCAAAGCGGCTGCCACCATTCATGTTAATTAGACCCCTGGCAGGCCTTTAATAATTTAGAGGTTTGCTGAACACCAGAGGTGGTTGTGACAGTTGCTCGAGACAGAGATGAGCACGTCTCAGTTTTCCCTGCTGGGACTTAACGGAAACAAGACACCTCATGCTGGCTTCTCAGCTGAGAGGCTGATGGCGGAGAGCATTTCCCAACCTGCTCTGCTCCAGCCACGTACAGAATCCTGTCCCCTGGACTGTGCCTATTTTTATGTGGCAGCTCTGGTCACTCTGGCGAAAACATTCAGGATCTCCCCCCAAGATGTTGGGTTTTTTTTTTTCTTTCAAATGGAAACAAACAACAAAACAAGCTAGTAGTAAAATGAATAGGCAAAAAAAAAAAAAAGAATGAGATATGAGGGTGGTGGAGAAATTAACAAAAAGGACATGCTCCCGTATTCTTGCCCCTTTATTTAAGCTGAAGCTCCGGGGTTATGACCAGAAAGATAAGGCAGTGCTAGAACCTTTAGCTGCTTCTCAGAAAAGCACATGCCGTGGGGGTGGATGGTGTTGAACTTCACCCTGTAGCATCCTCCCCAGGGTCAAGGGGTGCAACTGCTGAAAAGAGAGCAGAGTTGGCTGGTCTAGTGAAATATGTCACGTGGCATTGCCTTCTCCCTTCTCACTCTGGTCCTTTGCCCCTGTCTCAGCATCACCTCCACCCCCAAGATGCCACTTTTGTTTAAGAGGAACGATAGATCATTGTGAATTCATTTAGTGGGTTACAGCCTGTGCCACTCCCGCCTCCACCTCTCAGAGGACATGCATTTTAAAGCTATGAATTTAAGAGATTGACAGTTAAGACCTGGTGGCCTGGTGGAGAGGCATTTTGGGGCCAGCTCCGTGGTTCTCAGTGTCCCATGAGTATTATCACAGTTGTCACCTGAGGCCCCTTCCAGGTTCCTAGAGTTCCTGGGGTCGGCTCCATTTTGGGGTATGTGCGGGGAGAAGGGAGATTTCCGGGATATTAGCCCCCTCATCAGGTTGGGCTGGATCAACTTGGAGGACCCTCCATGCTGCCAGAACTTGGGGGATTGGCTCATCCAGCAAAAGTTTTAATTGACTTTCTTTGATTTCCATGCTTTTCTTCCAAGAAACCCCACTCCCCAGAGAAAGAGGGCCTGGTAAATGCTGACACCATCCCCAGAACCTTTTGCATCTCTTTATTTATTGCTTGAGAATATCTCCCTGATCTTTTTAAAAATTGATTAATTAATTAAGTTTTGGCTGTGTTGGGTCCTCCTTGTTGTGCACGGGCTTTCTCTAGTTGTGGCGAGCGGGGGCTACTGTTCGTTGCGGTGTGCCGGCTTCTCATTGCGGTGGCTTCTCTTGCTGCGGAGCATGGGCTCTAGGCACGCGGGCTTCAGTAGTTGTGGCTCGTGGGCTCTAGAGGGCAGGCTCAGTAGTCGTGGCGCACGGACTTAGCTGCTCCGTGGCATGTGGGATCTTCTTGGACCAGGGCTCGAACCCGTGTCCCCTGCATTGGCAGGTGGATTCTTAACCACTGCGCCACCAGAGAAGTCCTCTCCCTGATCTTTCAAACAGCCCTTCACCCTTGGCAGAGAAACTGCCCTAAACCCGTTGATAGCATAACTAAGAGGAACCCGAGATACCATTGGAAGGAGTGAACTTATAATAACCCCCGTCTGCTGGCACTGCACACGCGCCCTGCTTGACCCCCTGTTCCCTATCCTCATTTGCCTGCTTGAGTCTCCCACTAGGGTTTCTACCAGCCCTTCGCCTCCCCTTGAGTTTCCCGGCCCAGTGCCGCTTGCTTTTGCTTTCTCTCCCACACGCACCTCTCTACCCACCCGCCGTCCCACCTCCTGATCCCCTCTTCACGTCCAGGCCTGCTGCCCCACCCACCACGTGACCAAGTTGCCCCAGCTTGTGTTATCCGCTGACTGCCGCATCTTCACCCTCTCTTCCCCAGGTGGGCATCAACTACCAGCCCCCCACGGTCGTCCCCGGGGGAGACCTGGCCAAGGTGCAGCGGGCCGTCTGCATGCTGAGCAACACCACGGCCATCGCCGAGGCCTGGGCCCGCCTGGACCACAAGTTCGACCTCATGTACGCCAAGCGTGCCTTCGTGCACTGGTACGTCGGAGAGGGGATGGAAGAAGGAGAATTTTCCGAGGCCCGGGAGGACCTGGCTGCCCTGGAGAAGGATTATGAGGAAGTGGGGACTGATTCTTTTGAAGAAGAAAACGAAGGGGAGGAATTTTAAATACAAACGTTCCTCGTGGCTGTGTCTCTTTATTCCTGCTGCCCCTCCAAGCACGTTTAACTTTTCCTAGAGCAGCAGACCCCGGCCTGGGTCCCGACACCAGTACCTGTGGGTGACGGGGCCAGCACGGACGCTGAGCTCTGCCAGACCCTCCCGTGGGGGAGCACAGCTCCGTGTCAGCAAAGGAAACGAGAGTCACTGTCTCTGGGTTAGGGTGCAGGCCAGTCACACCTGTGCAGAGACCTAAGCGGGATTTAAAATTCTCTGTTAGGCTGGGCTCACCCCAAACACAGCCTGCTGGCTGGGGAGCAGAAAGGTGAGATCTGGGCGTGGGGGAGATTCTGGAAAGGGAGTGTTCTCAGAGTTAGAGTTAGAAGCAAGAGCCCATTTCCTGCCCTTGTGAATACACAGATAAACGAGTGGGATCATTCCAGACAGTGTTCAGTGCTGTGAAGCGAAAAAGCAGTGATGGGAGAAGTGGGTGGTGAGGTGAGAAGAGGCCTCGTGGAGACCCGGGTGCAGCTTGGAGCCACCGCGGAGGTTCCGGAGTCAGAGCACGCGGGGTGGGTGTGTGAAGAGCAGGGAAGGAGGTAAAGGTACCCGGAGGATGGAGGTGAGGGGTGTGGCCAAGAGCCATGCGGAGTGCAGGGCACACTTAGGCTAATCCTGCACAGGACATAAGGAGCTTAGGTTTTCTCTAGGTGAAACACAGCATTTCTGTGTGGAATTTGGAAGGTTTTAAGCAGAACACCTACTATGCTTTATATACACATATACCTTATCTCTAACCCCAACCATCTCAAAATGGACATTCTTCTCATTTTATGGATGAAGAAGCTGAGGTGTAGGGCGTTTATGTGTTGGAGACACAAAAGGGCGGGGGCCAAGAGGCTGTTCTGTCGGCTACGCCGCCCTCTTTCCACCGTTGGTGTTTGTGTCCGGTTCCAACTGCTGCCTCATAAAATGAAGGGTGGGGAGAAACAAAGTCCATTTATTACAAAGGAGAGGACAAATTAATGCATCTCTTCACTGAAGTTGGCAGCTCCGGTAGGATTTTTGGAAAAATCAAAAGGCTATTCTGATTAAAGTACTGATAAGACACCCAGGGTCAGGCCCGTAGCAGGTCCCTGTGCATTAAATGTACAGCTCGTCAGCTGTGGACTTTCCCTACATGTTTCTACTCTGTATTCATTGGAGGCCCCGAGAAAAATAGAATAAAATGTTCCAAGGAAAGGAAGACCCGGCAGGAAGTGATGCTAACCACTCGCCGAGGACCGTTTTCGGAGAGACCACACTTGCTTGTTCTTCTGTGAAGGAGATGGTGGCGCTGAGGAGGAGTCCAGATCTCTGCCCATCAGGACCCCCTTGCCCGAGGTCACGCCTCACCAAGTCCCGCAGGGGCTGCAGGGACAGACCCAGCTGTGCGGAGAACTGGGGTCAGGAGCTGTGGCCCATCTCAGGAAGGGGCATTTCCCCTCTGACAGACGTGAGAGACCTACCTGTGGGTTTCAGATAAGCCTCGAAGGACTTCCCGAGTGTGGAACTAGGACCTAATTAGGGAGAGAGTAACAGACCCCCGAGACCAGGGTTTAGGGGAAATCACCTACAGTGTCTTCCTTCCCTCTAGATCTATGTGAGTTAGGTTAAAATAAATACGAATGGCAAAGTCACAGAGGTGATGTCTGGGAGGTATGGGGAAGGGGGAGTTTGAGGGGTGATATTTTAGGGCCTTGGATGTATTTCCCCCCAGTTTCTTTCTTTTTTTCTTTTGTGGTACGCGGGCCTCTCACTGCTGTGGCCTCTGCCGCCGCGGAGCAAAGGCTCTGGAAGCGCAGGCTCAGCGGCCATGGCTCACGGGCCCAGCCGCTCCACGGCATGTGGGATCCTCCCGGACCGGGGCACGAACCTGTGTCCCCTGCATCGGCAGGCGGACTCTCAACCACTGCGCCACCAGGGAAGCCCTCTCCCCAGTTTTTTCTCTTCCATTTTCCCTTGTTTGGTTGAGTCCCTGTCCGATCATGGGGTTGGGCCCGTCTAGCCCTGCTGGCTTTTATCTCTGTTCACGAAGCAGGAGTATTGAATTTTAGAACTGGAGAAATGCATCCCTAGAAAGAGGGTGAATAGGAAAGTGGATGATTCTCTATCTTCCCCCAAGAAAAGGCAGCTTCATAATTCTCCAGCACGGGATTGGCTAGAGACTTCTTAAGACGGTAAAGTAAGTTTGGCAGGTGCCAGAATTGGGCCACGGCCCGTGGTGGGCAGCTTGTTTAGCTCACTGGGCTTTAGCCTGGGTTATCCAGTTTCTTGAATCCTAATGCCATCTCTGAAGGATTCCTAAGTAATTTCTACCGATAAAAAAAAAAGTCTTTTTTACTTTTTACTATTTTACCCCAGGAATTAGGAGAACCCGTAGTTAACATAGTATCTAGTGAAATCCACATGCATATTCATATGTACTCCTCACCCCAGTGTTTGCAGTCTGGGTCCTGCTCAGCAAGAGGGAAAGATCTCCAGCCTTTGAGCGCAAACAGCTTAGGTTCCAAAAAGAACCTACTGAGGAAAAGGATAGTATGTTTATATATTTATTTTCTCCAAACTGCTGATTCTATCAGTGATTTGATTGGCATTTAACTTTAATGCAAAATTGCCACTAACCCCACCATCCTGAATTTTTAAGGGTCACTGGATCAACGCCATGCAATTGTCTTTCCTATTACAATGCCAGTCTACTAAAGGAATCAGAAACTTCCCTTTAAAAAATTTTTTTGGCCACGCTGTGCAGCATGAGGGATCTTAGTTCCCTGACCAGGGATCGAAGTCATGCTCCCTGCAGTGCAAGCAGAGTCCTAACCACTGGACCACCAAGGAATTCCCAAAAACTTCCCTTTTTAAGTTCTCAGTCTAAACTGTCTACATTAAAAAACAAAAAAAACCCAGTGCTATAATTAGTTTTTTATTTTTAGATCTTGTGACAAATTTATGATGTCGACCACTTTAGGGATGAAGGTGAGAGAGTGAGTGGGGCAAGATGGGAGGATATCAATACGGATACCGTTAAATTTTGTAGAGTTTATTTCATCCTTCCTTCCCATATACACAGAACCCCCAAGAGCTAAGGTGAGTCGTCACTTATCCACATTTTTTTCATGACTATGCAAAATGAAACTCCCTATGTGACCTTCTACATATTGTATTTGGGGCTTAGACATCGGAGTCTAAAATGTAAGGCTGTTTGTTTGGCTCATGGTTAGTGAGACAGGACATTGTCTCTCCAAGCAGGTTCTATTATCTTGCAGTGGGGAGAAATAAAAACACATGAAGTGATCTTTTGTATTAATGCCAGGGACTTCCCTGGCGGTCCAGCGGTTAAGACTCCGCACTCCCAATGCAGGGGGCACAGGTTCCATCGCTGGTTGGGGAACTAAGATCCCACGTGACGTGTGGTGTGGCCAAGAAACATCCCGAAAAACAAAAAAAAAATCCCCAAACCCCAAGATTTGTATTAATGCCAATGCAAAAAACATTGGTAAAATGTCAGCAGAGTCCATACCACGTTAAAAAATATAGCACAACCAAGAAGGATTTATTCCAGGAATTCAACCGTGGTTCAGTTATTAGGAATTCCATCAGTCTATTTTTTTAAGTAATTTTATTTTATCTATTTATTTGTTTATTTTTTGGCTGCGTTGGGTCTTCGTTGCTGTACGTGGGCTTTCTCTTTAGTTACGGCGAGCAGGGGCTTCTCTTCGTTGCGTTGCACGGGCTTCTCATTGCGGTGGCTTCTCTTGTTGCAGAGCACAGGCTCTCAGCGCGCAGGCTTCAGTAGTTGCAGCACATGGGCTCAGTAATTGTGGCTCACGGGCTCAGTAGTTGTGCCTTGCGGGCTCTGTAGCGCTGGCTCAGTAGTTGTGGCGCATGGTCTTTGTTGCTCTGTGGCATGTGGGATCATCCTGGACCAGGGATAGAACCCATGTCCCCTGCGTTGGCAGGCGATTCTTAATCACTGCACCACCTGGTAAGTCCTACAATGTATATTGATGTGGATTTCTGTGGCCTTATCTAGGGAGTCCACCCAGTTTCTTAAATCTGCAGATTTATGTCTTTTGCCAAATTTGGGAAATTTTCAGCTTGTCATATCTTTGAATAGTTTTCAGCCTCACACTTTCTTCTCTTCTTTGGAGCTCAGTGAATGTTAGATCTTCCATAATAGTACCACAGGCCACTGAGGCTCTGCTAACATTTTTCAGTCTATTTTCTCTCTGTTGTTAATATTAGATAATTTCAATTGTTCAATCCTCAAATTCACTGATTCTTTCTCCTGTCATCTCTCTTCTGTTGAGCTCACCCAGCGATTTTTTCCTTTTGAAACTATGGCATGACCAAACAATTTTTTCTTTTTTAATAAGCTTTTTTGGGCACTGATTGTAAATACAGATTTTATTTAATGCATTGCATTTTACAACATGTTAATAAAACGCAATGTTATTTCCTTTCCCTGTGCACATATTCCCTAAGTAATGAGAAAGCCAGTAATTCAGTGCAGTATTAAATTACTGAATAGCTCAACCTTAAGACTGTCACTGGATTTGTTGTGAATTTGGCTCCTTCAATTTTTTTTTTTTTTTTTTTTACCGTGGAACAGGGCTGAATTATCTATGCTCAGGTTGGCTTCACTTACATCTTCAAAGGTGGGCCCGGAAGAGGAGCTCCGTCACCCGGGAAGCCCCAGGGCTTCCTCTCACACTCTGCTACAACTCGATAAGGATGAGCTTGCAAATTTTCTCCAGCTCTTTCTGCCGAAGTTCAAGTTCTTCCTTTTCTGCAGTCAGATTCTTATCAAGCCAGTTGATGATTTCATTATACTTGTCAAGAATCTTCTGTTTGTCCTCATCTTTGATCTTGCCTTTGAGTCTCTCATCTTCAACCTTTGCTTTCATGTTGAATGCACAGAACTCAAGTGGATTTCTGGAAGCCATCTGCTCCTCTGCTTCTCATATTCAGCTTTGTACTTCTTAGCTTTTGGACCATAAGCTCAATGTGTTCTTTGCTCAAATGGCCCTTGTCATTTTTTGATGGTAATCTTGATCTATTTTCCTGTACTCTTATCCATAGCAGAGACACCTGGGATACCCATGGCATCCTGAAACTACATCACCAGAAACAAATACATTGAACTGTGTATCAAATGGGCACCATAACCGCATAGAAGAAAAATAAAATCCACAGTATTGAACACAGTATTTTGACTATATATCTTCTGTGTAAAGATATAAAGAATGGGAAAAAATATCTTGAACTTAGTAAGTTTGCTGTTGGTAGGTAGTGTAGCTATTCTCAAACTACGGTGTATGTGTTCTCAGATTGAGCAAAGAAAGAAATAGATTCATGCTAATGGGAACCAGAGTTCTCACTGTGGAAGAAGGAATATACAATTATGGAATGGGATAGAGCAAAGAACAGCCCTGTGATAGTGGATCATATTGTAAATTGGAGTCTTCAGTATGAACTCCTGTTTGCTTCTTTTTTTTTTTTTTTAATTTTGGCTGCACTGGGTCTTTGTTGCAGTGCGTGGGCTCTTCGTTGCAGTGTGCGGGCTTCTCTCTAGTTGTGGCGTGCAGGCTTCTCTAGTTGCAGATCACAGGCTTCTCTAGTTGTGGTGTGCTGGCTCCAGAGCGCATGGGCTCAGTAGTTGTGGCACTTGGGCTCTCTAGTTGTGGTGAGTGGGCTTAGTTGCCCCGTGGCACGTGGGATCTTAGTTCCCCGACCAGGGATTGAACCTGCGTCCCCTGCATTGCAAGGCGGATTCTTATCCACTGGACCACCAGGGAAGTCCCTCATGTTTGCTTCTTTGGTTTTTATTTTTTTATTTTTTAGCTCTGCCATTGAAAGGACCTAGCAGCAATGACACCCCATAGCAATGAGAACATCTAGTGCTTGTATCTTGGTTTCTAAATACCATTCCCCTCTAAAAGGAATTATGACTCATTGGAGAACTGGCTGATTTCAGGGCTGAATCAGGAAAAGTACAAGATGAACCTGGAACATCTTGTGCCAGAAGGTAAAGAAGTGCTCAAAAAATGATGGAAAACATGTCATAAAGACACAGGAGCCAGTCTGACAGAGCTCCTACTGGCCAACTGAGCACCACAGTTAATAAAGGCAGCACACATTGAGTATAATATGAAGGAACAAAGAAGCAGAGCAGAGGGGGAGAAGAGAAAGGTCTTCTTTCTAGTAGAACGCCGACTAATAAAGGAGAAGCATGACAGAATCACTAGGGGAAGCTAAAACCACTAGGTGGAAGGTTCTTGGGTATCAAAGATAAACAAAGCCGGCTATTAGTTTAAGAGGTGAAAACAGATCTTATTCAGTAACTGCTGACAGTAGGGGAAAGAGCTGAACTCCCTTCTGATTGGCACAGAGGTGACTGGGTGTTTCAAGGGGAGAATGAGGGTGTAGGGAGGGGGCTCAAATGAGAAGTCACAGAGGGTTGGTCAGTGTAAGTGTGACCAGGCCAGCTGTGTCTGCTGCTGGCTGTGCTCCAAGGGAGGGCTCTGTTGCCACAGAGACCGGGGACAGAGGCCCGCATCGCAAAGGAATGGCTTTCAGGTATATGAGAAAGACGCTTCTGAGCTGAAGGAGATACAAATACATCTTGGAGGGACAGAGAAAGGATTCACAATTGTGAGCCCTTTTGAGTAAATGCTCTGAGAAATGGAGGTCGGGGCCTACCATCCGGTATCAGAACAAACAGTAAATTATTTTGACAGCCCTGAGGCTTTTCCAGACAGAAACTCAAGAGAGGGCTGGGTGTCCCAAGGATGTGGCTTTGCTGCTAGAAGCTGTGTTAAAGTTTGGTCAATTCTCTGTTTTTGTTCCCCCCACTTCTACCCTTTTTTTTTTTTTAAATCAAGTCTCTTTGTTCAGAGGTTTGGACGGAGTTCATGTGCAAAGGTTTTAGAGTCCTCATGGGTTAAAGAATATTTACACATTCTCGAAGTGTCTGTTGTCAGATTACTCGTTAATTAAAGGGAGGGAGATTACCTTTATAGAGGAGAAATCTGGTGGACACCGTCTTAATCAAGTGATGGAAGCGATCATCGCCAAAAACAAGACAAATGGCCATCGGGTGGCTCCTGACTTAAGGCACTGCTGTCAGTCATGTGGAACCTGAATCATATTAGTAGGAAAAAAGCCAGCAAACCCAAATTAAGGAACATTCCGGAAAACAAGAGGCCTGTACTTTTAAAAAATGCCAGTGTCATGTAGGACAGTAAAAGGTCAACCCCAGAGGAAAGGAAACTGAAGAGACATTAAAACTAGATGAAAAACCCCAATGAGCTATTACTATAGACCCATCAGAATGGCTAAAATGAAAAACACTGATAACACTAAATCCTGGCAGAGATGCAGGGAAATTGGATCACTTACAGACTGCTGGTGGGGATGTGAAATGGTATAGCCACTCTGGAAGAGAATTTGACAATTTCTTAAAAAATTAAGCATACACCATCCTACCACCTAGAAATTGCTCTCCTGGGCAACTATGCCAGAAAAAGAAAAGCTTATGTCCATGCAAAAAAGTCACATATGATTATTAATAGCAGCTTTATTTGTAATAGACAAAAACTGGAAATAACCCAGATATTCTTCAACAGATGAATGGATAAACGAACTGTGGTCCATGAAAATAAAAAGGAGCAAACTCTTGATACACTCAACAACCTGGATGGATTTCTAGAGAGCTAAACTGAGTGAAAAAAAGCCAGTCCCCAAAGGCTACATACTGTGTCATTCCATTTGTATAACTTTTTTTTTTTTTTTTGGCCATAGCCCACTGCATGTGGCATCTTAGTTCCTCCATCAGGGACCAAACCAGTGACCCCTGCAGTGGAAGCATGGAGTCCTAACCACTGGACCGCCAGGGAATTCCCCTATACAATGTTTTTTTTTATTTATTTATTTTTTATTTTTGGCTGCATTGGGTCTTCGTGGCTGAGCGCAGGCTTTCTCTAGTTGTGCTGAGCGGGGGCTATCCCTTGTTGCAGTGGGCGGGCTTCTCATTGAGGGGGCTTCTCTTGTTGTGGAGCACGGGTTCTAGGCGTGCAGGCTTCAGTAGTTGTGGCTCACGGGCTCTAGAACACAGGCTCAATAGTTGTGGCACACGGGCTTAGTTGCTCCGTGGCATGTGGGATATTCCTGGACCAGGGCTTGAACCCATGTCCCCTGCATTGGCAGGCGGATTCTTAACCACTGTGCGACCAGGGAAGTCTCCCTATATAACATTTTTGAAATGACAAAGTTATACAAATGGAGAACAGATTAGTGGTTGCCAGAGGTGAAGGAGGGGGATGGGCAGGAAGGAGGTAGGTGTGTCTATGAAGGGCAACCTGCGAGATTCTTTCTTTTCTTCCTTTCTCTCGTTCTCTCTTTCTTTCTTGCTGCGTTGGGTCTTAGTTGCAGCACGTGGGATATTTTGCTGTGGTGCGTGGGCTTCTCTCTAGTTGCGGCACGCAGGCTTAGCTGCCCCGTGGTACGTGGGATGTTCGTTCCCTGACCAGGGATCGAACTGGCGTCCCCTGCATTGGAAGGCGATTCTTAACCACTGGATCGCCAGGGAAGTCCCGGGATTCTTGAGTCTATGGAAATGTTCTGTATTGATGTTGGCTGCGTTGGCGTCAATATCCTGGTTGTGATGTGTGCCACAGTTCTACAAGATGGGAAAATTCGAATCTCTCTGCATTGTTTCTTACAATTATCGCAGAATAAGAAGTTTAATAACAAAAAATCTAAATGAATGAGATTATGGCTTAGATTCTGTATCGGAAAAAGGAGTTGATATAAAGGACAATACTGGGATAACTGGCAAAGTTTGAATATTGACTGTATATGTTAGAAAATATCAGTAATATTGTATTAGTGTTAAATTCCCTGAACTTGATAATAATTACACTGGAGTTATATAAGAACATGTTTTTGGCCCTAGCAGGTATATTAGATTATTTGGGGCTGACGAGTCTTGATTGCTATGCACTCTCAAATAGCCCAGCAAAAACAAAAAACAAAAAAGCTGATTTAATATATATCAATATAGGGTGTGTGGGTGTGTATAAGAGAGAAAAGTAATAAAGTGTGCCAAAATGTTAATAACGAGTGAAGAGTATATGGCATCACTGGGATAGTTCTGTAACCTTTCTGTACGTTTACATTTTTTAAAAAATATTTGATTTATTTACTTATTTACTTGGTTGCCCCAGGTCTTAGTTGCAGCTCTCAGCTCCTTAGCTGCAGCATGCAAACTCTTAGTTGCAGCGTGCATGTGGGATCTAGCTCCCTGATCAGTGATGGAACCCAGGCCCCCAGCATTGGGAGCGTGGAGTCTTAGCCATTGTGCCACCAGGGAAATCCCTAAAATTTATTTTCCAAAATAAACTATTTATTTATTTATATAAATTTATTTATTTACTTATTTGGTTGTGTCGGGTCTTCGTTGCTGTGCACGGCCTTTCTCTAGTTGTGGCAAGCAGGGGCTACTCTTCATTGCGGTGCACGGGCTTCTCATTGCGGTGGCTTCTCTTGTTGCGGAGCATGGGCTCTAGGTGCGCCGGCTTCAGTAGTTGTGGTGCGAGGGCTCAGCAGTTGTGGCTCACAGGCTCTAGGTGCGCAGGCTTCAGTAGTTGTGGCACACGGGCTTAGTTGCTCCGCGGCATGTGGGATCTTCCCAGACCAGGGCTCGAACCCCGGTCCCCTGCGTTGGCAGGTGGATTCTTAACTACTGCGCCACCAGGGAAGTCCCAAAATAAACTATTTAATTTAAAAAGAGTTCTCCATTAAGGCAACAAGTCACTAGAGGACAGAGAATGACCAGGGATGGTAAGGAACGCCAAGCCACAGGCTGTTTCGGTGCTGCCCTGAGACCTGTTTGCTCCGTTTGCTCCCAGCCCTCCTTCTCAGGAGTCTGTTCACCCAGATGAATCCTGTGGGGGAGGTTCGATCTACACACCTTAAAGGCAAATTTATTAGTTGTTTTTGGAACCCTACAAAATAAAGTAAAATTGAAAACAAAAAGGCATATCTTGACAAAATGCAGAGAGGAAAATGGGCAGGAGTCGTGCAGAGGGAAGAGGCGGACAGGTCACACAGAGCCACCTGTTTGCAGAGAAGTGAACTTTATTAGTCATTGTTTTCCTTTTCTTTTTCTTAAAACACCACTTTCCCTTTTCGTAGAGCAAAAATTAGTGTCAGGTTCTATAAATTGCTCCTCACCTTGGACACATAACTTCTCTAAAGCAGCTTCCACCGTGAAGGAGAACTAGGTTATCCCATAAAGCCGTCAAGCGCCTTCTTCCGTGAGCAAGTTTTTAGGCAGAATTTTCAAGAGAGGCAGAAGGTGTGGCTTCTTGCCTCATACATCCAATTAAAAAAAAAAAAGGATAAAGAGAAAGAAATCCAGCTGCTGAGAATTTCAGTGACACTAAAAATATCTCAGGACTTCCCTGGTGGTCCAGTGGTTAAGACTCCGCACTCCCAGTGCAGGGGGCCCGGGTTCCATCCCTGGTCGGGGAAGATCCCACATGCTGCAGGGTGCGGTCCCCCACCACCCAAAAAAATTCCTAAATAGGCAGAAATACTGCGTGAACTACTCGGGGCCCAAACTTTCTTTTGAAACAGGTGTTATGCAGTTTCAATTTGAACTCTTTCTGACAAGGTTTTCAGAAATCTTTCAACTAATGCTCTCCAAGAGCACAATCTTTTTAATAGACTTCAGAAAAAAACACCAACCCATATTACTTTTTTACGTTAAAAAATGTTGAAACAGTGCTGAACTTACAGAAAAGTACAAACCTTGTTTTCCTTGAACTATTTGAGAGTAAGTTTCCGCACGGCGCTTCATTTCTCCTAATGCCTCCGTGTGAGGCTGCGGCTACCTAGTCCTCTGACCCCATTCGGGTTATACCAGCTGACCCAATATTGTACTTTATCGCAAAAGGATCCCGTTCAGGCTCTCCTGTTGCATCTGCTTGTAATTATCTCTTTGGTCTGGAATAGTTTCTCAAGCCTTTTAAAAAAGATTTTTATGACCTTGACACTTTTGACGATTACAGGCCAGCTGTTCTGTAGAATGTTCCTCAGTTTGGGTTAGTCAGGTGCTTCCTCATGGATGGATTCAGGTTGTGTATTTCTACAGGAGCATCTCAGAAGTGATGCTGTGTGCCTCCAATTTCATCCTAACAGATGGCACGTAACTCCATTTCCCATCACTGATGGTGTCCAGTGAAAGTACTTCTTTTCCCGTTTGTAATTAACATTTACATTAATTGTAAGTATAATGTAATATTACTTGTGCATATTAGTAATTAATAGTATGTGTTTGGTGGCAAAGTGTTTTAAAACTGTGTAAATATTCTGTTCCTCATGAAACTTGGAGCTTATTCAACTATTTTTATTGGTGTGGACAGTGAGTTCCTATTTTATCTAGTGAGTTATAATCTGTCCGTTTTGTCACTTATTTTGATGCTCAGATGTTCTAGGTTGGGCCAATGGGAGTGCCTTCCAGCTGGCTTCCATGTCCTTTTGACACGTCCTCATCATTCTTTGAGCATTTTCTTACTTTCTGACAGAACAAGGCATCCTAGGCTCATCTTGTACTTAACCCTGAAAACAACAATTTCTCTAAGCACTCTGGCTCCCGTAACTAGAGAATGGCAATTAGAAGCCAAAATCTGGGCGCTCGATGGGCACAGTGCTATCAGGGTGTCACGGGTCCAGGCCTTCTCAGTGGACAGAGTTGGGGACACAGTTATGCATACACACGGTTACCGCTCTGTTTGTTTCTCTGCCTATCTCTCTAAACGTTCTGAAACTCCCATTCCAGTTCAACACAGTAGGGTTCATTCCCCCATCGGCCTCTCTGATGGTGACAAATCTGGTTCTCGATGGGCACAGTGCTATCAGGGTGTCACGGGTCCAGGCCTTCTCAGTGGACAGAGTTGGGGACACAGTTATGCATACACACGGTTACCGCTCTGTTTGTTTCTCTGCCTATCTCTCTAAACGTTCTGAAATCATTCCAGTTCAACACAGTAGGGTTCATTCCCCCATTGGCCTCTCTGATGGTGACAAATCTGGGTCCAATTATCCTTCTCACCCTACTTGGGGGCCAACACCCTTGCTCAGGCCTCATAATAATTGTTATGGATTCTTACATTGTGTAGTCCGGTCTCCAGCCCCGAGACTGACCCTGACCGTGCTACACCCGGGCAGCAATGCCAATTCCTTTGCTCCACTGCGTTACCAAGATTCAAATAGAATGAACTGATTGACTACAAGTAGCATCTGCTAAGAATCACTGAAGGCAGATACAACTGTTCCCTAGAATTCTACTGACTTAAAGTACTTAGAAATTATACCTAATTTACAACACCCTCTCCCTATGCCCTCGCCTCAGGGGCCTGAGGCTCCCGTTTACTGATGGGTGATGTTGGTTATATGGATTGCTCTGCAGTCACTGCACCTGTGTAAGCACGGGCTGCGTACACTCACCCCCAGTCTGGAGAGGACGTGCCCTGCAGTGCTCTCTCCTGCTTTCCATTCCGACAGCGGGGAAGGGGAGCTTTAGCTTATGTGCAGGGTATACGTGCATTCATGCGCACCGACAGGTATATGCAGCATGGATACATGTGCCTTGTTCAAGCTTCTAACAGACACGTTATGCTACGTATATCTTCACACCAGGACAGTGTGAACAGGATACCTCACTGCAGACCTGCTGCAGCCTCAGTGAGGCCCCGGCAGCTTTGGGTTTCTGAAGCCTCTCACCCTCACACCTGGCCAACGGATGGCTTTCCGAAAGGCTGAACATTTGTGAGGAGATTCCATTCTGCTTCCCTGCACAAATCTACCACTGTCCAGCAGGGTGTCTGAGGACCCTGGCAGACAACCCTTCTGCTGCCACCCCATGGGTCTAAACACGTGAAGTGCGTTCTAAAGAGGTAACAAGAGTTTCACGTGTGCAAGTTGTCCATCCCTCTTTGAACCTTAACCTATCTGCATGCACACCCGGTGAGCCCCTGACTTCACAGAACTGGCATTTCACATGAAGGGGTGCAATTAAAGTCAAGGTGGTGGCAGTGGGGGGTTAAGACCCCTCTGGAATCCTGGCTCGACCGCTTGTGATCTCGTGACTTTGGGCAGGTCACTTAACCTCTTTGAAATTTAATATTCCCTCCTATAGGACTGGGATAAAAATAGGGCTACATCAGGACACTGCTCCACAGATTGAATCAGGTTTAGAGTTTAGAAGCGAGCCTGGCATTTCTCTGGGATCCAGTGTATGTTAGTTAGGTTCTAAGCAGCAAAAGGCAGTTCACTTTCTTTTCCCCAACTGCTCTGCGTCACAGCGGGTCCTCCCCTCCGAGCAGAAAGATAGGATAACGGCTTGGTACCCATGCGCCGTATTTCATCGAATCTACAAGCCATCGATTTTAAGATACCCAATTTAAGAAATTATGTCTTTAAAAAAGAAAAACATGCTGCCACGTGTACTACGAAATGCCAAACGATTGTAAGACGCCCCCTAATTACTACGAGGATCTTCAAATGTCAAAAGAATTGCTTAGCGTAGGAGCCGCTGGGAAAGGGCATGTAATGCAAAGTGCGCGCACGTTTAAACGCGAAACCAGCTTCAGCTGCACTTGCTCGGTGCGCCGG
>NW_020176571.1:25072-36157 GCF_003031525.2 Neophocaena asiaeorientalis asiaeorientalis | reverse complement strand
GTGGGGGGGGAGGTAGGTGCTGGCACAGAGGTGTCCGGCGCTTGGGGACAGAGGCACGGGGACCGAGGTGGGGATATAGACGCAGGGACAGAGTCGCAGGGACAGACGCGGGGGCCGAGGTGGGGACAGAGGCGCGGAGGCAGACGCGGGGACAGAGGCGCAGGGACTGAGGTGGGAACAGAGGTGCGGGGACAGACTTGGGGACCTAGACTTGGGGACCTAGGTGGGGACAGACGGGGCCCCGCTCACCCCGCCCGCAGCGCCCGCCACGCCGCTGCCTGGAGGACCGGACGCGGTTGCTGAGTTTCTCCTTCATCCAACTTAGCAGCGCGGGTCTGACTCTTCGCTGCATCTGAGGCAAGTTTGGTGATACTTTTGGAGGCTTTCTTTGCAGGGAAGGCACAACGGGGCTGTGCTCAGATGCTACGTGGATAATTATGGGATTTTTTTGGGGCTGAGCGAATTATCATAATGGTCTGTATTCGTTAATACGTATATTAGATCAGTGAAAATTTCCCACGCTGATATATTTATTTGGACTTTTTTTGCACGACTGTTTTTAATTAAAGAAGAAATTGCAAAATCCGCCTCCTACCGTCTCCCTCTTTTCCTGGAAGAAAGCTAGATTTAGACCTTTAAACCTAAAACTCTGTTCTATGACCCCTGAAAAATCTGGGTTCAAAGTGTTTTGAAAACTAAAGCAGAGCCTTTAACTTCATGCTTTACAGCATTGAGGTAGTTATACTTTGAAATTGCTCAAAAAAGAGGCAAATACTTAAAACATTTCTTTCTGGTGTTATATTGTGAGAGTGAGGCGGACGGTTCAGGCCTAGACATCCAGGTGGTCTAATGTGCTCATCCAAATCGGACTAATACAGGTGCACAGATCCATCCTGGTTTTTGGATCACTATCAAAGAACTGAAAAAAAAAAAGAAACCGCTTTTTGTATTTTCACTAAAAAGAAATGTGTTGCACAGTTTGGGCACTTTTACATAATGATGAGCTTGCAAAGGGGAAAATGGGTTTCATCTGGAGTGTTCTCATCTGTGTGCCCAGCACATTACCATCACTTGAGAAACACACACGAATGATTAAGAATGAGGTCTGAATCTGTCGTTGCCTTGATGGGTTGGATTTAGAACACTGTGAGGCTTGTGTCATTGGCTCTTTTCCTGGGCTGGTGGTTTTTCTTCCTGTGGTGGAAAAGAGGGTCTGATTTATGTTCTTCTGGCTTAAAACGCCTTAAAAAGAGGCATTTTATGCTTCTGGCTTAAAAAGAGGCTGATTATGATCAGCCCTGAGCGGGTCACGTGACCATTGCTGAAACAGTCACCTTGGGCCCTGAGTGGCCAGGGCTTTGAGCCAGACTGTGCATGTGGGCTCCATCCAGTACTCATATTCTGAAAGTGGAGATAGTGTTTGTAAAGAAGAGGTGAGTATGCTACCAAAAGGTGGGGCACTGGGCTGGCAGAAATGACAGGCGTCCACTGGGGTCATTTTCAAGGTTGCGGTACATGTTGCCAAGTGGTCGTCCAGGCTGGCTGTGGCAGTGTCCACTCCCAGTAGCTGGCTGCTGCTGTGGACCCGGACTGAAAGATCTCTCTGCACAAGTAACACCAAGAGGTCTTCACTGGTGACCCCTTAAGTGGAAATAAAGCAGCCGGGAATCATGCACCTTTAGGGAGAGCAACGCTGGGACTCAACTGAAAACAGTCTTCATGAAATGACCTGAAGGTAGCTGGTCTGCAGTAAATCCTCTATGCCGGGGGCCAGTCGCCTGCAGCCTGAGCTTGGTCAGTGCTTGTCTAGAACAGCTTCTCAACCTTAATGCTTGCGTAGGTCACCTAGGAATCTCGTCAAAAGGCAGATTCCAAGCCTGCCTTTTTAACAAACTTCAGGTGATGCTGTTGCTGCAGGTCCAGAGACCTGCCTACCTGCTTCCAAGATGCTGGACCAGTGGTTGCCAATATTTTAGCGGAACAAAAGAAAAAAATTGAGGACCCAGCTCCCCTTCAGATAAGAACTGAACTCTTAGTAGCCATTAATTGAGAAAACACACTGAAAATCTCTGCATTCAGGAAAGCTTTTACACCTTTTGGCAGAACACTAAAGGGCTGAGTGTTAGATTCAGTGTTTGGTTACAGTTGAGGCCATTTGCCCCTCACCTTTGCTTAAATGCACAGTAATTTCAGCACATCACTGGGACTGTAGAACGGGAGGATCTTACAGCAGTTATCGCAGGAGAAATATTTGGATTCTCAAGAAGACTTTTAGTGTGGTTACTTCAGTAGTTTCTAGTGAACAAACTGCAGGTGCTAAGTTCTGAAAACTACAGCATTAGGGCTTCCCCCGCCCCCAACCCCATGGTCGTTACTGTCTTAGTAGCCCTTTAAACACATAGTGTCTGCTACCCCATAGTGTTTGAACATCTCACATAAGTACTTGACGAGACTATTCCAAAGTCTCTGATGAGGGATGATGAAACCGTCTCCCCATCTTTCTCCTCTGACCAGGATTTCTTGTTACGTTCTTCTGTGCTGTAATTACCCTCCTGTACGCATACTGAAGGATGTGAACAAAACACTATATACAAGACAGTCTACATAACTTGTAGGTCCCCTAGTAAAGTAAAAACTTGGGGCTCCTTATTAAACAATTGTGAAGAACTTCAGGACTGCAACAGGAGAGCATTAAACCAAGCCGGGGTCTTCTGAGTGCAAGTCTGGGCAGCTACACAGGTTGTGTACTCGCCAAGTCAGCCCTGACTAAAGTCTGTGATTCCCAAACCATTCATAGCCTTCATCTTCTTTGTTCCACTGTTGATGACAACTGTATGGCATTGACATTTAAAAAACTGGTTTTCCAGTCTATAAATATTTCTTCAATCAGACTTGCAAGGAGAGAATCTGACCGAACTCACCATTAACCCGCTGTTCTGTTTAAAAGAGGCTCTGGTTGTTTCTGCCTGTTCAGATGCCTGATATACATGATATAGAAGTAGCACATTTAAAACTATCACTGTTTTTTTTGTGTGTGTGTGTGCACACAGCGGAATATAATTCAGGAAAATTATTTTTAGGAATGTATTTTCCAGAGCAATGTTGTCCCTAGGATTCATAGTTTGGGTAACTGTCAAAAGTTGAGAGTTTTATTTCCAACTATTAAACTGAGTGACAATCTAAAGCCATCATTTGAACAACAGTTTTTAGCCTCCATAAGTAGACCAAACATTACAAAGAGCAGTGTGCTTGATTCACGTGTGTAGTCTGTGGTTTTTGAAGTTTGACTACTGAGAACAAGCTGTGTTTGGGGTGCTTTGGTTCTTTTCAGATTTTTTATATTCTTTATCACACCTGGATTGAATGATGATTTAATTATTGATTTTTTTGTAGATACGTTTGGAGTTTTTCCTCCTCATGTTAAGTGGTAAAGTTGATGTTCTGGTTTTAATTCATCTTCACAAGATGTGAAGAATTTGCAAATAGGGTTTTTCTCTTGAAAGACTCATGGCTTAATTGGGATTAATAATTAAATTTAAAATTAAATTAATAATTAAATAATTATTAAATTATTAATAATTAATAATTAAAATTTAATTGGGATTAAAATTAAAATAATTAAAATAATTAAAATTAAAATTAGATACAGTCTAACTCTGTTATTCTCAATTACTTTTAAAATTTAATAAAGTTGTAAGCCAAAAAAGATATAATATCCTCTATAAACTGTTTAGCAGACTTACTCTCTCTTTACTATATGTATTAATTTCTTTTCCTTTTTTAAGATTTTAAAATAAATTTATGCATATAATGGCCCAGACCATTCACTGTTGCAGCATCTTTCTTTTGCAGTGAAAATTATGCTTTTATATCTCAACATACAAAGTACAATATATGAGATTTTCTACCCTAAGTTGTGTGGATCATTTGCAACTGGATATTCAGATATTAACAGTTAATCCAAGTGACCACCCCCCCGCCTTTCTGTTACACTGGTCACATGGGGTGGTAACCAAAGTGATCACTTGATTGTGTACCAGCGCAGGGACACCAGAAGGGGACTGGGGTGGGCGTTTGGTGGATGGCCTTTCAAAGGCTGAGGCCAAGGAGCAGATCTCAGATGAATAATAATAATAAAGTGAAGCCACGCTTTGGTACTTTTCTACTTCATCTGAAAAATGTAAGTCTTCATACAACGTTTAGCATGCATTTGGATGCAATGCCACTATCATTAAGTGCTCTGGCAGTAGGTGGGAGCGACTGGTCTTTCGGTATGATTCAGGGTTTTCATTTTAGGTCTTTTATTATCTGTCCTTGAGTGTGTGCTCCTGTCTGTTTACTTGGTACCAGCCTTGGCAGTCTGTCTTCAGCCCACGTCCACCGGGACATTCCCATGTATCCACTAGGGGGCAGTGCCGACATTCCCATGCCTGGTTAGGCTTCTGCTTTTCTCACTGGAGAGAGAGATCTAAGGGCATCTGCCTTAAGAACTTCTCTAGTCAATTAAAACTGAGCTTGTTGGGGAAAGTCCTGGAAGTGATTTGTGGTTCAGATCTGTCAGCAGTTGAGTTAGCTGTGCCTTCACTGCTGGGCTCTGTGCGTGCTCTTTGCAGAGAATGACTCCACACCCGCATCAGACCATGTCTGTTTGCCTCAGACCACTGGCCTTGACTCCAAGTTCCAACTAATTAATTAACTAATTAATGATAAAATGAACACTTATGAAACCCTTCCCCCCAAACTAGAACATTACTGGCGATTACATGCTCTCTACTTCTCTCATCCCTCTGCCTGTCCATTGGAGGTAATGACCTGGTCTTTTTTTGTTTTTTTAAAATATTTATTTATTTATTATTTACGTGGCTGCCCCAGGTCTTAGTTGCGGCAGGCGGGCTCCTTAGTTGCAGCTCACGGGCTCCTTAGCTGCAGCATGCACGTGGGATCTAGTTCCCTGACCAGGGTTTGGACCCGGGCCCCCTGCATTGGGAGCACAGAGTCGTAACCACTGTGCCACCAGGGAAGTCCTTGGCCTGGTCTTTTTGATCTTCATTATCCATTTAAAAATCCTTGTCACACATGCACGTTGATGCCTAAATAGCGTAGTGTCTCATTTTCCTTGAGTTTGAATCTACAAAACGAAATACTAGATCTTATCTTCTAAGAATTGCCTTTTGACTCAACATTGCGTTTCTAAGATTCACCCTATTGTGACATGCTCACTCAGGTGCAACTGAGGAATATTATTTCATTGTGTAAATTTATTACAGCTCACGTACCCGCTCTCCCGACATTTGGGTCGAGCGCTTGGATTGTTTCCATGTTTTTGCTGCACAAACAGCACTGCTATGAACATTCTTGTTTATGTCTCCAGGGACACATGTAAGAATTTCTCTTTTGAATTTTTAGGTTGAAGTTAAGTGAATGTTTAACTTTACAAGATGATGCCACGTTGTTTTCCCAAGCGACTGTACCATTTTACACCCTCCCCTAGTAGTATATAAAAGACCCTATTTATCTACATCCCCTCCAACACTTGGTTCCATCAGAATTCTTAACTGTTGCCGGTTGAATAGTGTAAAATGGTATCTCATTATGGTCAAGGTTTGCACTTCCCTGACCACTAGTGACCACTTACTTTTTATAAAAACTAAAATTCTGGAATGTCTACATTTTATTCCAGTCCTGGCTTGGGTTCACCTGTGCAGGTCTGCTCACAGCCCTTTGCACACTCTTCCCCACATCCTTCTCCCCCAGACCCCTGGGCTTTTTTTGCATAACACCTGCCCTGCCTCAAGGTGCCCCTTATTTTAAACCATACCCTTTCCTCTTTAATAAACTCAGATCCAGACTCACTTTCCCCATGAACCCTGCCCTCGTGAATATCAGTGAACTTAGGTCACTTCATTAAACCACTGAATCCTGACGGGCCTCTGAGCCACTGGCTAGAGTACAGACGGGGGCAGGTCATTTAGCTACGTATATTAAGAGCCTTAAACTTCGTACACTGTGACCTTGTAATTATATTTTTAAGAATATGTCCTAGGGCTTCCCTGGCGGCGCAGCGGTTAAGAATCCACCTGCCAATGCAGGGGACACGAGTTCGAGCCCTGGTCCAGGAAGATCCCACGTGCCATGGAACAACTAAACCCGTGTGCCACAATTACTGAGCCTGCGCTCTAGAGCCCGCGAGCCACAACTACTGAGCCCGTGTGCCACAACTACTGAAGCCCGTGTGCCTAAAGCCTGTGCTCCGCAGCAAGAGAAGCCACCACAATGAGAAGCCCGTGCACCGCAGCGAAGAGTAGCCCAAGAGTAGCCCCTGCTCACGGCAACTAGAGAAAGCCCACGCTCAGCAACAAAGACCCAATGCAGCCAAAAAATATATATATATAAATAAATAAATTTATATAAAAAAAGAATATCTCCTAGATAGTTAAAGATTTTTTTTTGAAGTGGACCATTTTTAAAGTCCTTATTGAATTTGTTGCAATATTGCTTCTGTTTTAGTTTCTTGGCCGCGAGGCATGTGGAGTCTTAGCTCCCCGACCAGGGATCGAACCCGCACCCCCTGCATTGGAAGGCGAAGTCCTAACCACTGGACCGCCAGGGCGGCCCCTCTCCTAGACATTGATTTAGCGTCTGGTTGTATCTGAAGGCCACAGGTTTATTTGCACGGGGACAGAGGAGCCATTGAGGAAACAGCAGGGGTTGTGCTCAAGCTTAGACCCGGGGGCAGGCCTGAGCCCTGGGGAGAGATGGCTTCCCGCAAAGCTGAAGAACTTGGTGAAATGAAAAGGCACGAGGCAGTGGGAGGACTGGGCTTGTATCCCACTTCCATGTGAAGGCCCTGCTTGTAGATACGAGGGAACCTTTGTGCATGGATTGCTGTGTCGGGCAGTGCCCTGCAGACACCAGTGGGCACTCCAGGGCAGGTAGGGACAGGGTATGGTGCTTGTGACCTCGCTCCAAAACACAAGAGACTCCTCCTGAGATTCCCACACACCTGGGGAGAATTCACAGGCTGAAGCCTGTGTTGCCAGGAAGACTGGGTTCTGGTTAACATGACCTGGTTTATAGCTGCAGTTTTGTTGTGTCCATGACCTTTGGTTTGCCTGAGGAAAAATCACATAGGTAGAAAAAGGTTTTATACCTAAAAATGTTCACTGCGGTTTTTTTTATAACTGCAAAAAATCGAAGACAGCCAGAACATTCTGCAATGTTCTGTTGCTACATCAGGCATCACTGTGAAACGGTTGAAAATATACTGCTTTTTCCATTTCACATTATAACAAGGATATTTGATTACAGGCCTCTCTCAGTTGCTTGTGCCCATGCAAGGGAAAAGGAGAAAGCCCAGGGCGGAAAAGAATGTGTCAGAAAGTTTATGTATGTGAATATATACATATGGGCGTGGCGTTTGGGTTCCCAAGGACATTCGCCAGCCAGTCCTGGCTGAGTCTCAGCATTTCTTGGTGTGGAGCCCGTTGAGAAGAAGTCTCTATACCCTGTGTGTGTGGGTTTTGTCTGAGAAAGCTCAATAGACTCAAGGCCCTGCCATTGATTTGCCCTCCTTTGACGGTGTAGTCCCAGCTGAGCTGTGCGTGGGGAAGGTCTGCTGGGGAGCACCCTTGGGAACGACACCCAGAGGGTGAGCACAGCAGGGTGGGCAAACGGAGGACTTGAACTCCCAAAATTTGTGACAGAGGCTTCAGCCAATGCTAAGGGGAGCTCGGGGGCTGGGTGACCCTTCAGGCAGGTGGTAAGGCCCTTAGGCCCCCATATCGCCCAGACTCTGGATAGGGACCGGGCCAGCTTTCTTCACTGGGGTGAATTCTGGAGGGGGCCTCAGCTGGGGGCCGTCGACCACCAACACCCGGTGGCCTGGGGAAGGGCTCCTGTTCCGCCGGAGTGTGAGTGGTCACCACCTCCCGCCACAGGCAGACATAGCTGTTCCCAGCCCCAGTTACTTGAACGGCCCTGTGTACAACACGTGTGGGTGTTCACAGCAGCCCCTTCCCCAGGAGCCAGGACGGGCTTCCTTGGGTCCAGCGTGTGGACAGCAAGGAGAGGGCTTTGAGCAGCCTTCAGGCAGTGGAGGGCCTGGGAGTGAGGAACAGGGAGACCCAGGTGTCTTGGTCTGGACCCCTTGGTGAATGTTGAACCATTTGCCAGAACAGAGAGCCCAGGGCAGAGGCTGCGGCCGTGGGTCCCAATGAGGACACAGTGGGAATGAGGGACCAAGGGGACGGAGTCTCACTGAGTTGTCGTTTCTCGCCCTAGAGCTTGGCGGGCCAGTCTCCCCAGACACTGATCTCCCCCCAAGCCTGGCTCTTGGGGATCAGAACTGATCACATGGATATGCTTCCCCTTCTCTCATCCTTTCCTCTGCGGTGTGTTTTCACAGAGGTCCGGCCAAGGCCGGCTCATGAGAGCTCTTCCCGGAAGTGAGGTCGCACCGTCCTGAAGACGCCCTGCAGCTGCCGTCCGGGGGTCTTGGAGTGACTGCTGATGGGTATGGTTCCGGGTCCCTAGGCCGGTCTTGGCTGTCTCAGCGTTTCTCAGCAAAGCCCATTAGGAGAAGGACGGGAGCAGCAATGGGAAGAGACACAGGGAGCCCCGAGCCCGGGCTCCCAATGGGCCGAGAACCCCAGTCTTCTCTCTTGACTGCGCAGAAATGCTTTGCTCGTCCGCCGGACCGTAGAGTTTTGTGGTTGCCGATTGCTGCTCTTTGTGCCTCCACTTCTGCATCTGTGAAGTGGGGATGATTATGCCCCGGAGCCCATAGGATTGTTGGGAAGAATAACGAGGTTGTTGTGGAAGCTGCTTTAATCTTGCGCTTGGCATGTCGTGGCCCCCAGCCTTCCCCCGGGTGCTAGTGTGACTGGTGACAAGGTGCTTCTGCTGACTGGGTTCCTGCTGACCACGGATTCTTACGTTCTTCCTGCCCCAGCTCGTACACCAGAGCCCTTTCTCTGGGAGCTCTGAGATTAGTGGACTCCCTCCCTCTTAAATTACACACCTTGTGGGGTCTGCGGAGCCCAAGGTTGGGTGGGAAAGGGGGAGGTTGGTTGCTAGTGGGTCAGAGAAATACTACCTTTTGGTTTTCTCACATCCTCGTAAGTTCCTTGTGGTTTCCAGCCTCTCAAGGTGAGTTTAGATGAGGTGGATCTCCCCCAGAGCTTTCTTCTGATTCCCTTCCACCACCTGGTAGGGCCTGGGCAGGGGCCTTACCCCCGGGGCCCAGAGTAGATTGCCTGGGAGATGACTCTCGGCCCTGAGCCCGTAGATGCCCGCTGTGAGCCAGCTCTGTAGGGACAGCTTGGGTGGGCAGGGCCCCTAGTTCTCCCCAATGCACTGTCTGTAAGGTTTCTCTTCCTTTGCTCTTACTGTTGCTTGGGTTATAAGTTTGACAACGAGTGATACACCTCCTTGTGGCCTCTCTTTTCCTGACGGACTGTTAAAACTTCTGCTGCTAATTCACTTTGCAGAGGCTCGTGTTTCTCTCTCCTTTCCAATTTGTTTCCAAGCTCCTTAGTGAATTCTTTGTGCCTCTGGGAGTACCTTATAGAATCTCATGTCCTTAGGAGGGTCTAGAGGAGTGTTTGGTGTTCGTTGAATTCTGTGGCAGGGCTTCCCTCAGTACCTTCCCTCTGCTCTTCATAGGCCCGGTGGGTTTACACAACATTGGGCAGACCTGCTGCCTTAACTCCCTGATCCAGGTGTTCGTTATGAACGCGGAATTCACCAAGATATTGAAGAGGTAAGGCAATTGTTCAGGCGGATAAATGTGTATATTATTTTATGTTTTCAATTATTCAGTTATTCACAGTGGTTTGGACTTTTAGAAGTCTACTTCCAAAAGCTAACAGAGAAAAGATCTTGCTTTGCACAATCTAGACTATATACTATAATCATCTAAGATGATTTTTAAAAAATGTAAATGCTGATCCCACCCCCAGATATTTGGTTCCACTTGGGGCCTAGGTGGGTGTCTAGGGTGGGGCCCAAGCATTCGTACTTTTCAAAAGATTCCCCAGGTGATTCTAAAGTGTAGCCAGATTGGCAGCCACTGACTTGGTTAAAAGGAAGTGGGGACCCTGCCAGTGTCTAATCAAGGGGCAGGTCTATGAGTCTATTGATTTTTCTCAAATGAAACACATCCACACTCACACAGTATACACATCGTGAGAACCCTTCTTTCTTTCTTTTTTTAATGATTAAAATTTTATTTTATTTTATTTTTATTTATTTTTGGCTGCACTGGGTCTTCGTTGCTGCGCGCGGGCTTCCTCTAGTTGTGGTGAGTGGGGGCTACTCTTTGTTGCGGTGCACGGGCTTCTCATTGGGGTGGCTTCTCTTGTTGCGGAGCACGGGCTCTAGGCGCACAGGCTTCAGTAATTGTGGCGCGCAGGCTCAGTAGTTGTGGCTTGCGGGCTTCAGAGCACAGGCTCAGTAGTTGTGGCGCACAGGCTTAGCTGCTTCGTGGCATGTGGGATCTTCCTGGACCAGGGATCGAACCTGTGTCCCCTGCGTTGGCAGGCGGATTCTTAACCACTGTGCCACCAGGGAAGCCCGAGAACCCTTCTTTCTTCTCAACCTGTTCTGCAGAGACATGCTGAGACTCCGCCAGGACTGACAGGCAAATTTCCTTGGGAATTCAAGCACCACGCCCATATGTATATGTTCACATACATAAACTTTATCACTCATTCTTTTCTGCCTTTTGCTTTCTCCTTTTCCCCTTCCATGGGCATGGGCAGTTGAGAGATGCCAGTGATGAAACAAACCATTGCCAAGATACACTGCCATTCCTTTATGTGTCCTTCCCAGGGCCTAGGTCATACTTGCTTTTGGCCTTTGGAGAACTTCAGACTGGCCATTTTGCTGTGGGTGCAGGACCTACTGCACCTGCCGTTCGTTTTGGTGTGACTGCCGTGCAGGGTGGGGAGAGGGGTGAGGCCGCAGCTGTGCTGATTCCCCTCTCGAGAGGATACTCCCGTATAGCTGATTTGCTAACACGGTAGCTCTTCAACCTTGTCTATATGTCTAAATCATCTAGGAAACTTAAAAATCCTGGAAAATGGC
>NW_020176571.1:678-24970 GCF_003031525.2 Neophocaena asiaeorientalis asiaeorientalis | reverse complement strand
CCAGAAATTCTGATGTAGCTAGTCTGCAGAGTGGCCTGGACGTGAGATTTTTGAAAGTTCTCCCATGTGATTGTGGTGTGCCCCCGGCACTGGGAACCGCGGGGACAGGGAGGTTCGTGGCTGTTCTCACCCGGCAGGATGACAGTGCCAAGGGGAGCTGCGGAGCAGAGGAGAAGTGTCCCCTTCCAGCTGCTCTTGCTACTGGAGAAGATGCAGGACAGCCGGGAGAAAGCGGTGCGACCCATGGGGCTGGCCTACTGTCTCCAGATGTACAATGTACCACGTAAGGCGGTCCTCCTCCAGGAGCTCGGGCTCCTGGCCTGGTGCTCTGAGAGGCAGGGGAGCGCGAGGGGGAGGGGACACGGGAGGGGGCAGCAGAGGAGAGGAGAGGAGAGGAGGGGGACTGAGGCTCAGTGAGTGAACAGGAAGGAAACCCTTGTGTCGGAGGCACGTGTGTGGATGTGAGATATCTTAAGGAACCCCCATCTTCCAGGTGCAGCACTGATGTTATCTATGCATGTATTACTTCCACACTCACTCTTTTTCTGCCTCCCAGTGGAGTAAGTAAGCCTAAGAGTCTCCTCAAAGCTGCTTCAACTGCAGGTAAAGGATTCTAGGGAAACAGAATAAAGGATTCATAAGGAGAAACCATGTTCTACAAAAGGAAACTCTTAAATAGCTTAGTTTTTTGTAACAGCCTTAATGAAATATACATCACATACTGTAAAATTCAGTCAATTAAAAATGTACAATTCAGAGGTTTTTAGTATTTCACAGAGTTGTGCAATTATCACCACAATCTAAATTTAGCAAATTTTCATCACCCCCCAAAGAAACCCCATACCCATTAGCAGTCATTCTCCTTTGTTTTCTTCTAGGTTTTATACTTTTAGCTCTTACATTAGATCCATGTTTCACTTAGAGCTAAATTTTGTGAATGGTGTGAGATAGGAGTCCAACTTCATTCTCCTGCATGTGGGCATCCAATTGTTCCAGCACCATTTGTTGAAAATACTACTCTTTCCCCACTGAATTGATTCAGTCTCTTTCCTTGTTACAACAAGCATCCTTTCATTTCAGCTTGACGAACTCCTCTCAGCTGTCCTTGTAAGGCAGGTCTAGTGGTGATGAGCTCTCAGTGTTTCTTTGTCTGGGAAAGCCTTTGTCTCTCCTTCATTTCTGAAGGACAGTGTTGCTGGATACAGTTTTCTTTATCAGCAGTTTTCCCTTTCATCACTTGCCCTATCATCCCACTTTCCCATGGTCTGTAAGGTTTGTGCTGAGAAATGTGCTGATAGTCTTATGAGGGTTCCCTTGTAGGTGATAAACTTCCTGTCTCTTGCTTTTAAGATCTCTCTTTGTCTTTGATTTTCGACATTATTTTTGACAGTATTGTGATGTGTCTTGGAGAACATCTGTTCGAAGGGAATATGTTTGGGGACCAGTGAGCTTCATGAACTTCAATGTCTAAATCTCTCCCCAGATTTGGGAAGTTGCAGCCACTATTTCTTTAGATGAGTTTTCGGCCCCCTTTCCTCTCTCTTCTTCTGGGACTCCATTGAAGTGTAGGTTGTTTCTCTTAATGGAGTCCCATAGATTTTCTTCAATCCTTCTCAGTCTTTTTGCTCCTCTGACTGGACAGTTTCAAATGACCTGCCTTCTAGTTCACTGATTCCTTCTGCTTGGTCCAGTCTGCTTTTGAAGCTCTCTGTTGAATTCTTCAGTTCAATATTCTTTAGCTCCAAAATTGCCCTTTGGTTCTTTTTTATGTTCTCTATCTCTTTGTTGAACTTCTGTTTTTCTTGTATTGTTTTCCTGATTTATTTAAATTGTTAATCTGTGTTCTCTGGTAGCTCTCCGAGCATCTTTAGAGCAATTATTTAGAATTATTTTTCGGACAATTTGGTATCTCCATTTCTTTGGTTTCAGTTACTGGATGTTTACTGTTTTCTTTTGGTGGTATCACGTGTCCCTGATTGTCCATGATCCCTGTAGACTCGTACTCGTGTAGGGACTTTGCTAAGAAGGACCTTCACCTGCAGCTGGGGTGTGCTGTGATCCAGGTGTGGTGGTGTGAGGCTTGTGGTGGCTCTGGGTCTGGGTGGGTGTGATATCTCATTGGCTCAGGCTGCTGGGGTCCACGACCTCGATAACTGTGCCATCCTTGGAGAGAGCTGCAGGGGGTCTGAAGTAGCTGTAAGGGCTGTGAGGTAGTATTTCATTGTCGTTTTTTTTTTTTTTTTTTGTGGTACGCGGGCCTCTCACTGTTGTGGCCTCTTCCGTTGCGGAGCACAGGCTCCGGACGCGCAGGCTCAGCGGCCATGGCTCACGGGCCCAGCCGCTCCGCGGCATGTGGGATCTTCCCGGACCAGGGCACGAACCCACGTTCCCTGCGTCGGCAGGCGGACTCTCAACCACTGCGCCACCAGGGAAGCCCTTCATTGTAGTTTTGATTTATATTTCCCTAATGATTAGTGATGCTGGCCATCTTTTCATGTGCTTACTGCCATTTGTATGTCTTCTTTGGAAAAATATCTATTCCAGTTCTTTGCCCATTTTGGATTAGTGATGCTGGGCATCTTTTCATGTGCTTACTGCCATTTGTATGTCTTCTTTGGAAAAATATCTATTCCAGTTCTTTGCCCATTTTTGAATTGGGTTATTTTTGTTGTTGAGTTTAAAAGTTCTATATATTCTGGATGTTAATCCCTTATCAGATATATACTTTGCAAATATATTCTCTCATTCTGTGGGGTGCCTTTTTACTCTGGGGATACTGTCTTTTGATGCATACATTTAAAAAATTTTCATGAAGTTGAAGTTTTCTATGTTTTCTTTTGTTACCTGTGCCTTTGGTGTCACATCCAAGAAGTCATTGCCAAATCCAAGGTCATGTGCTTTTGTCCTATGTGTTCTTCTAAGCATTTTATTGTTTAGGGTCTTACATTTAGGTCCTTGATCTGTTTTGAATTAATTTTTGTATATGCAGTTAGAAGCGTTCAACTTCATTTCTTTGCATGTGGATATCCAGTTTCCCCAGCATCATTTGTTGAAGAGACTATCCTTTCCCGACTGTATACTCTTGGCTCTCTTGTCAAAAATTATTGGACCATACATTTGAGGATTCATTTCTGGACTCTTTATTCTATTGCATCAATCTGTATGTCTGTCCTTATGCCAGTACCACACTGTTTTGATTACTATAGCTGTGTAGTAAGTTTTGAAATGAGAAAGTGTGAGTCCTCTAGTTTGTTATTCTTTTTCAGAATTGTTTTGGCATTTGGGGGTCCCTTAAGACTCTATATGAATTTTATGATGAGTTTTTCTATTTCAGCAAATATCTTATTGGGGTTTTGTTAGGGATTGCATTGAATATGTAGATTGCTTTGGGTAGTATTGACTTTTAAATAATACTAAATATTCTAGTCCATGTACATGGAATGTGTTTCCATTTATTTATGACTTCTTTAATTTCTTTCAGCAGTGTTTTGTAGTTTTCATAATACAACTCTTTTACCAATTTGGTTAAGTTAATTCCTAAGTATTTTATTGTTTTTGAAGCTATTATAGGTGGATTTGTTTGTGTTATTTCATTTTCAAATTGTTTATTGTTCATGTATGTATAGAAATACAATTGACTTTTGTGTGTTGATTTTGTATCATATTTTTAATTTCATTTATTAGATCTAAAAGCTTTGTTTCGTGGAGTCTTTTAACATATGAGATTATATCATCTGCAAACAGTGGTAATTTTACTTCTTCCTTTCCAATTTGGATGCATTTTATTTCTTTTCTTATCTAATTGCTCTGGCTAGAACTTCCAGTACTGTGTTGAATAGAAGTGGTGAAAGCAGGCATCCTGCTTTTACAGAGACCCGCACTCCACTCTCCTAGTTGTATGTCACCTTTCTTTAGCTTTCCATAGCAGTTTGTACACCTGGGGAATTTTTCTCATTCTTCTTCTTCTTTAAAAATAAATTTATTTATTAATTTTTTTTTTTTTGGCTGAGTTGGGTCTTCGTTCCTCTGTGTGGGCTTTCTCTAGCTGTGGTGAGCGGGGGCTACTCTTCCTTGCGGTGCGCGGGCTTCTCATTGCGGTGGCTTCTCTTGTTGCGGAGCACGGGCTCTAGGCATGCGGGCTTCAGTAGTTGTGGCACGTGGGCTCAGTAGTTGTGGCACACATGTTTAGTTGCTCCACGGCATGTGGGATCTTCCCGGACCAGGGCTCGAACCCACGTTCCCTGCATTGGCAGGTGGATTCTTAACCACTGCGCCACCAGGGAAGGCCCTAAATTCTTCTTTGAATTGTGAGTACATGGATACTTGCCTCCCACTAGACTATAGGTTTCTTGGGGATAGGAACTTTCTCTGGCCTCTGCAATGCCTTGCACGTAGCAGGTGTGAAGGAAGTTATGGGTTGGGCAAGCATCCCTGTATTTCTTAGATGAATCGGGACTTCTGGTTCTGGGATGGTCAGATGTGGCAAGGTGGCTCTACGTGGCAAGCTGACGCGACTCCCTTTATGTCCTGTGTGGTGGACAGCCTTCTGAAAATAATTCCCTGGAGACTGCATCAGTGCAGCCTGCTACCAGGCTGCTTGTCTACAGTTTGGGATTATTAGCTTGGAATGTGGATTAATTAACCATTCAACTAATATGTAATTTTCACCTGTTATGTGCCAGTTACTGAGCTGGTAAGGGAATTAGACTGACAGAGTATTTGCCTCCATGGAGCTGACAGTTTAGAGGAGAGACACAGGCCAAAACAAAATACAACCCCAAAACATTAAGTACAGATTGTGATAAGTATCATGGAGGAAATGGTGTTGAGATAGCAGATATGAATGTTTAATACCTTTTCTTGCAACGTCTTTGCAACTCGGGGACATGGACTCATTCACCCCTGTGCACCGCTTGTAGCCTGATGTTCACGTGTGTAGGATTCATGGCTTATTCCTGCTTCCTCTCCGCTAGCACCCTCTATCACTGAGAAGGTTATTTCCCTTCTTGTTTTCCCATACACCTTTGGGGAAGACCTGGGTCAGGTATTAGTGTTGGGAAACTGCTCAATTTTAAGGGGAGTGAATAAAGAAAATACGGAGAGGCATAGAGAAGTCAGTGGCCACAGGAGTCCAGTTGGAGGCTTGGCAGGGACATAGGAGAGAATCCACCACTGACTATTGGTTTTGTGTAGCTGGGTTCACCAGCGGAGGCCAGCAGGGGTGGGTGGCAACTCAGAGGACAGAAGACTTGTGTGATGCAGTGGGGCTGGGGCTGGACTTTGAGTTTTAAAAGGAGTTCTCAAAATCAATACCAAGCTTATCTTTCATTTTCATGACCGAACATCCTGTGGAAACTTAGCCTGAAAGCGGGGAAAGGCAACGTCATGAGTGTTCGCCTGCATCTAGGTAGCTGGGGCAGGAGGGCAGGACAGGTGTCCCTGGGTCCTCACCCTGGGCGTTACTTTTCTCTTTGGCCAGTGTTTGTCCAGCATGATGCTGCCCAGCTCTACCTCACAGTCTGGAACCTGATTAAAGACCAAATCACAGATGCGGACTTGGTAAGTCCTAGAACGAGAGAGCTCAGAAGGTGAAGATGCTGTCCGTGTGACGTGTAGAGAGGATTGAAAGGGGAAATGCATGTAAAATGCTTAGCACGATTGCATAGTGCAGTTGCTGTGATTTCTCTACGCCTTTGTGAGCGAGCGGAGAGCGGCTGCCCTTCCGGAGCTGTGTGCGGTGGCTCCAGCGCTGGAGCTTGGCCGGACCTGCTTACTCGCGGCTTTCTCTGCACCTTCATCCTCCTCCCCCTCCCTTTTGCAGGTAGCAAGGCTGCAGGCCCTCTATGCCATTCGTGTGAGGGAGTCCCTCGTTTGCCTTGGATGTACCGTGGAGAGTGACAGAAGCAGCAGCATGCTGACCCTCCCCGTCTCTCTTTTCGACATGGATTCAAAGCCCCTGAAAACACTGGTGAGGGGTCCTTGTGGGGAGTTTTCTGTTCCCGCACAGCCCAGAGATTCTGGTGCCCCCTTCCTTCTTTAATCCACCCTTGGCTTTTAAAAAATCATTTCCGCTTCCTTTGCATGGCTCTGGCTAAGTTCTCCTTTCATTTGCGGGGAAAAAACGTTTCTCCTCCTACGGCCCCTTATCCTCACTGCTTCCTCCAAAACGTAGGTCTTTCCTGAGACCCTGGCACGTGTACCACGCTGGGGTGGATGTTAGGGGACCTGGGGAAAACGAGGAGAGAAGTTTAAGCTCATCGGCAGGGTGAGGGGTTGTACCCAGAAGGTAATAACCTTGCCTTTCCCTTGCTCCCCTGGGACAGGAGGACGCCCTCCGCTGTTTCTTCCAGCCCAGGGAGCTGTCCAGCGAGGACAAGTGCTTCTGTGGGAACTGTGAGAAGAAGACCTGCTGGAAGCAGGTACTTGCTCCCAAACCGGGTGCTTCTGGCCCGTCTGGGGTTCCCCTTGGGGGCCTCCCACTGAGGGAGGGAATCCCTTCAGGCTGGGGATCCTGGGGCTTGTGACTTCCAGGGCTCTGGGTACGCTCCTCGGACCCCATCACTGAGACGGACGGGGGAAGGCACAAGAGCGGGGGCTGTTTTCCCCTCAGGGCCAGACTCCCCTGGGAGGGGAGCAGACCCCGTAGTTCCCCTGGGTTCCTGGGCGGAGCCCTGGGCTTCTTGAGCCTTCTGTGGGAGGCCCAGCAGATCCAGCAGGCGGGGCCCTTACCGTGTGATTCCATTCCGCTCCCTTCTTTTCTGGAAGAAGAACATACCATCGGCCCTGGTGTTTCTCGGAATTGACCTGTTTCAAGTGCCTGGGACTCATCTCCACGGTGACTTTGCTTTTTCCAGGTCTTGACACTGACCCACCTGCCCCAGACACTGACCATCCACCTCCTGCGTTTCTCCAGCAAAAATCTGCAGACAGAAAAGATCTGCCACTCACTGTGTTTCCCCCAGAACTTGGATCTAAATAAGCTCCTTGAGATGGAGGGAGAGCCCTGCACTGCTGAGGAGCAGGTGAGGGCCCCTCGTGTCCCTTCCACCCCCCACGTAAGACACCCCGTCCTTTGTTTGTCTTCCCTCCCCTGAGATGATTGGCATCAAGATCACCAGAGATGCATTTTGAGCATCCTTCTCTTCTCTGGTGGCCGAGGTCGGGACACAGAGGGAGGGACGGTCACCAATGGCTTGGTATGATTCATAGAAACATATTCATACACTCGAGAAACACTTGTTTTTCAAAAAAGGAGTTTAATGATGGGAACCCGAGTCTCTTGGATAACAGCGATGGGCTGTTAGCCTCACATTGCCACCAACATTTGCTGTTGGCCGTTGCATTTCTTTTAAGATTCAAAAGACTTTATTTCTGATGATTGGATTTGTACTCATCTACCTCACAGCAATGAGGGAAGGAACCCATAAGTCAGAACGTTCCTTTTAAATAGGATGTGCAGTGCTTACGTAGCCACAGGTAACCACAGCACCCTGGGTTCTAAATAGAGCCCCAGCCTAACGTTCTACTTCCGACAGCTTATGCTTACCTCGGGGATAATAAGAAAGCAGCCAGCACGTTGGGCCAAATTGATTCAGAGTCAAGTTGGATTCAATTGTCTTGAGCTAATGAATTGTTGGGAAATTCTGAGAAAAAAGTGACATAAATGTCTTTTCTCCATAGGTTTAAAATGCTACATTTATTCCTATACATATGTGAGTCCATGTGTGGACTTTCTGTTTTGTTCCACTGGGCGGTTTACTATCCATGCTCTAGAACCATGGTTTTTTAAACATTGAGGCCTGACAGCGTGTTATAGTGGCTCCTTCCCTGTTCAGGGCATGTACATTTCATAGGATTCTCAGTTTCTTTCCTTCTAGTTTCCTTATTTCCACTTGCACAGCCTACCTAATGAAATATATCTTAACATTTTTTTTCCTCTTGAAAAGACTTGTGAGGAATTATAGAATGAATCTCCACATCCACCAATGGCTTAAACAGTTACCTAACTCATGGCCACTCTTGCTTCACCTACACCCCATCCTCTTCTCTCTCCAAAGCTCTACTGGATGATTTTGACGCAAATCCCAGACACCATACATGTCATTTGTAAGCATTTCATTATGTCTCTCTAAAGAATAAGCACTCTTTTTCCAAACATGACCAAGTCCGTCTTATGATTCTTTAATATCCTCTAATAGCCGGTAAATATTTGGATTTCCCTGACTGTCCTGTAAGTTGTTTGCTTTGTCTGAATCTAGAGCCAAATAAAGTCTACACTTGTATATGCTTACCTTTGTTTCCTCCCTCCCTCCCCCTTGCCTTTCTTTCTTCTTCAGGTTAAGTTTCTTTGATGCTTCTCCTCCTTTTCTTTTCCTTGAAATTTATTTGCTTGAAGGTTTTTTTAAATGTATATCCAGAATTGGCTGGCGGGTCTTATTTAACATACTCCTCTAGCCCTGGTATTTCTCATGAACTGAGAGTTAGATCCAGAGATTGCCCCGCACTTTTTGCACAGCAAAGGAAACCATAAACAAGACAAAAAGACAGCCCTCAGAATGGGAGAAAATATTTGTAAATGAAGCAACTGACAAAGGATTAATCTCTAAAATATATAAGCAGCTCATGCAGCTCAATAACAGAAAAACAAACAACCCAATCCAAAAATGGGCAGAAGACCTAAATAGACATTTCTCCAAAGAAGACATACAGATCGCCAACAAATACGTGAAAGGATGCTCAACATCACTAATCATTAGGGAAATGAAAATCAAAACCACAATGAGGTATCACCTCACACCAGTCAGAATGACCATCATCAAAAAATCTACAAACAACAAATGCTGGAGAGGGTGTGGAGAAAAGGGAACCCTCTTGCACTGTTGGGAATGTAAATTGATACAGCCACTATGGAGAACTGTATGGAGGTTCCTTAAAAAGCTAAAAATAGAACTACCATATGACCCGGAAATCCCACTACTGGGCAGATAGCCTGAGAAAACCATAATTCAGAAAGAGTCATGTACCACACTGTTCACTGCAGCACTATTTACAATAGCCAGGACATGGAAGCAACCTAAGTGTCCATCAACAGATGAATGGGTAAAGAAGATGTGGCACATGTATACAATGGAATATTACTCAGCCATAAAAAGAAATGAAATTGAGTTATTTGTAGTGAGGTGGATGGACCTAGAGTCTTGTCATACAGAGTGAAGTAAGTCAGAAAGAGAAAAACAAATATCGTATGCTGACACATATATATGGAATCTAAAAAAAAAATAAGGTGCTGATGAACCTAGGGTCAGGACAGGAATAAAGAGTCAGACGTAGAGAATGGACTTGAGGACACGGGGAGGGGGAAGAGTAAGCTGGGACGAAGTGAGAGAGTGACACTGACATATATACACACTACCAAATGTAAAATAGATAGCTAGTGGGAAGCAGCCGCATAGCACAGGGAGATCAGGTTGGTGCTTTGTGACCACCTAGAGGGGTGGGATAGGGAGGGTGGGAGGGAGACGCAAGAGGGAGGGGATATGGGGATATATGTTTACGTATAGCTGATTCACTTTGTTATACAGCAGCAACTAACACACCATTGTAAAGCAGTTATACTGCAATAAAGATGTAAAAAAAAAAAATCCAGTGTAACATCCCCACGTGAGAATAGAGAATGATTTTAGCCCTCCCTTTTGGGGGACTAAGCTTCGTTTGTCCTACCCTCATCCTGTCCCCTTCACGATCTTGTTTCAAAGTCTCAGGTTAGGGATATTATTTGACTGTGTTGAGAAAACAAGTACAATTTTCCCAACTCATGTGGAGATCTTGCTCACAATCAGTGAAAACTCTCTCTCTTGCCACTGTTGTCTTTTCACAGAGAATTCTCTCCTATCTTGACTTGCTAAGATTTGAGGGAGTAGAAAGACTTACTGCCAAACCTAGTGAATACTTTTTGGTCTTTCCCTTACTTGATCTTTTTGTGATATTCTGTTATTGATCCTATTCTCCTTCAAAGTCTGCCTACTCTAGGCCTCTCTCCTGGGGTTTCTTTCTCCATTGCTGGATCCTTTCCTGCCCATTTTTATTGGTATTTAGTTTTAATTCCATTCCTTTTTCTTCCCATTTTTTGAATGTCATCTCATTAATTCTCATGGTTTCAATCACCTCAAACTGAAGACTTCCAGTCCCTGTCTCCTGCTCAGGTCTCACTCTTGACCTCCAAACAGTGTGTCCACCTCCTACTCAGTGCTGTCACACGGTCCCCAAATGCACTGTCTTCATCCCCAGACACCTCTGTTCCATGTGTGACCTTATAGCAGCAGCGTCTTCCTAATTTCCAAGCCAAAAATCTGGGGTTCATCCTTGTAGTGCCCCCTACTTGCTCCCCCACCACCATATCCATCAGTTGCAAAGGAACTTATTATTTTTCCTTAACTTTGCACAAATCTGTCCCCTCGTCTCTACGTTCACCCTCACTTCCTCAGTATAGGGGTCGAGAGCTTGGGCTTCGAAGCCGGGCAGGCCTGGGTTAAACTCCCGCCTCTTCTCTTTATGAGCTCTGACCCTTGAGTAAATTACTCTGCTCCCTGAGCTCAGATTCCACGTCTGCAAAGTAGGATTTATGCTGGCACCCAGTTTACAGGTTTGCTGTGGATGTTAAATGGAACAATGCATGGGAAGACTTGGCCAGGTGCTGGCAGTCAGCTAGTAATTGCTGTGTTAATAATGCTTATTATCGTTTACTGGCTGATCCCGGGGGTAATGGCTGGGCTCTCAACACTTCTTCCTCGTGCCATCGTGGTTCCCTAACTTGTCCCGTTGGCTCTGCCTCACTTGAACTCTCAGTCCATTTTTCACACCACGTTATTTCAGTGTTTCTCAAACACAAATCCGATGATGTTGCTCCCCTGCGTAAAGCCTTCCGACGGCTCCTGCTGCTCGGGATAAAGTTCTGATTCCTGACTTGGCCTTTGTGGACGTTAATCCCATGGCTCCCAGCACCCCCAGCTGCATTTCCGGGTGCACTGTTCTGTTCCCACCGGGCAGCCACAGTTCCTGGTCCATACTCCATCACGCGTGTGCCATTATGACCCTTCAGGATCAGTTCAAGCACGTCTTCTCTGGGAGCTTTCCTCAGCAGGTCATTCCTTCTCCCTTTTGGGGCGAAAAGTGGTTCTTCCCAAATTTACCTCCAAATGCACCTGGTATAAAACATGGGATTACAGCTCTGGCATAATTAGCTGTGAGTCTTGAGGTCAAAGACGGTTTTCTAGTGCCCTGGAAGTACCAGTGCCTGGCAGAGAAAGGCACTGAATGAGCAAAGGCACGATGAAGTAGTTTCCTCCTCCTAGACGAGGGTCAGAAGAGGAGGGATGATGGGGCTCTCTTTGTTCTTGTGTCCTTCAGCGTGGGGGACAGTATGAACTCTTCGCTGTGATTGCCCATGTGGGGAAGGCTGACTTCGGTCACTACTGTGCTTATGTCCGGAGTACTGTGAATGGAAAATGGTTCTGCTTCAACGACTCCAACGTTTCCTGGGTGAGAAACATCCTCCGGAATTGCCTCTTGCCCTGGATTCTGCACCTCTAATAAGTTCTGAGCCAGGACTAGATGGGCCCTCAAGGCCCAGACATGCTGTGGTCCTGTTCTCTGTGTGTGTGGCCTTTTGTGGGCTTTGAAGCCCTTTTCTGCATGGAGTCCCTGTCTGGTTTACAGCGTTCTGCTACTCCACTTAGCTCAGTGTCTAGGTTTTTGGGATTCTAGGCTCAGTGCCCTGTAGCCTCGTGCTCTGGGGGAAGCTTACTGAAAGCAAGAAGAGTCAGAAAGAGTTAGAAAATCTTGGCTCGTCAACACCAAGTTTAAATAGAGGGACAGTGTACTAAAGAAACTTCATACCCATGGCACCTGTCACTAGGTGATCCAGGTCATGGGTGTAACGGGGGTGGGTTTGTCTGGGTGAGTGAGGGAGGGCTGCTTCACCTTCTCTGTGTGCTTCCAGGTGTCCTGGGAAGACGTCCAGTGTACCTATGGAGATCACAGCTACCGCTGGTGAGAGAGCACTGGGGTGGTGGGGTCCCAACGCGCTCACACACCCTGGGCAGTATAGGGTGCTAGCTGCTCTATGAAACGCTCACGGACTCAGCTGCCACTCGCCTTTGGATGGCCCCCTAGTGAATACTGCTCAGCCTCATCTTTCAGTACCACCCACCACACTGCTCTTCCTGCAGTTTAGACTCCAACAGTACTGAAGTATAAGTGGCTCCCAAATATCACGCTGTGCGTAGCTTTGCGCGGGCTGTTCCCGGCCTGTGCTGCCTTTTCCTAATTTGTCACTGCGGCAACCCCCCTCTCATGCTTCAGTACTTCTGCTCGTGCCCACCTGCTCTGTAAAGCCTTCCCAGCAGCATCCAGGCAGGTTTGTAGGAGCTTCTCAGATGCTTTCCCTGCATTTGGAGCTCACCTCCTTTACAGCAAGGATCCCACTGCTCTGTAAGTGTTCGCCTACATAACATTCTTTCACATTAACCACAAACTTTTTGGAGGCAAAGATCACTCTTTTCCTCCTTCTTTGTCTGGTACAGTGGCTTGCATGTAGTAAATAACAATAACTAAATTGTTAAAAATCAATAACTACAGAGGGGAAGCTGGAGAGAAAAAAGCTGGGTGAAGGTAAAGCAGAGACTTTGTAAGTTTTTCCTGCTAAGCTTAGAGGTGACATTGTACACTAAGCATGATGTGCGGGATGACCCCAGCTGCACACGTAGGCCTTCACTTGGAAACCAATGAATTAGGTGAAATTCGTGCTTGGAATCCTCCCCGCCTCCACCTTGTACCTTTCGTCTTCTCTTCCTTTTCTTCTAAGCATCTCCTTAGATGCCCACTCTTTGTTACCTTTTGGTTGTCAGTGATCCCCCATTATTATTATTTAAAAAAAAAAATTTATTTATTTATTTGGCTGCATGGGGTCTTAGTTGTGGCACGAGGGATTTTCATTGCAGCGCACGGGCTTCTTTCTAGTTGCGGCGTGCAGGCTCCAGAGCATGCGGGCTCAGCAGTTGCAGCGCGCAGGCTTAGTTGCCCTGCGGCATGTGGGATCTTAGTTATCTGACCAGGGATCGAACCCATGTCCCCTGCATTGGAAAGCGGATTCTTTTTTTTTTTTTAATTAATTACTTTTATTTTTGGCTGCATTGGATCTTCCTTGCTGCCATGGGCTTTCTTTAGTTGTGGCGAGCAGGGGCTACTCTTCATTGTGGTGCACGGACTTCTCATCGTGGTGACGTCTCTTGTTTCGGAGCATGGGCTCTAGGCGCGCAGGCTTCAGTAGTTGTGGCACGCAGGCTCAGTAGTTGTGGTGCACGGGCTTAGTTGCTCCGTGGCACGTGGGATCTTCCCGGACCAGGGCTCGAACCCATGTCCCCTGCGCTGGCAGGCGGATTCTTAACTGCTGTGTGGAAGGTGGATTCTTAACTACTGGACCACCAGGGAGGTCCTGATAACCCATTATTTAGATCAGGATTTGGCAGACTTTCTCTGTAAAAGGCCAGAGAGTGAATGTTTCAGCCTCTGGGACACAAAGTCTCTGTCGCAACTCCTCAACTCTGCCTCTGCAGCACAAAAGCAGCCACAGATGATACGTGGGTGAATAAGCGTGGGCTTGTTCCAGTTATGTTTATTTGCAAAAACAGGGTTGGATATGGCTCACAAGCTCATAGTTTGTCAACCCCTGATTGAGACGTTAACTAGCAGCTTAATAATAGTTATTTTCCCAGGTCACCAGTTTTGTCCCCTCTAAGGTGATGGATATGAAGACTTGATCCAATAACCTGGAAAGTTTTCTGACGGGTGTCCTATCGTGAATTAATAATGTATTAATTAACTATGAATGTTTCATTTCTGTGACGCTGTTGCAATTGTTTTCTTCCTAGGCAGGAAACTGCATATCTTCTGGTTTACATGAAGATTGAGTCCTAATGGATGTACCCTAAACCTTCAGAGACCTGCAGAGTATCATTTTCCTTTTCTGTTCCTGGATCTGCAGACTCTTTTAAGATATTCTGCAGTGAGGAGAGGCACTGTTTTGAAATTGTTTAATTAAACTTTATTTATTATCAGTGGTGGTTATCAAAATACTTAACAGTGACACTGTGCAGGTTTGGATCAGTCAGAGTGGATACTTCCACCAGTGGACCCTGGCCCCATGGCTGCATCAGGTCTGGAGTACTCCTGCTGTACAAGGTGGTGGTCCTTTAGCTGGGAGATTGTGGAGCCCAGAGGCTACCAGGGGAGTAGAAACCAGGCGAGCACTGGTAGCAGGGGGCAGTCAGGTGGCAAGGGGCAGTGGTAGGGAACTATTTCCATATTTTACAGCTAAGGTTACTGTACTGGTTGGTACTGACTGTATATCATTTCTGTTTATAATTTAAAAAATTTTAGAACCTGTATCAATTACATAAAACTCAAGTGCTTTGTAATTGTTATTCATTTATTTGGCAAATATGTATTGATCACCTACTCTCCGTGAGATGGTGTGCCAGACACAATAATGAATAAAGTTCTTTCTCTCAAAAGGAGTTTTTAGTTTAATGGGGGTTATACTAAGGGTTAATGCTACAGGAATTCAAAGGAAAGTGAAATTTCTCCTGTTTGGGGGCCATGGGAGAAGCCTGAAGGCTGAAATGGGGCTTAGAGTGAGGACAGTTAGTTTACAGGGAGAAGCATACCCAGTGGCATGCTTGAAAGGGCAAGGTTCAAGGTCCAAAGGTCATCCACACACCTGGATGGAAGGGAAGTGGGGCTCAGAATGTAGAAGGTCTTGATCTAGCCTCAGAAGTTTGGGTTTAATTTAATAAGTAATGAGGAATTTCTTTTTTTTTGGAAAGGGTTCAAAAAGGAAAGGAACAGTTAGTGGTGTTTTCGTAAAATGGATTTGCCAGGGCTGGCAACATGGATTAGAGAGAGGGTGGCAGAGTGGGTGGAAGGGCGTTCACAGTCTCTGGAACCACGTTAGAGGAAGAACATGGATGGTGAGGGGGGTTCCCGGGAGAATCCGTACCAACCTGGGAGGTGAGTATGTGGACAGCCCCGTCTTACAGATGAAGTGACTGAGTCCTTCACATGTTTAACAACTTGCTCCAGGTTTCATACTTGGTAAGTGGCAGGGGCCAAAACTTCCAACGTGAAATGTGGGTGGTTTATTATTTTACTTTTATTGGCAAAAAATTAGCCATGCAAGAATAAATTCTCACTGTAAAATATGTTGATAGAACCTCTTCCTGAGACGTAAACATTGTTAAACAGGTGTGTATTCGTTTCCCAGCACTGCCGTAACAAATTATCACAAAGTGCTTGGCTAAAAACAAGAGAAATTTTATTCTCTCACAGTCTGGATGCCAGAAGTCTGAACTCGAGGTGCCACAGGGCTGGTTCCTTCCGGAGGCTGTGAAGGAGAGTCTGGCTAGCCTCTCTCCTGGCAGCTGGTGGTACGGCCCTGCCTGTCATTGCTTGCGTGTCATTGGGTCACTCTGGTCTCTACCTCTGTCTTCCCGTGGCTGTCTTCCCTGTGTGTTTTAGTGTAAGGACACCAGCCACAACTTAGGGCCCATCCTAATCTGGCGTGACCTCATTTTCACTTGTCTGATTACATCTGCAAAGACTCTATTTCCAAATAAGTTCACACATTCTGAGATTCCAAGTGGATAGGAATTGTAGGGCATACTATTCACAGTAGTAAAATGTGTATATCCCTCTATGCCTCCTTCTAGGCATTTGCATACGTGTATATAGCAGATACAAATACTTTTTACATCATAAATTCTACTGTACAAATTATTCTGCTCATTGTTTTTTTTTCACTTAATAATGTCTTAGGAAAATTTCCAAGTCTGCATACAGATGGATAATATTCTTTTAAATTGTTACATTTAACCCATAAATAGATACACTATATTTTTCCCATTCCCGTATTGGTAAATACTGAGGGCATTCCCATTTTTTCACTATTTAAAATGCAGAGCGAATGAACACCTTTAGATGTACTTTTGTGCATGAGTAAATATTCTGTAGGTTCAGTACCTGGTGGAAGTACTGGATCAAAGGGCATGAGTGTCTAAAACTGTAGTAGGCACTGCCAAGTTGACTCCAATTAACACCAATTACTTAGTAAGTTTTAATTTTTGTCAGTCTGATAGATTTTAAATATCTCATTAAAAAATTTATTTATTTACTTATTTATTTTTGGCTGCGTTGGGTCTTTGTTGTTGCACGTGGGCTTTCTCTAGTTGCAGCGAGCAGGGACTACTCTTCGTTGCAGTGCACGAGCTTCTCACTACAGTGGCCTCTCGTTACAGAGCGTGGGCTCTAGGTGCGTGGGATTCAGTAGTTGTGGCTTGTGGGCTCAGTACTTGTGGCACACGGGCTCAGTAGTCGTGGCACGTGGACTCAGTAGCTGTGGCTTGCGGGCTCTAGAGCGCAGGCTCAGTAGCTGTGGTGCACGGGCTTAGGTGCTCTGCGGCATGCAGGATCTTCCTGGACCAGGGCTCGAACCTGTGTCCCCTTAATTGGCAGGCGGATTCTTTAGCACTGTGCCACCAGGGAAGCCCTAAAAATCTCATTATTGATTAGATCAGATTTAATTTACAGATTAATACAGTTGAGTATCTTTCCATATGTTTATTAACCATCTGTATCTCTTCTATGAATTTCCTATTATATACTCTGTCCTTGTAGTATTTTACATTTTTGTTACTGATTCATGGGAGTTTTCACTTATTTTGGATAATAACTTTATCTATTACATATGTGGCAAATATTTCTCCCCAGTCTGTTGCTTGACTTTAATTTATTCGTTAGTATTATTACTTTACGTTGCAAAAATTTAACATTTCTTCCTAGTTGTAATTGCTAGTGGGTGGAGTAACTGTGGGGGGTTAGAAGTTGGTGTGCGTGTGAATACAGTCTTTTTGGACAATTCCATGGTTAGGTAAGATGTTGGAGGGGGTTCCCATCTGGGAGTCCTGTCCTTTCATACTAGGTTTGGGGCAAACTTGCTCTGTTTTTCTCTCCTTCTTTCCTTTGGCTCTGATAGATTGATAAAAGCTTGATTGGACTTCAGGGTGGAAATAACAGAGTGGCTTGTGATCTTCTTTGAACAGAGGATACAGAGGCCTGTCTGATACTGGAAAAATGAGTCCTCCACTTAGCTTGGCTTAGCCACTGGAGTTCTGTACTGGTGTTTGGGGTCAAAGCTCCAGCTCGTAGTGAAATGTTACCTTGCTTGCTTTGTATACTTTAGATAAATATCTTCTGGTTTCCTTGAAGAGAACTGGCTGGATGCAGATATCTTTTATTTATTTATTTAGGTATTCTATGTTTTTTAAACATCTTTATTAGGGTATTGCATGTGGGATCTTCCCAAACCGGAGCACGAACTCGTGTCCCCTGCATCGGCAGGCGGACTCTCAACCACTGTGTCACCAGGGAAGCCCTGCCCATTTTTGGATTAGGTTGTTTTTTTGTTACTTTCTTATAAGTTTTAGATGGAATACCCCATTAGGAAGAAGTGCACGTAAGGAAGATTAGTGAGTCAAACTCCTCTGCCCACTGTCAGCAGTGTGGGTGCAAAGGGATTTAGACCTAGTGCTTTCATCCTTTGATGTGCAAACTTTTCACTATATAAATGATGTTTTGTTTGTTTGCAGGTCAGGAGGCTTGGTCTCAATATCCCTGTTTAAAAAGTGTTATCACATGTCTGCCAGAGAGAATTGCTGATGATACTGGAAAAAATTGAGAGTTATCCTTAACAATTAAGGGTTTTGTAGCAACACGGGTGGACTTAGAGATTGTTATACTGAGTGAAGCAAGTCAGACACAGAAAGACAGATACCATAGGATATTGCTTATATGAGGAATCTAAAAAAGAAAAAAAGGTACAAATGAACTTATTTACACAACATAAATAGAGTCATGGATATAAAAAAGAAACATGGTTACCAGGGGATAAGTGGGGAAGGGATAAATTGGGACTGACATATACACACTACTATATATAAAATAGATAAGTATCGATAAGGACCTGCTTTATAGCACAGGGAAATGTACTCAATGGTCTGTACTGGCGTATACAGGAAAAGAATCTTAAAAAAAACAAGGGTTTTGGGATTATATAATAAATATAAACGTGCAAACCTTTAACATGAAAGGAAAAATCAGTTAACTCTGTGGTCCCTGTTATGGTGTAAACATTTTGTACCTCTAATTTAAAAAGTTTGAAACCCAGCTCCCATGTTGATGGTATTAGGAGGTGGGGCTTTTGAGAGGTGGTAAGGTCATGAGGCCAGAGACCTCAAACATGGGACTAGTGACCTTATAAACGTAGCACACAGAAGATCTTATGCCCATTACATTATTTCACTGCCGAGAGAGAAGGCCTATATTATGAACCAGAAATTGGTCCCTCACCAGACACTAAGCCAGTTGGCAACTTGTTCTTTTTTTAAAAAATCAGTTAATTAATTTTTTGGCTGCGTTGGGTCTTTGTTGCGGTGCGCGGGCTTCTCATTGGGTGGCATCTCTTGTTGCAGAGCATGGGTTCTAGGCGTGCGGGTTTCAGTAGTTGTGGCACATGGGCTCAGTAGTTGTGGCCTGTGGGCTCTAGAGCACAGGCTCAGTATTTGTGGTGCACGGGCTTAGTTGTTCCATGGCATGTGGGATCTTCCCGGACCAGGGCTTGAACCCATGTCTCCTTTATTGGTAGGCAGATTCTTAATCACTGCACCACCATGGAAGCCCCTGGTAACTTGTTCTTGAACTTTTCAGCCTCAGCAATTACGAGAAAACAAAAATATTCTGTTGTTTATAAAATACCAAGTCTCTCATATTTTGTTTTAGCAGTAAAAGAGCTGGCTGAGGAGAAATATCTGTGACATATCAAGAGAAACCTTTAAATCTCAAAAGGAAAGAGAAAATGGGCAGGAAAGAAATCAACATAACAGAGTAATCAATAATTGTGGAACAATGAAAATGCTGTGACCTATACATAATGGGTATAGCAGGAGGAGAATAAAGATAACAAAGAACAGAAAATATTTTTTTTGAAAATGACTGAGAATCTCCCCCAAATGAATGTCTGACACTAAATCCACAACAATTTTATAATGGGGTACAGCTGATTTTCAATACTGTGTTTCTTCCTGCTCTACATCTATCCACTTGATTCACTTAAAGAGAGACATCAATAAATTCTTTTACAGATTCTTACCAGTCTAATATATCCTTTTCCGGTGACAACAGTGTGCTGAGTCCAGCTCTTTGACCAATACAGTAGGTCCTGTCGACTACCTATTTTGTTTCTGGAACCGCATCTATGCTAATTTCAATCTCCTGGTTTATGCATCACCCCACCCCAACTTTCTCCTTTAGTAGCCATAAGTGTGTTTTCTAAATGTGTAACTCTGTTTCTGTTTTGTAATTGAGTTAATGTGCAGCCATTTTTAGATAACATCTATAAGTGATACCTTATGATAAGTCTCTTTTTATGTCTGACTTACGTCACTTAGAATGATCGTACCCCAGTCTCCACGAGTTGATGCAACTGGCCTTATTTCATTGATTTAATTGCTGAGTAATATTCCGTTGTATATAAGTACCACATCTTCTTTATCCATTTTTTCCTTCCAAGGACATGTAAGATGTACTCAAGTCGAGGCATTTCTAAACAGAGCAGCACTAAATGTAGGGGTGCCTGTGACCTGTTGATTTTTGGTTTTCCCTAGATATATGCCCAAGAGTGGAAGTGCTGTATGCTCTGTAGCTCTGTTTTTTAGATGTTTTAGGAAAAACCATACACTTCTCCAGAGTGGCCGTTGGCTATTTACACGCCCCCTCCATCATCGTAATGCAGCTCCCTTTTCTCCATGGCTTGTCCTGTGTTTCTGGTTTTTACACTTTTCCAGGTTGGCCCTTTTGATGAATGCGAAGTGAGACTTCTTTGTAGTGCTGATTTGCATTGCCCGCTTGTTTGGTTGGCCAGGGCGTATGCGTTTTTTCCTAAATATATTCAGGAAAAACGCATACGCCCTTTCTGGCCAACTGCATCATTGTCGAAGTTCTGCCGCTTTTCATGTACTTTAAAGGTGAGTCCAATCTACCTCTTGAAAACTGTTTCCTGAAATTCTGCCTTGCTTTCAAATCCTCTTCGTTGCCTTATCTCAATATATTTTTGGAGGATAGTTATCATTTATAACCCTGCAGCTTTGTGAATTGCAGTGCCCCTGATTGGCCGTTGGCTATTTACACGCCCCCTCCATCATCGTAATGCAGCTCCCTTTTCTCCATGGCTTGTCCTGTGTTTCTGGTTTTTACACTTTTCCAGGTTGGCCCTTTTGATGAATGCGAAGTGAGACTTCTTTGTAGTGCTGATTTGCATTGCCCGCTTGTTTGGTTGGCCAGGGCGTATGCGTTTTTTCCTAAATATATTCAGGAAAAACGCATACGCCCTTTCTGGCCAACTGCATCATTGTCGAAGTTCTGCCGCTTTTCATGTACTTTAAAGGTGAGTCCAATCTACCTCTTGAAAACTGTTTCCTGAAATTCTGCCTTGCTTTCAAATCCTCTTCGTTGCCTTATCTCAATATATTTTTGGAGGATAGTTATCATTTATAACCCTGCAGCTTTGTGAATTGCAGTGCCCCTGAGCTCCATTTTTCAACTCGCTTTTTTTGTGAGCTGGCCACAAAACCGCAGGATTGCTTCAGGCCCTATTCTGGTTCTGGGGGGCAGGCTAAGCCTTTGGTTAATTCTTCTTCCTGATGGGAAATTAGAGTGACATGCGCCTGCCCAAACACCTACAGCTAGTGTCTCGTTGGTTCCCCCTCTTCCCATTCATCCTCTGTACAAATTGCAAGCTGTACGAAACAGGAGGTTAAAGGTGCTGATTCTCCAAGTGGGGGGATTGTTAGTAAAGCAGCTGGAATGGCAAACCCGAGCACCAGGAAAGAAAAAATGAGGTGTGTTTTAGAAACCTTTCCCGATCACACGGTGTACCATCCTCTGGGTTTCCCATGCATGTTTTAGCTGTAGGAAGATTCCCTTGAACGTGGAGAGTTGGGACCCATGGAATGGGTAGCACGCAGAATTACTTTAAAGGGTCTGTCTTTGCTCACCCAACCTCACCAATCCTCTCAGCCCCAAGAGTGTCCAGCCTTATGTCTCATCCAGTTGTGGGTGTTGATGTGGTCAGTCTGGGTTGCATCACAGCCCCTGAACGAATTTTTTAAGAATTTCTCTCTCTTTCACTGTCTTTGTGTTTGAAATTTATTTTTACAATAGGGTTTAGCTGATTTTCACTGCTGTGTTTATGCCGCTCTACACACACTTGATTCACCTACAGCGACATATCAATACATAGGTTTTAAGATTCTTAGTAGTCAGATATATTCTTCTGCGGTGAATAGGGGGTGTTGAGTCCAGTTCATTGAGTAAGGAGTAGGTCTTGTCTATTACATATTTGGTTTATAGAAAGGTATCTGTGTTAATTTCAAACTCTTGTTTGTTTTTTTTTTGCGATACGTGGGCCTCTCACTGTTGTGGCCTCTCCCCTTGCTGAGCACAGGCCGTGGACATGCAGGCTTAGCGGCCATGGCTCACGGGCCTAGCCACTCTGCAGCATGTGGGATCTTCCCAGACCAGGGCATGAACCCGCGTCCCCTGTCTCTGCAGGCGGACTGTCAACCACTGCACCACCACGGATGCCCTAACCTCTTGTTTTATGCATCACCCCACCTCACATTTCCCCTTAAGCAGGCATAAGTGTGTTTTCTAAATGTGTGACTCTGTTCTGTTTTGAAATTCAGTTCATGTGTAGCGATGTTTACATTCCCTCTATAAGTGACATCTTATGATAAGTTTCTTTTTCTGTGTGACTTATTTCAGTTAGAATCATCATACCTAAATCCACTCATTATGCTGCTACTAGCCTTATGACATTGATTTCATGGCTGAGTGATATTCCATTGTACGTAAGTACCACAACTTCTTTATCTATTGTTCCCTTTCCTGGGATACTTAAGGTGTACCGAAGTCGAGGTTCTTGTAAACAGAGCAGCCCTAAACTTTGGGGTGCCTGTGTCTTGTTGATTTTTAGTCTTCCCAAATACACGCCCGTGAGTGGAAGTGCCTTATGCTCTGTAGCTCTGTTTTTTTAGATGTTTTAGGAAACACCATACACTTCTCCAGAGTGGCTTTTGGCAATTTACACCCCGCCCATCAGCGTAACAAGGCTCCCTGTTCTCCATGACCAGTCCTGTATTTCTGGTTTTTCAGATGGCCCTTTTGAACGGTGGGAAGTGAGACTTCTTTGTTGTGCGGATTTGCATTGCCTGCTTGCTTGCTTGGCCAAAAAGGGCGTATGCGTTTTTTTCCTGAATATATTCAGGAAAAAAACGCATACGCCCTTTTTGGCCAAGTGCATCATTGTCGACGTTCTGCCTCTTTTCATATGCTTTAAATGTAATTCCAGTCTACCTCCTGAAATATGTTTCCTGCAATTCTGCCCCGCTTTCAAGTCCTCTTCGCAGCCTTACCTCAATATATTTTTGGACGATAGTTGTCCTTTCTAATTCTGCAGGATTGTGAATTGCAGTGCCCCTGAGCTCCTTTCTTCAACTCGCTTTTTTGTGAGCTGGCTGCAAAACCGCAGGATTGCTTCAGGCCCTATTCTGGTTCCGGGGCGGCAGGCTGAGTCTTTGGTTAATTTTTCTTCCTGATGGGAAATTAGAGTGACATGTGCCCGTGCAAACCCCTACAGCTAGTCTCTCATTGGTCCCCCCTTTTCCCGTTCATCCTCCGCACAAATTGCAAACTGTGTGAAACAGGAGGTTAAAGGCGCTGATTCTCCAAGTGGGGAGATTGTTAGTAAAGTGGCTGGAATGGCGAATCCGAGCACCAGGAGATGAAAAATGAGGTGTATTTTAGACACCTTTCCTGATCACACGGTGTACCATCCTCTGGGTTTCCCATGCATGTTTTAGCTGTAGGAAGATTCCCTTGAACCTGCAGATTTGGGACCCATGGAATGGGTACCAGGCAGTATTACTTTAAAGAGTCTGCATTTCCTCACCCAACCTCACTAATTCTTTTAGCGCGAACAGTTTCCAGCCTTATGTCTCATCCTGCTGTGGGTCTAGATGTGTTCAATCCATGTTGCATCACAGCCCCTGAGCAAGAGTTGTAAGAATTTCTCTGTCTCTCACTGTCTTTTATTTTTTAAATTTATTATTATATTGGTTACAGCTGATTTTCAATGCTCTGTTTCTTGCTGCTGTACATCCACTTGATTCACGTACAGAGAAACATCAATAAATTCTTTTTCAGATTCTTACCAGTTGGATATATTCTTTTCTGGTGACTTGAGTGTGCTGAATGCAGTTCTTTGAGGTACCGTGTAGGCCTTGTCGGTTATCAGTTTGGTATTTGGAACAGTATCTTTGCTAATTTCAACCTCCTGGATAATGCCTCATCCCTCCCCACCTTTCCCCTTGAGAAGCCTTATGTGTGTTTTCTACATATTTGACTATGTTTCTGTTTTGTAATTTATTTCATGTGTAGCCATTTTTGATTCCACCTTTAAGTGATATCTTATGATATCTGTCTTTTTCTTTTTGAATTATGTCACTTAGAATGATCGTACGTAACTCCTCTGGAGTTGTTGCAACTGGCCTTATTTCATTGATTTCTGGGCTGAGTAATATTCCACTCTACATAAGTTCCACATCTCTTTTATCCATTTTTTTTCTTCCAGGGACATTTAGGTTATATCCAAGTCGAGGCTCTTTTAAACAGAGAGGCGGTAAACATTGGGGTGCCTGTGTCCTGTCGATTTTTGTTTTTCCCAAGATATACGCCCATGAGTGCAAGTGCCCTATGCGCTGTAGCTCACTTTTTAGATGCTTTAGTAAACACAATACACTCCTCCAGAGTGGCCGTTGGCAATTTACATTTCCACTATTAGCCTCACAGGGCTCCCTTTTCTCCTCGCCCTGTCCTGCATTTCTGGTGTTTACACTTTATGAGGATGGGTCTTCTGACTGATGCAAAGTGATACCTTTTGTAGTATTGATTTCCAGTGTCCACCTGTTTGGTTGGCTAAAAAGGGTGTATGCCCTTTTCTTAAATATATTCAGAAAAAACGCATACACCCTTTTTGGCCAACTGCATCATTGGCAATGTTTACCCCCTTTTCTTGTGCTTAATGGCGAGTCCTTTCTACCTCTTCAAATCCCTTTCCTGCCATTCT
>NW_020176571.1:0-125 GCF_003031525.2 Neophocaena asiaeorientalis asiaeorientalis | reverse complement strand
TATGTTCATTAAGGGCCTTGGGAAGTAGGCAGAGGCCAAACTTTAGATGATTGAAGTCTTCAGGGTCAGAAGCACTCACCGTCGGCTTCCCTTAGGTTACATTTTAACTGTCATTGATAGATGAT
>NW_020176570.1:625969-778085 GCF_003031525.2 Neophocaena asiaeorientalis asiaeorientalis | reverse complement strand
TTTTTTTTTTTTTCTGATGGTCTTGTAATTTAGTTTTAAATCAAGCATACTGTTTGATACCTTGTCATTTCAGGCTTGCTTTATCTCCCTGGAGGATTTATATGAAGGCTTTGATGTCTTCTGGCCATCCCTGGAATATAAAATATGGCTGAAGCTTGCTCTCAGTATTGCCTATCAGTATTTTGAATCAAGTCTCGTTGATGAGGTACGTTGCATGATTAAAATATGAATGAAATTTTATTTACTGTATTTTTTACAAAATGCATTTCATATTTTGGAGACAAAGAAAGGAAGGTGTGTCTGATCTTTCAAAGTAATATTTCAGAGTCCTCATCACTCGCTTATCCTGACTTCCTATAGGTCATCAGTCCCCTTGTGACAGCTGATTTTCCCAGGCTACCTGCAGTCATCCCTTAAAAATAATAAAGTCAGCAAATCTTAAATAGGTAGATCCCCAAGAATCAAGCATAGCATTAATTAGAATGAGTTCATGAGCATTCAGTCTGGTGTTTATTATAGTCTACTCTATCTACCTACGTTAATATAAATCTCCTGCCTTTTCAAATTTTTACTGAGTTTACTAAGCCTCATCTATGAACTTTCTCTCCAAAAAGTAGTGGTTCAAGTCTGTTCTTGGACTGCACAATTTACAACCCCATATTTACATCCCATTTAGTAATTTTTTGAGCCCCTATCATGAGTCAGCATCTGGAGAAGTGACAGACCTGAAGTTCAACAATATTCATTGAATTGTGAGATATATATATATATATATATATGAATATAAATATTGGGTTAAAAAATTAGCATGTCTCAGGAGAATGAGAAGAGAAGCCACAGACTGGGAGAAAATATTTGCAAAAAACACATCAGATAAAGAACTATTATCCAGAATATACGAAGAGCTTTTAAAACTCAACAGTAGGGGAAAAAAACAGCCTGATTAAAAAATGGGCCAAAGATCATAACAGACACCTTATCAAAGAAGATATACAAATGGCAAATAAACATAGGAAAAGATGCTTCACATCCTGTGTCATCAGGGAAATGCAAATTAAAACAACAATGTGATACCACTACAAACCTATTAATTGGCCAATATTTGGAACACTGACAACACCACATGCTGGCAAGGGTATGGAGCGACAGGAACTCTCATTCATTGCTGGTGAGAATGCGAAATGGTACACAGCCACTTTGGAAGACAGTTTGGCGGTTTCTTAAAAAACTAACATACTCTTGCCATATGACCCAGCAATCACTCTCTTTGATATTTACCCAAAGGAGTTCAAAACTTATGTCCACACAAAAACCTGCACATGGATTTTTTTAAAAACTGAAGTATATTTGATTTACAGTGTTCTGTTAGTTTCAGGTGTACAGCAAAGTGATTCTGTTTTATATATATATACTTTTTCCTTATATATTATTACAAAATATTGAGTATAGTTCCCTGTGCTATACAGTAGATCCTTGCTGTCTATTTTATATATAGTAATGTGTATTTTATATATATTAGTGTGTATATGTTTATTCCTCCCCTCTCTTTCCCCTTTGGTAACCATAAGTTTGTCTTCTGTGTCTGTGGGTCTATTACTGTTTTGTATATAAGCTTATTTGTATCATCGCTTTTTTTAGATTCCACATACAAGTGATGTCATATGATATTTGTCCTTCTCTATCTGGCTTACTTCACTTAGTATGATAATCTCTAGGTCAATCCATGTTGCTGCAAATGGCATTATTTCATTCTTTTTTATGGCTGAATAATATTCCATTGAATATATATACCACATCTTCTTTATCCATTCATCTGTCGATGGACATTTAGGTTGCTTCCATGTCTTGGCTATTGTAAATAGTGCTGCAGTGAACACTGGGGTGCATGTATCTTTTCAAATTATGGTATTCTCTGGATATATGCCCAAGAATAGGATTGCAGGATCATATGGTAGCTCATTTTTAGTTTTTTAAGGAACCTCCATACTGTTCTCCACAGTGGCTGCATCAATTTACATTCCCACCAACAGCATAGGAGGGTTCCCTTTTCTCCACACCCTCTCCAGCATTTATTATTTGTAGACTTTTTGATGATGGCCAGTCTGACCAGTGTGAGGTGATACCTCATTGTAGTTTTGATTTGCACTTCGCTAATAATTAGCGATGTTGAGCATCTTTTCATGTACCTTTTGGCCATCTGCATGTTTTCTTTGGAGAAATGTCTGTTTAGGTCTTCTGCCCATTTTTTGATTTGTTTGTTTGTTTTTTTGATATTGAGCTGTATGAGCTGTTTGTATATTTTGGAGATTAATCCCTTGTCGGTTGCATCATTTGCAAATATTTTCTCCCATTCTGTAGGTTTTCTGTTTGTTTTGTTTATGAAAAACCTACACACAAACGTTTATAATACCTTATTCATAATTGCCAAAACTTGGAAGAAATCAACCAAGATGTTTTTCAGTAGATGAATGGATAGACTGTGGTACTTCCAGACAATGGAATATTATTCAGTGCTAAAAAGAAATGAGTTATTAAGCCATGAAAAAGACATGGAAGAAATTTAAATGCATATTACTAAGTGAAAGAAGCCATCTGAAAAGGCTACATACTCTATGGTTCCAACAATAGGACTTTCTGGAAAAGGCAAAACTATGAAGACAATAAAAAGATCAGTGGTTGCTAGGAGTTGGGGTGAGGAGGCATGAACAGGTAGAGCACAGAGGATTTTTAAGGCAATGAAAATACTCTACGATACATATATGATGGATACCTGTCTTTATACATTTGTCCAAACCCACAGAATGTACAACATCAACAGTGAAACCTAATGCAAACTATGGACTTTGGGTGATTATGTGTATCAGTGTAGATTCAGTAGTTGTAATAAATGTGCCACTCTGGTGGAGAATGTTGATAATAGGGGAGGCTATGCATGTATAAGGGCAGGGGGTTATGAGAAATCTCTGTACCTTCCTCTCAGTTTTGCTGTGAATCTAAAACTACTCTAAAAAATTGTCTTTAAAAATTAGCACATCATGCTAAGGCAGTCAGTCTTTTCCTATGTGGCAATAATAATTTTCAGAAAAACTTTAACAGAAGGGTAAGGAGATGTAGATTCTTTTCCTTTTGCTTTGCCTCTTCATGAGCAGTAGGACAAGTTTAGAGTCTACTTTGAAACTCCAGAGGAGAGAATTGGGACCCAAAAGTTGAAACTCTATGGAGTGAGACTTAACTCAATAATAAGGTGAATGTCCTTTCATTTTTTAAAAATTCACAAGCAACACATATTCATTATATAAATTTAAAAAGCACAGTTACAAAATGTAAGAAGATAATAATAATTTTCTACCCCAATTTACTCCCCAGAAAATCTCTGTTTAACAATTTGGCTTATTTCCTTCTAGTCTTTTTTCATTAAAGAACTAACCAATTAAGACTTTTTAGAACCCCCAAAGACTAACAAGATTATGCTGAACACCCTCCTCTAGACCACACAATTCAAATTTTATATGCATTTAGAAACCAAAATAGCTTTTTAAGAGATTTTTCTGGTTGTAAAATTCTAGATAAGTTTGCTAATTTTCTTATGTTTTTGGTGCCCCAGCTATGCCGGTGCCCTCAGCAATTAAGTGTTTGATTTGCCTGTCAGGGACCAAGATCTGAGGGCTGAATCATGTAGCTGTGTACTTCTTGTGGCTGGAAATGTTCAGAATGAGTTGATGGCCGCTGTCAGGGCACTGTCCAAGAGATTACTACTGTTGGACTGACCTCTAAGCTCCTATATTAGTTTGCTGGGGCTTCTGTCACAAGGTACTGCAAACTGAGTGACTTAAATGACAGAAATTTATTGTCTCACAGTTCTCAAGCCTAGAAATCTGAAATCAAGGTCCTGGCAGTACTGGTTCCTACTGAGAGCTATGGTGGAGAATCTAGTCTAGGCCTCCCTCCTTGGCCTGTAGACGGCTGTCTTCATCTTCACATGGAGTTCCCCTTGTATGTATGTCTGTCTTCAAATTTCCCCTTTTCATAAGGACACCAGTCATATTGGATTAGGTGTCCACCCTGTTCCAGTTTGACCTCATCTTATCTTAAACAATTACATCTGCAATGACCCTATTTCCAAATAAGGTAACATTCTGAGGTACTGGCGTTTAAGACTTCAATATATAAATTTTGGAGGGACACAATTCAATCCATAACAGCTCTCTTCTAGCTCTAAAATCTATGTTTATGAGCCTTGGCGTATGCTTAAGTTTTGTTTTGTTTTGTTTGTTTCCTTGTCAAGTGGGACGTTTGCTTACTGCAAGGTAAAACCTCTGCATATTTAGGACTCTGGTTCTTGTGTGAATAGAAATCCAAGAGGCATAGCTGACTGCCCTGCTGTGGCTGATTATAAATAAATCAGGGCTGGGCAACCACATTCAGGGCCACTAAACAGTGGCAATATAAAAGCTCTGAATTCAGAATCTTGTCAGTATAAAAGTTCTGAATTCAGAATCTTGTCAGAAGTCATTCTGAACTCCAAATAAATTCTATCTGTTGGCCCCAGGGTCTATTTGCCCTTTGGCACCCTCAAAGAACTCAGCTAAATCAGTGAATTTGCTTTCTTCTTCTTTTTTTAAACTTTTGATCTTTCGTTTATTTTAGTCATTATTTTTTAAATTGAAATATAGTTGACGTACAATGTTATCTTAGTTTCAGTTACACAACATAATGATTTGACATTTGCATACATAATGAAATGATCACCATGATAAGTCTAGTAACCACCTGCTCCGAAGTTATTACAATGTTATTGACCATATTCCTTATGCTGTATATTACATTCCCGTGACTTACTTATTGTGTAACTGGAGGTTACTACCTCTTAATCTGCCTCTCACTGTTGTGGCCTCTCCTGTTGTGGAGCACAGGCTCCGGATGCGCAGGCTTAGTGGCCATGGCTCACGGGCCCAGCCTGTCTGTGGCATGTGGGATCCTCCCGGACCGGAGCACAAACCCGCGTCCCCTGCATCAGCAGGCGGGCTCTCAGCCACTGTGCCACCAGGGAAGCCCCCTCTTCACTTATTTTATCCAACCTCCCACCTCCCCTCCCCTCTGGCAACCACCATTTTGCTCTCTGTATCTGTAAGTCGTTTTCTGTTTTGTTTTGTTTGTTCATTTGTTTTGTTTTTTAGATTGCACATGTGAGATCATATGGTATTTGTCTTTATCTGACTTATTTCACTTAGCATAATACGCTCTAGGTTCATCCATGTTGTCGCAAATGGCAAGATTTCATTCTTTTTTATGACGGAGTAGTATTTCATTCCATATATATATATACTGACTTAGAGGTCAGTCCAACTGTCCAACAGTATATATATATATACCACATCTTCTTTATCCATTCATCTATCAATGACATTTAGGTTGCTTCCATATCTTGGCTATTGTAAATCATGTTGCAGTGAGTGTAGGGGTGCATATATCTTTTCAAATTAGTGTTTTTATTTTCTTTGGGTAAATACCCAGAAGTGGGATTGCTGGATCATATGGTAGTTTTATTAATTTTTTGAGGAACCTCCTACTATTTCCCGTAGTGGCTGCACCAGTTTACAGTCCCAGCAACAGTGCACGAAGGTTCCCTTTTCTCCACATCCTTGCCAACACTTATTTGTTGTCTTTTTGATGATGGCCATTCTGATAAGTGTGAGCTGGTTTCCATTTCCTTGATGAGTAATGATGTCAAGCATCTTTTCATGTGGAATATGCTTTCTTCTTGATACCGTGTGTCAATTTGTATGATTTATAGGACAAAATCTCATTTTATTTTAGGACTTAAAGTTTCAGAAGTGCGTGGCCCTCAATCAGGCATATGTGGAGACTTTATCAAGCTATAACGAAATGACTATTGATAATGTGAACATGAAATTCGTTATTCTTGTATACGGCAGTGTTATTGATACTAAGACAGAGGTACCATATCTTGCACCTTGCATTTTACCTAAAACCTGTGAACAGGTAAGGAGGATCATTTCTAAAGAGTCATTTGCTTTTCATTGTGCCCCATAAGTGACTTTAAAAACCAACCACCTTAAAGAGAAATTTAACCTAGAAAGACCCTACAGTTCTCACCTGCCCTTAACAAAACAGTCGAAATGTACCCAGGGCTTCTGTGTACTGTTGTACAAGTTGTGCCCCGCACAAGAGTGTCACTGAGGGACAAGGCGGGCAGGAATCTGCCTGCTCTCTACTTGCCAAGCTGTTTGCCCTGGCATGGGCTGTGCGTCCACAGAGGAAGGACGGGGTACACTTTTCCTAGTTCACGCCAAGGCAATGACACTGCTTGCTAGCATGGCTCTGGAAGTTATCTGCGCTGGCTGATAAGAAGGGAGATGCATTGGGGCCATGTCACTTTGCTGACACATTAGGGGCTAGGGGCACAACTTGATAGAGGGCCCTGGGCCTCATCATTCCACGCCTCTGTAAGGAAGGGGGAAGTGTGAACACCTGGGACAAAACAGGGGATGGGAAGAGTAGAAGCCAGGTCCCTACTGGGCCAAGCCATGCTGTCAGACCACAGGAGTGATGTGAGGACAGAGCCCAAGAATGAGGAGGACCAAGAGGCCATGAAAAGAGCTGACATCTCTTTAATCTGGTAAAAAGTTTGGGAGAGACCCTTTCTGCTTGTTCAGGCTGGGAACGTTCACTAATTTAATGAAATTTTACGTCCTGGAAAAGTTGGTAAATCTCCTAAAAAGTGCATTTACCACTTTCCTAACCAGCGTTCTTATTTTGTCAACTTCTCAACAATTCAGAGGGTGAAGGTAATTTAAATGTTTTTTTAAAACAGAAAATGAAAATTTAGCTTTGAAACAAGGGGTGGGGAATAGTGGGAGCAATCCCACAGTTTAGTTTAAGACACTAGAGTTAGGAGTCAGGCATACTTGGATTTAAAACCTGACACCTGTGCCCACTAGGTGTGTGAGCAGAGGAAAGGTGCCTTCTGACCCTCAGTTTCCTCTTAGTAAGATGAGGATAATAGCAGCAGTCGTCTCATAAGGTTCTTGTGGGGATTCAATGAGATAATATGTGATAATATCTAGAAATTATCGATAGTTATAATTGTTACTTATGTATGCTCTTTGCATTCTGGGAGGGCAGATTCTGTGGCACATGGGGCAAAAGCTTGAGGAAGAGAGCTCTTTTTCCTATCTGGGAAGGCTGGGGCCTGAGCCCTTGAATGTCAGTGTCGGAATAAAAGTAACTCAGTGGATGCTGGGGATTCCATTTTCCAAATTCGTTCCAAGTAAGGTGTAGAAATTTCCTTTCTGATGTTTACAAATATCCAAAAGATAACCTCCTGGTCCAAGACTTTTTGAAACAAGGTTAAAGAGGATTTGAAATGAGAGAGATAGAGCTTAGGTTTTGGCTTATTTCTTATATTCTTTGGAAAGGTTAGGAAGCAGCCATCTTAGAGATCAAAGAATGCTCTTTTGACTAATTTTGACTTTTCTCCTTTAGGTACAGGGAACTTCAGATTTAAGCAAGCTGCTGGTTATCCAAGCACCTGTGCCTGCCCAAAATAATAATAATGCCAAGGTCATGGGTAAGGGGTAGCCCTTTAGTAGTAAGAAAACCACTGAGAAGGAATTTTGTTACATGTAAGATTGATATTCTAAGAAAATGGTTTGAGGGTGTTGTGTGGGTTTATCATCCATCTCCATTCTTGGGCCCTCCCTGCCTGCCACATTGCTTCTGGGAGGTCACATATCAGAGACTTCCAGACACTGAAATCCAGGTGGCTCTTACTCTCTCTCGTGCCTTTCCCTCCACAACCTTGTGGGAGGACAGCAGCTTCTACCTTGTACTCTGATCCTGTAGGCTGGAGCCCCGTAGTGCTGTTGGGGGCAGAGCAGGAATGGGGAGGGGATAGACTCACACAGCAGGCCCAGGTGCGGGAGCCGGTTTTCTCTCAATGACCAAAGGGAATATAGAATCTGACCCGTGCTCATTGAAAGCCACGGTCATAGCCACAATTCAGGTGACTTGCTTTGAGGTGCACTTTGATAGTCACTAAGTAATTATTGTCACTAAATGCATATTAGTACCCAATTGCTTATATCATGGTGCTAAGCATACTATAAAGAAGACTAGATAGGAAGGCCTTGCTGTAGGGAAAATACATTCAAGATCTTTCACTCAGTGCTCAGCATCCTGCCTTACCAAGCCTAGTGTCACCATTTTCCCAGCTACCCCAGCTTGAAAACACAATCAACCTTGATTTGCTCCTCTAATTAGCACCATCCCAGTGCTTACAGTTCATGTAACCTGCTAGCTCAGGCATTCTTAATGAATTGTTAATTTGTGGGGGAGGTGGTTACGTGATTTCAAATTGTGTGCATAAAGGGCACATTTTATCAACAGTTTACATCTCAGTGTTGCTCATTTGCATAATTCTTATAAAATGCAGCCCCACAGTATGCTGCTGGGCACTGTGCAAAGCACTAGTTGGTGAGTGAGCGAACAAGGCCTCTGCCCTTGTCAGGAGGAGAGATATTCAAGAAGTAATTTCACTTCTCCCCTAGAAGCAAATTCAACCTCAGACATTCTTACAGCTCACTTTGCATGCCCTGTTCTGGGGTCATACGCAGCACCATGATATTGGGAGCTCCCTCTGCTCCTGGGTCTCCTGTCCAAGTTGGCTAACACTGAGGTGACCATCACCCCAGCCTTCACAGTGTCTTTAGGTCTGCCACTCTGCTACTTCCCCAGCATTCTTGGGGCACAGGAGTGTATGGCAAGGCTGGGAGCCCAGGGTCTAATGCCAGCCCCCTTAGGGCACCCTGAGGGCTATTTTAGAGTGAGGGAAATATATATCACTCTGCATTCCCCGATGTGTTTGGGAGGAAAGTCACAAATGGTAGGCCCATGGACTTGATCCAGCCAGTACACTGGATTTGGCCCACATACATGTTTTCTTTTAAAATTGTCAAATATGTAAACATCCAGAAATTTCACATTTAAAAAAATCCAGATTTTGAGCTTTTCTTGAAAAAAAAATCAGAAAGTCTGCCAACCCTCAGTCCTCATATCTACGTGTGGCAACAATCAGACAGAGCTGAGCATCTCTGGCTCCTACAGGGGAAGCAGATGCTCTAGGGTTTGCCTCAGTCCACTCCCTCTTGTGTTTTATCCAAACCATTTTGTTTGTGTGACCTGCCTCTTCTCATTTGGGTTTGCCAGCCCTTGTATTGGACTTTTGGGAGCCTAGTAACAAATGTCCTTGAGGGAAAAAAGTAAAAAGCCTGTTTGAAAGGGGAGAAGAGAAAGGCGACACTTACAGGGAGGAAGCAAGTTAAAATTTCAAAATATCCTCCTGCTACCTATACTCTTAAATTCCTAATTCAGTTTTTCTGTTTAATGCATTGATTTGGATTGGCTCAGTCAACACCGGTCTTGGAATGACCAAGAGAGACTATCACTGGAAGAGAAAAAGTGAGGTAATAAACTTGACACTTTGACTAGATTTTTCTTACTGTGAATATTAAACTACACAGCGAAAATAAATTGTAAAGTCAAGTAGCAACATGTAGGTGGTGAGAAAAATGGCAGCTCGTTAATATGGGAAAATTGGGATTAAAGTTCACCTGAATTACTTAACAATGAAAATTATAGAATATTTTTGAAAACTGTAATTTTGCCCTAGCCCCCCTCTCCCAATTTCCCCCCTCCTGACTCCCTTCCCCCTGATATTTAGTTCAAAAGTAGGGCTATCTGGGATTAAGGATGGGGAGGGCCATTCACCATACACACAGTTAAAATATTAGTATGTAAATATGGATGCTTGCACAGGTAGATCACGGGCATCTTCCTAGGGTATCAATTTTATTTGACAGTCTTTCAAAGGGAGAAGTTAACTCATTTTGCTGTTAGGTTACTTAAAATATTTTATATTGAAACAAACACACTATGGAGTAGGATGACAAATTTGTGTGAATTTAAGATGAAACAAGAGACCTCAAAACATTTTATTATGGAGAGTCACTTATGTGTTGCCCTGACATTTTTTCCTAGTTTCCTCAGCAATCAGAGCTAATTTAGAAAAGTTTGAGAAGTGCTGGAAGCCAGGCCTAGAGTTGGGGAGGGAGAGGGCTGGTAGAGGCAAATCTGGTGGGGAGAAGGGTAGCCTGCAAGGGGCGGGGGTGTCTCTGTGAGGGCCCCTAACAGAGTTCCCTTGGGCCAGAGCCCACTCCTGAGTGGAGTGGAGGAGAAGACAGCTCTGACAGAGCAATGGGCGATAGGCAAATGCAGAAGTGGGCCAGGTAGCAGTAACGGTGCCAAGAATGGGCTTCAGGGGCCTTCAGCACCCTTCCTCCCCCAGTTGCCAAGTCACTCCAAATACACGTCTTCTAAGGAAAAAATGATGTGCTGTGTAAAGGCAGCTTCACGAGAAGTCCCTTGGCCCACCACATCCCCAACCAGATAGCCACCCTAAGACCCTCCTAATAGAAATTCTGGTCCTGCCACTCTTATTTATGACAATCACGGTGGTTTGCAGTGTGTTTGTTGGGGGAAGGACAGTGGCATTGACCAAACTGACAGTTCTTTGTTCCTTTAAACAAAGAAATTTAAATCTTTTTAGGCGGTCTTCCTCGGCCATCCTCTCCTTTCTTAAAGGGACCCTATTTCACAAATGGGGAACCTCACTGGGAGTCTAGTGATTTGGCTCCTCACTTTCCACTGTCTTTTCCAGGCCCCATTATTAAAAAAATGCTCATTCCAATTTAGGAAAAAAGTCTCCAACTTACCTTGCACTCAGTCACAAAGTTAACTGGAATTCAACTCTCCTAACATTGCTCTTTAAGTGTGCCTTTGATACACTACTCTAATTGAATTAATGTATCTCTCTTTACAAGATGATATTTGATGGTATAGAGTTGCACATGTACTTACTCAAAGTCCTTAATATGTAAGATGTTTTAAAGGGAGTGTTCCAGATAATGGAAACTTTTCAGTAAGTTTTCTGATTGCACTTAAGTTTTTTTCTGAAATGCTCATAGTCAAATATTTTACTTTTGACTTTCTTTTATAGTTGGAAACTGGATCCCATTTTAGAAAAGGACGTTAATGGCACTTATGTGATACCTGGAGTCAGGTTAAAGACCGAGCTAATATCCTGACTCAAGTGCTGAAAGATTGCCTGGCAAAGAGTTTACTTAGAAGTTGCTAAAACAATTTACTGCTGCATTTATTTTACAAGCAATTGATGGACTGCTGCAAAAGCTCTAATTTTAAGTAGTTGCATTATACTTAAGATGTTCGCAATTCCTCAGGATAATGTAAGATATCCTAAAGCTTATGGCCTAGCAAATGAAATCCTGCATCCAGCTGAGAGCAAGAGTTATCAAAGCACTGTACAATTAACATACTACTATCTAAAGCACAGGACCTATAATTTTGATTTGTGATATTGCTACAATTAGTGCCTCCCTAATGTTTTTCAGAGTAAAATTATTTCCCCCATCCCCAATTTAGTAAATATTGAAAAATGGAATAGGTTCCATAACTTTAGTTATTGAAAGCACAGTTTAGGAGAAGTTAACAATCTTACATTGCATAGTACTGTTTGATATCACTTTTCATTTCATTTTAAAAAGTCAAATAAAATAGAATTTTATGATCTGATTGTTTATTTAGAATCTATTATTCCTTTTCACTTCAACAAGATTTTAAAAGAATCTACTCCAGTATAAAATAGTTACAAAAAAATAATAATGATTCTCTACTCCAGGGAAAACCATAATAGAAGTAAGAATAGAAGGAAACACAAGAGAAAAAGTCAAGCCTTTTACGAAACTTCTGGATACCTAGAATAGGGCAGTATTTCTCAGAGTGGCCTGAGGAGCACCTGTGTGTCAACAAATGTCAGGTGTGGCTGCACATTACAGACCCACAGGACTGCCTGGCTGTTTAAGGAAGTTATCACAGACCCAGTCTCCTTGTAGCCTCCTTCTCCTTTATCCTTGGCCTGTGACTTTTATCCTCAGGGTAGCAAAATGACATCTGTAACTTGGGCATCCCATTTGCTTTTCAGTGAGGCAAGGTGCTTTCTCTTTATTAGGCTTTGCCTTTTAGTCAGGAAGGGACCCCATCCCAGGCCAGCACTATCACATGACCACACTGATCTGTCATCTTGAGATGAATTTTAACTGGCACCTCAACTTGCCACCATTAATACAGGCTGGGTATTTTTCATAAAGAATAAGGGGAAACGGATATTGGGTGAACTGCAGTGTCTGCTGCACTCTACATCACAATCCCATACCTGGTATAGGGTTGTTACAGATGAAGAACTTCTGGCCATCTGTAGACTCCATCTCTGGGGGTAGGCCCCTGGCCTGCACATTTTAACCCATTCCTCATGTGACTTAATGCATACTGAAGCTTGAGATGCCTAAGGTAGGGGATAAAGAAATAGCAGAAAACAGATATCTGCTCTACAATCTTGCTTGCGAGGCACACTGCCATGTATTTGAAACAGCTAACGGATACTTCATTCCATGCATATCAGTTAGGATGCTTTTGGCCTCAGGTACCAGAAAACCCAACTCAAAAAGGCTTAAACACTAAGGTTATTATTTCATGTAATAGAAGTCCAGAGGTAGGACAGGTTCACAGTTGTCAGAGATTCAGTGAAGATCATAAAGAATCAAATGTTTTTCTTTCTCTCCACTTGGCTGTTGACCTCTACAGCCTCATTCTATGGCTGGATCCCTGCTCCCAGGCTGTAACTTGGCTGCCAGCAGCAGTTTAATGTTTTCTTGTTCATATTCAGTGTGAGAGAGAAAAATGCCTCCCAGTCGCTCTCCTGTGAGAAAGAATTCTTGCAGAAGCTCTGATGGTCTTCTGTTTGTGTCTCAATGCCCATTTCTGAGCCAATCACTGAGAAGAAGGTGGCAATGACCTTAACTAGTTAATGCACCCTTTAAGCTTGAATCAAAGCTGTGCTTCCTCAATTTGCATTGCCCCAAAGTGGAGGGGTCAAATGGAGTAAGTCACTGTGCCAGTTCACTGCATCCATTTGGCATCTTGACTTGGCCCTTTAGACACAGCCATTCTGGCTCCTTACCCTTTCCTGAGCTTCTTAATGCATATTCCTACCCTCAGGGTAGAGGTTGGAGGGGAGGTCAGACTTCTGGCAAGACCACACAGGAGCCTCAAGTTGATCACTTTGCTAATCTTAGATGACCATCTCTTCTAGCCAGAGCATTTGCTGATTGTCTGAGAAGGCACATGGTGGACTGCCTCTCAAATTCCTATGCTTCTCTCATAGCCACAGTGTCTGTATAATTCACTTACAGTTAATAAATCTTTGGATTTATTAAATCTGTTCTCCCTATGAAAACTGAGAGCAACAATCCTGGAAAGGGGAACTCTCCTCTCCAAGCCCCATAGTATATTAAGAAGTGTACTTATGATCACTTCTACCCTGGCAATGCATATGCATTATGTAACATTTTATATTTAGAGAAGAATACTTTCACAGTCTCATGGCTTCATGGCTGCTTCATGGTAGAACCAGAAATCATTTTGCAGGTACATGACCTCCCTTTTCCTTGAGCTTTTCAGCGTTTTCACAGTGGCAGCACCTATGTGGGTCGAGTAGATATAGCCCAACAAATTTTGGGTGCCTGAGTGAGTGATAAAAGGGGCAATAGATTTATTGGGGGAAGAACTGATAATTTGATTTTGAATTTATAAATTCAATGGCCAATGTTCCATCGATCAGTAAAGATAAGACTCTAGTTTGAATAATTAATGTTGGAGATTTAGACTTTGAATTGTCACCATAAAAGAAAGTTGAAGCGAGACTCTCCGAGAGACAAGGACTGAAGAAGGCAAATAGCCAAGGGAAGACAGCAGTGCGGAACCTCACAGTTAGGGAGGTGACAGAATGCGAGGATTCAGGGATTAGTTCAGAAGAGATGTGCTACGGAGGACCAGATAGTCTTGGTTCTTTAAGGCCAAAACATATAGTGACTTGGATAAGAGGTGACAGCAAGATGATGCCAGTCCTCTTAAGTCTCTTTCAGCCCAGCATTCACCAGGATATAATGTAACTTGGAATTTTCACCTTCCTTCTCAACCTTCTTAGTGTCACCCAAATTTTACATGTGGAGAAATCAAGCAAACTAAAAGCTTACTGACTTCTCTAAAACATGGCACCAGGGACCAGCTTTTACATTATTATACTCAATAAAAGTATAGAGGGCTACATGCAAGAGACTACACCAGGTATGGGACACTTCCTTCTAAACCTAGGACTTAGCACAGCATAATAAGTCTGAGAGACTATGAGTTCAGAATACTTAGCACTCTTTCCAGAAAAGCAAAAGATGTCCCATTATCCTCAAGATTCATTTTCTTAAATCTAGGAATCCCATTAAGGTATCAGGTTAGGAGAGTTCTTTGTAGCAGGGGTCACAAATTCCACAGGACCCAGGCAAGTAACATGAAGGAGCAAAGTAGGCCAAGAGATGGGGTGGAATACATTTTCTTTTCTATTTTTTTCAAAGCAAAGGAAACACATTTTATTTTATTTTATTTTTGGCCACACTGGGCAGCACGTGAGATCTTGGTTCCCCGACCCGGGATCAAACCCGTGCCCCCTGCAGTGGAACCGCAGAGTCTTAACCACTGGACCACCAGGGAAGTCCCTGGAATCACATCTTCATCAGCCGCTCCTCCATTTTCATTATATGAAATTTTATGTATCTGTCTTTGGAGAAAAGCATCAATGTAAAATCTAGCAAGGAAACATTTGCCCTCAGGACATGAGTCCGAACTAGTACTTGAAAATGTGACAACAGAATTTTCTGATCACGTTTTAACAAAGGATTTACTTGCTGATCACTAAGAAGTAAAATTCAGAAAATAGTCCCCCTCCCCCAATGCAAGAATAAATCTATAATAAAACATTTTCAGTCACCCTCTCTCCTCTTCCCAAGGTGTGCCCTTTCATGTGCACTTCATCGTAGAGCCAACTGACATCCAGAAATACTCTGAAAGGCACCTGGCACTGTCGTGTTGATCATGCCTCTGGTACACCTCCCTGGCAGGCAAGTGGAACCTTTTCTGTAGCTTCCCACTTTCAATAGAAATTTATTGAAAAATTTTCTTGATAGCAAAATACTTAAAGATTCCTTCCCCCTGCTCATCCTTCAGTTATCTACTGGAAAATTACAGAATTGAAAAGGTTTTGCCCCCAGTTGTGATCAAAACATGGAATATTGAAGAACATCTGGGTTACTCTAAGTTCTTAGGTTACATACGTAGATATGTACAGAGGAAGCTGAACCCCAAGTTCTATTCCTTCCCAAAATGGGTAACAGAAGAGAGGATTTGATTAGAACAGCCAAAAAAACCTGATACTCATTCTATGATGGAGCAAAGCAGGCTTTTTCGACCATAAACTGATACCACCTTGTTGGTCATAAACCCTGCAGAGATCCAACAAGATGAGCCTCAAATTTCAAAGAGAGTCAGCAGAGAATGTTAAGATACATGAACAGAAGAGAATGCTGCTAAAGGCACAGAGCAAAGAATCCCAAGGAATTTGTAGTGCCATTTTCATTTAATAAGCCAGTAGTATAGCAACCTAAAGACCTTGGCTGTGATCATACCAGGATGTTTTTACAATATTGCTGCAGGAAAACATGATGGGCAGCTGGCATCCTCTGGCTCACGGTGCTCAGTGAGCAGCTCCAGCACCAACTCTGTGGAGAGCCAGCTTACGGCTGGGGGGTGTAGCGGAGGTATTTCTTGCCAGATGGGAGCTCTTTGGTGAAGACTCCTTTAGGGAAAAGTTTTTTGGCTTCCTCTTCAGGGATGGTTGGAAGGACCATCACGCTGTCTCCATTCTATTGAAAAGACATTGTGAATGGTGAAATTCAATCTTATAGTGAAGGCAAAAGGTAATAATTAACTTTAGAAAAGTAGCTACGGTTGCTGATGAGAATAATCAAATCTCCTTTGCTCTATCCCCTCTGAGGAATTTTGTTTTCGCAAGTTGATCTTTGACACTTTGGGAAGGAAAGTATTTCCCCACCTTAACAAGAAATAGTCCTGTTTTAAATCTAGTAATGGCTTGCCACCTAAATCCTTATCATTGCCCTGGTGACTGAATCTGGCTTCCTCTCCCATCCCCGGCCTCTCCCCCTCCTCCTGCTGCTGCTTTTCCAGCACGGTGGCTCTCCTATTCCTTGAACGTGCCAAGCTCACTATTAGAAAAGCTTCTTAGCTGTTCCTTCAAGCCTGCCGTGCTCTTCCCTCCTAAATATGCGTGACTTGGTCTCTCACTTTCTTCATGTCCTTCCCAAAGGTCCCTTCAGAGAAGGGCCTTTCTTGACAGCCAAATATAAAACCAACCCTCCCACCTGTGCTCCCCTTCTCCCCACCTCTCCTTGATTACTCTGTCGCACTTATCGTTACCTAATGTACTATAAACTTGTTTATTGTTTGTCTCTACCAACTGGAATTTAAGTTCTATGAGGGCAGGGACTTTACACTGATTGTTCATTGCTGCATCCCAGTGTCTACTGTCTGCGCTCAATAAACATATGGTCAAAGAATGGATACAGAATATAAATGGTTTGCCTGTCAGAAGAAACAAAGTAACAAAACCAGGTGTTCAGGTTAGCATATTAAAAAAATGTAGCAATGTTAAGACACTCTTGTGATATTATCCATGTCCTACATATGTCAGGAATCTTAGAGATTAAAAGTTCATGAACAGGTTTCAGAGAATTCTACATAGGTTTAAAAGACTGAAGCTTAAGAGAAATGAAATGTTTCAAGACATTAATACACCACATAGGTTTATACTCACGACTTAAGTGGCCAGTCTAGGTTCTGCTATAAATATTTTGCCATCAGGGAAGAGTTAAAGGTTTTTTTAAAAAATCCTTTTACTAGGAAAAGGAATGATTCTGACCAATTAATCTGTCCAAATAATCTAAAAGTTAGAAATACAGGGAGTTTGTATAAAAGGGGTTAAAGACCCTGAAAATGGGCTCTCAGCAAATCTTAAACTCAGCCAGGAGGAAAAGCCCTCCCAGTGTACTTGCATGCCAGAAACAAGAACCCCACGTAACACTGACCCTGGAGGTAGCCACTGAGAGACTGGCCCCACAGGCCTTCCAGGCAAGTTGGGTATCTGCCCTTTTAACATCTTTACCTTCCAATCAACTGGGGTGGCAACCCTCTTTTCTGCTGTCAGCTGCAGAGAGATAATTACTCGGAGAATCTCATCAAAGTTCCTGCCAGTGGTAGCCGGGTAGAGGATGGACAGTTTTAGCTTCTTATCAGGACCAAAAATAAATACCTGCAAAGCACACAGACACATAAACAGGAAGAACTCTTCGAATGTTTTTGATACTAAAGCCCCTTAGAAGGCTCTTAAGTCATTAAAAATGTTCAAGGGTATAACAAAACAAAACAACAACAAAAATCTGCAAATATCTAGAAAGATACACCAAACAAACCGGGTGGCTGGAGTTGACATGATTTTCTCTCCACGTTATAGTTCTAAACTTGAAGGGAATTATATTTGGCTCTGGCTGTCTCAGCAAGAAAAACTGATTTGCGAACTGAATCCAGGAAAGGCCTCAGGAAGGTACTATGTTAACTACTGAGATTATCATAAAAATAATACTAATGGGAGTTGATCCCGGTCCTCAAATTGTATATTTTTGCAGATGTGGGAATAAGTTTGTTCTCTAGTGGGTAAGGACAGAACAAATAAGAATTCAAAACCAGGGATGCCTTAGGAAGAAGGCTATGTATGACCCACCGCCTTAAAGAGTGGGCTGTCAGGAGGACTACAGAAAAAGATTTCTCAATTTTAGGTGACATCCTAGGATAACTATTTTTATGTATTTTCAAAAGCTGTGAATTAAGCAGTTTAAAAGTTTAGCTGAAAAATTTTACTTTGTACCAGCATTTAGATAAAAAGTGAGAGTGCCACCAGGACACTTACATCCTAATTGGACATAGTCCCCATTTCCTTTAGTTGGTCCAAGCATTTACTTGGACATATGTAGCCTGGTCAGTCACAAGGACAATGTAATGGATGTATACAACTCACCACACGAGCTGTTACAGGCATGCCCTTTTCGTCCTTCTCTGCTGGGTCCAGCATGCCCAACTGGATGGCAAGGTCCCGATTCTTATCATCAATGATGGGAAAAGGTAACTTTTCTGTGGGCTCATCACCATTGTAAGCATTGATATCCTGAAATGCAGGGGAGAGAGAAAAGAGAAATCTAAACCAGGCATGTCCTCTGAATTCAATCAGTTAACAGTCATCGTCTTGTACGACAGGGAAGAGAGGACCATAATCATCATAATTTCTCTAAGCAATTTTAATAAGAAAATTAATGAATGAACACTCCTCATCCCAATTGCTCATTGACAGGAATAACGGTAGGGTGTAGTACTTAGGTTATAACTTAGAGCCTTCTCATGCCCAAGTCTCTTAAAATTCAGCATCGTTTACTGCTCTGAGAAAGCAGCATTAAACTCTTTAAAAGTTGAATAATCTAGAGTTAGACTTCAATCCAGGGTACGTATGCATACCCAAATACTATAAAAACCATCAGTAACAACGAGTTCACATCCAGAAATTAAAGCACATGCAAAGATAATTTTATAGATCTGGCCCCTGCCTCAAAAGCACCCTGACTCAGACATTAAGCTACTGTAACAAAGATATTAAGACATGAAAAGAAAACACAAAACTTAAAGCAAACACAAGAATGGAGAGTTGAATATTCACTTCAAGGACAAGTCAAAGGTAAAAATGGGTGAAAAGGCAGAGGTGAATTTACACTAGGGTGAAATCCACATAAAAACAAAGCATTCCAAGTCTGAACTAAAGGACAATAATGTACTTGCTTCCACTCTCTATCCCTTCCTCCCCTAGTTAAAAACGTCATCCATTTTTCTATTCTGGGAAGTTTTTTGGGGAAAAAAAAAATCTAGCTTCGTTATTTGATCTGGTGTTGACATTGCACTTAAGGTGGGCTAAGCATTATGGTAAGTACGTGTGGGATGCAGATGAGGAAGACACGGTTCCTGCCTTTAAAGGAACTTCTAATTTAGTTGGATGATTTCCATAAGAAGTAGCAACAAACGCAAGACGGTAATATGTAAATGGCAAATGCTGAAGTACACCAGCATCCCCATTTGTAAGACTGCTGGAGTTAGGAGAGACTTCAAGAAAGGCGTATGACTTTTACCTGGGCCTTTGAAGGGTGGATAAGATTTTCACAGGGCAAAAGAAGGCATTCCAGGGAGGGGGAGCAATATTACTGAAACATGTAGGCAAGTCTGAGCATAAACTATTGACTGGCGAAAGAGGAATTTATCTGGGTAGAGTTTTAGGAAGTAGTGAAAAAGAGGCGTGAAAGCTGGAATAAGGTCGATTTATTATGTGGAGCCTTGAAAGTAAAACAGGAGTTGATGGCATAGCAGATATAGAACCTTTGTGGATTTCTCAACAGAGATGCCATAGGATAAAAGTGGCATTCATGAACTTTGAAATGGATAACAACAAATTTTAACATGTTTCTTAATTTTATTAGCTTAACTTCCCTTCTGCTGTCACTGGCAGTCTATCAGGTCGCCACAGCTAAAATAACAATCAATATGGTTTCATACTAGAGGCACCTTGAGGTTTCCTATGTAACCAGTTGTGTGTCGAAGTTTGGACACTGCTTCTGAAAGTTGGGACTTATTTCCTATTTAATGCAATCACAATTTTGAAAATTCTAAGGCACAAGCTCACCAGCGAAAATGAACCTGGGTGTGTTCCTATACTTTAAAGGGTATTATATAATTGGCTATAAACTCTTCCTTCAGCCACCTGTACTTGCAATGATTGCTCTGCAGTAATTCTCAACCCTGCCATTTGCATGATAGGCATTATATTACACCCATGAAAAGCAAAGAACAATATGCTTTGGCTTTATCCTAAAATCAAGCAAATTCCTACTCTCTATCATCTAGTATCAAAGAGAGTATTAGTTTGGGGTTCAAATCCCACTGCCACCATTTTCTTGCAGGGAAGTCTTTAGTGTGTCCTTCCAACTGCCTGGGTGAAAAAAGTACTCTCATCTGAAAAGCTGGGAGCAGGAACCATATACCTCCCCTACAGGGCTGCTCCCAGAAACTAACGAGAAACTGCCTGTGAGATACTGTGGAAATGCCAATGACCATTCACAGCCAAGTGTAAGGAATGAAAACAATCCACCTCAAGAAAGAGAAATGCCTTCCCTTTTCTCCTATACATGATTCTTCTAATCTCAGACACTTAGAATTGACTGGTATAAAGTGGCATGGGATGCAGCCCCAGGTGGCCAGCTCACAAGTCAGTACTACATCGTATATTCAGTAGCATGTCAAGTGCTCGACATAGTGCCTAGTGTACAGTAAGCATCCTTTGAAAGTTCCCTATCATTATTTAGTAGACACTGTAGCAAAGGCATTAAAATGCTCTCAAGTTAAATCTCGACCACCACATTTATTATCCAAGTAAATCCTTTTGTTGGGAGCACACAGGTCCTTCAGTTCATTCATCTGACAAATACAGACTGCCTGCCTGCCTAGGAGGTCCTGAGTACTGAGCACTGTTCCAGCAGTGCACGAAACAGGAGTCTGCCCTGCTGAGCCTCCACTCTGGTGGGGAGAAACAAAAAAACGAAATCAGCAATGTGCAGAGTATTTTAGACGGTGACAAGTGCTAAGGAGACAAACCAGGGGAGGATGGGGAGTACAGAGGGGAGTTATAATTTTAGATAAGGAGGCCAAGGGTGGCCTTAATGGGTATCATTTGAGTTGAGACTTGAAAGGTGTGAGGGCAAGCCACAAAGATACCTGGGGAAAGAGTCTTCCAAACAGGATTCTGGATATATTTTGAAGGTAGAGCAGGCAAGTTAGCTGATGAATCAGACATGTGAAGTGAAAAAACCAGAGGAATTAAGGATGACTCCTGGATTTTTGGCCTGAGCAACTACAAAAATACAGATGCCATTAGCTGAGATGAGTAAGACCACGGGATTAAGAACAGGAGCCCCGTTTTAGACATGCTGGATTTGAGGTGATAGGACATCCCAGGGGAGATGCTGTAGGCGGTGGTTTCACCAATCTGGAAGCCAGCAGAGTCTGGCCTAGAGATGGAAATTTGGGAATCATAGCATAGAGATGTGGGTGGATGAGTTTACCAAGGTGAAGAATGTAGATAAAAAGAGAAGAGGTCCAAGAAGTGAGTCCAGGGCAACTCCAGCATATATATTCAGTATTAGGAGCTGGGAGATGAGGAAGCTCATGCCGCACATGAGCAGCAACAGCTAGAGAAGTGGTGTCCTGGAAGCCAAGAAAGAAGGGGGCTGAGAACTGACCACTGGATTTAGCAAGGTGGAGGTCACTGTGCAGTCCAAATCAGACTTTCAAATAATCAGTGAAGGCTGAATCTGAGCCTTACTTGTGCCTTCACCTCAAAAAACCAAGCTACTCTATAAAATTTATAGCTTAATCTGTAACCTCAAAGCATATGCCAACGGGTACTGTACCTTGCTCCAGGCAAGATGGTCTTCAACACTGTCTATTGAAAGGGCAATCATCTTAACGTTCCTCTTGGCAAATTCTGGTGCCAGCTTTGCTGCTCTGCCAAGCTCCGTGGTACACACTGGGGTAAAGTCCCGAGGGTGGGAGAAGAGAATGCCCCATCTGAATGAAGGAAAAGAAGGTCACAGTTGAATGAAGAGATTATCACCAGCATCACGTACAATGAAAAATCACAAATCCTAGATCAAAAATGACTTTCTTTTTCAAATGAGTGCTTATGAAGACAATCACTTTTAAACTTTTCTGTTGAGGAATGCTTTTTGATCTTCTTATCTCCAGAAAAGCCTATGTTTAAAGCCCAATTCAATCAAAGATATGAAATTCAACATGATAAATATTTAAAAAGACTGTAAGGATGCTGCCTCCTTTAATAACTCTAGAGCCACCCTGAGTCCTTTTCAGCTAATAAAATCTGTGCTACTCAAACCAAGTACTTATTGAAATAATTTTTTTTTCTTTTTACTCTTTCTACATTTTTTTCTAAGCACAGATATGCTGACATTCACCTCCAGTAATGGTTGTTCCAATATGCCCTGAATCTAGACCACTGCCTGACTACAATAATAAACAGATTATGTAATCTGAAATAAATAGGCTTCTATCCTCTATTTATATGTAAAATTAAAGCTGACACTTGGTTCTTTGAAGTGAACAGATATAAAAACTTCTGTAAAACTAGTTTACTGATCTAACCTGCTAAATAGGACACCCAATATTTGTACCCTGACCAAACAACAGCATTTTAAGAGTTTTACCTATCTCTTCATTTGCAGTTTATTATTCTTTTTGCGTTAGACCAAGTGGGTAGAAAATGACAGCCTCCAATGTCAATTTCTACAACTACAGATTCTTAGGGAAATACTAATATCTAAATCATCATTGCCTAAGGTTAAATTAGTGTAAGTTTTAAGCACATTTCAAGCTAAAAGTCACCAAGAACTTTGGAGTACTGTTTCCTTCTCCTGGGCAATAGAAACTACTCTTTCGACTGAACAGGAAAACCTAACACACAGTTTCCACACTCCTGTTGACTTAACAACATTAAAGCAGGATCCTAAACTAGTAGATGACTAACTCTAGCCTAGAAGCCAAGCTGACTTCCCTAAAGACTGCCAAGTTTTCTGAAGCACAAAGAAGAAAGCAGAGACAAGGTACCTAATTCCCGGCTACATTTGCCACTCAACTCCCAAGGTTTCAGGAAAGGAAAAGACCTTCTTACAAAAAGGATGGATGGCCCTATGGCAAGACTGGGAAGAGAGAGGTAGTATTTTTAAGATTGTGGAGGGGTGTGGTATGTTTACTTTTGATAAAGGGCAATAAGACATAAGTATGTTTTGAAATAAGCTAGCTATGAGTAAAATGTAGGCCTTAGAGTCTGTGGTAAAGGATCTGTTTAAGGGTCAGATGAGACTTAAGGAGAGTCTCCAGAACTTGAGAAAAAATGAGCAGGGCACTTCTTCCTGTATTGTTAAAGAGGTAATTAATTAGAAAAATCAGGCATTCTCTTTCCATTGTGAATGAGGAGACTGTATTGCTGAATCATGTTAAGGAACTCGTTTGAGGCCACTTCACATCCTCCCCTCTCCCAGAAGCCAAAACTCTAGTTTGCCACATGGCTAGGAACAGGATAAACTCTGGGAATGTCTTACTGTGGCCTGCCTCTCCTCTAAGTCTCCCTACTTCTGCTCTTCAGAGGAATACAATTACATTATCCCCTTTCCTTTTTCCTCATTTTCAAAAAACAAAAGGTTTCTTCATTTAAGGGAGGGGTCCGCACTCACTAACCGCCGGAAAACCCAAGGAATACCCATGTTTTGTTTGGTGAAGATGTACTGTGAAGAAGCTGCTTATACCCCACACATACAGAAACAGTGATTGGGCTCAATAAACTCACTAAATGCAGCACCCAAACCCCTTAGTTGTTTCCAGTTGTCAGGGGCAGGGTAGAACCTGTAACGTTTGAAATTATTTTAATTTTCTCCAGAACACACCTGGATCAAAAATTGATAGTATGAATTGAAATCACATTAAGAATGGAGTTTGGAAAAATTATATTAGGCAAAAATCCACGTATTACAATGATATAAAGGGCTCAAACTTATTTTCGGGGTAGGGCGGGAAATAGTACTATCCCATGCCTGACCCAAGGCAGACTTGTATATTTTTGTTTAGATGCAGATAGTTTTCTCATCTTCCTACTTATGGCTCCCTGAGAAGGTACCACTTTTAGTCAAATTAAGACAGATCGAGGACAATAAATGACAACAAAAAAGTCCCAAACAAATAGGGTTAGCTTAAATAGTGACATCATTTATAACTATTGCTACAGTAAATATGCTTTATATTAATATTTATTTGCAACCTAAGAGTTCTGGGAAAATTTTGTTTTATGAGGGTGAGGGCTGGCTGTAGGCAGGAATGGGAAGGAACATTATCTGAAAATCCCATCGAGTTTTGGAGAAATACTAATACCTAAATTCTGAGTATGAGACTGGGCGTAGTCTGTATTTCTGAATTCTTTCCCTGCCTTTATTGCCTGAATGTTCCATTTCTCATCCTTTCTCTAGCCTAGTCCTCTCTTGCAAAAAACTTAGCTCTTCCCTTAATCAGTAGCTGGAAAATGGATTTAAGGGGCTGTAAGGGGTTGGTTAGGCCTAAGGTATAAGAATCTCTCCCAGGTGCTCTGCACAGGCCTGTCCAATCCTTGATTAATCTCATAAACTGCACCCTCTGTCTGTAGTATATGTACCTGGACACTGTATATAAAAGGGATACAAAGCAAGAAGGAATTCTAACACCTTAGACCACAGTGTAGTGGGGCCACTGGAACTCCAGAACCATAATGTAACTAGACACATCTGGGATGTTTCACGTTAAATCTAATCAACTTAAAGTTTGCTGATTCAGGAGCTGTACAACCACAGTAACGCCAATATACTCCTAGTCATAAAGGTATGATTGCCAGGCTAGATCATGGGTCACCAATTTGGCAAGTCTACCTGAGGCTGGAAACAAGGCAGAAGGGGGAAGGGGCAGTGAGAGGCACTCTGCAGTGAATAAAAAGGGTCTCAAAGGGGGAGGTACGGGTGTCCAGGTGCTTGGCCACTGCAACTGAACAACCTCAGAAAGCCCTTCCCTCAAGGTATTGCAAGTTCTGGAATGAAGGACACACACACATACAGTGTGTTCTGGGTTCCTCCCAAAGCTGTTATCAAATCACATTCTAGCAGCTGGGGGAGGTTCTGGACAAAAAGTCTTTCAGCCACGATCTGGCACCTGGTGGTTTCAAATTTTTTGTGCTGAGAAGACTGCAAATACCACTGCAGCAAGTAGAACCCTCACATAACACGCTGGGCCCTTCCTGAACCTTCAGCCAGTAGCAGTGTCCTCTGACTCTGGCCTTGGACACCAACCTTCCCCAGGGAGCAAATTCCAGAACAGAGGGAGGGAGGGAGGAGGTGCGACCCTGGGCACGAGTACCGGGGAACTGACCGCCGATGCTGCCCGGCCCCTGCCCCCTCCGGCCTTCGGCTGGACCATACTACTTGCACAGTTTACCAAACAGAGGCAAACAGACGAGCTCTCCTCCGCACCGGCCTCCCGAACCCGGGACCTGCGCGGTCCCAATTTTGTTCCCCTCCCCCTTCCTCACTCCGGAGCCGGCCCAGCCACGCGGGGGACGGAAGGCGAGAGAGGATCCAATGGCCGGCGGAGGGCGGGCCGGAGGATCGCTGCCAGCCAGCAGCGCTCGGCCGCCGCGGGGCAGAGGCCATACGACGAGAGGCACGTGCAGGAACTGGTGCAGGGAGGAGGCGGGCGGCGAGCAGGGGGCTGAGCGGTGAGGAGGACGGAAGGGAGAAACAAGGGAAGGCACCTCTGAGTCCGGGCGTAACCCGAGGTCAGGGTAGGGTGAAGAGGTGGCCACTTACGAGTCTCCCAGATAGTCGTGGAAACGGATGCGGCCGATGGTAGTATTGGCCTCGAAGTTGGGAGCCTTGTCCCCGAGTAGGAGCCCTCCGGGCATGGCGGCAGCGGTGACACGGAAGGAGGACTAGGCGCAACGGCGACAACCACCAGCTGCCTGGTTCCGGCGCGTGTGCTGGGAGGCGGAATAAATGGGGCTTCCAGGGGCGGGACGGGAGGGGGGGGGGTGGGCGGGACCAAAGGAAAGCCTAGATAGAAGGAGTCCGCGGCGGGAGCGATGGGCGGAACAAGGGGCGGGGCCAGGCCGTGGGCGGCGTGGGCGGGGCCGCGGCTGGCGTGGGCGGGAGCGAGAGTCCGGAACCGGCGGGAGTCTGGGACTGGGCTAGGGGAGCACGGGACTGGGCTAGGGGAGCACAGCCCTGGGCCGGGTCCGGCACCTCGCCAGGCCTCTGCCCTGCCGGGAGCCTGTGGACACTATCATTCTCTCCTCACGTGACGGGGGACTCAGTGACGTCGCCGTTTGGAGGCTTGGGGGTGCGTTCTGGGCTTTGGAAGTAAAGGAAGCGGAACGCAGTAGGAATGGGAGCCCCAAGGCGGACAACCGCCCTGAGGAGCCGCACGAATCCGCTGCTACCTTTCTGCACACCCACTCACGGCCGACTCCTGGCAGAGGGTTCTGGCGACCCCTGCACTCCCCGCTCTGTTAGTGTGAGCGTCTGGCATCCTGAGCGCCCCAGCCAGCCTAGCCATCCTGATTTCTGTATCAGAGGATGTGGCAAGACCCAAGCATGTGGGGCACCTTGCGTCAGAGGAAGTGGCTTTCTTGTTGCAGCAAAAATTCCAGCACCCATATCAGTAAGTGCTTGGGGGAATGTGACCAAACTTTAATTTTTATTCCACTCCCAGAGTTCATTATGAACCATAAGATATTCAACACAATTATCCTGAAGTTTAAATATAAATTTTAAAACATATTGTGATCTATTGTGTGCAAGTCAACTCTGTCACCCAAGGAAGTGGGGAGTTTAGATTCATTTATTTACTTTCTATGTGCCAAGCACAAGGTAGCCAGGATGACTGTTCTCTTGGAGCTTTCATTATAGTGAGGGATACCTATTTAACCAAGAATATATTAGACAGTAGTAAATCCTATTCAGAGAAGATAAGATTATGTGCTAGAGGGTAACTGAGGTGCTGCTTGGATTGGGTGGTCTGGTCTGGGAAAGCCTCCAGGGTAATGTAGGTAAACTATAAGTAGTTACTGCTGCCATTGTGCCTAGAGTGTTCCTTTTCGGGGATGAGCTCCCAACTTCGAGGCCAAAACAACCAGTTATTAGCTGCATCTGTTTCCACAACTATTTTAGTTTACATAGTAAGTGCTCTGGAAATGGTAGCTATTATTTGGATGATGATAGTAGGTTATGCAATAACCCTTTCTTTGCCAACTGTTTGCTAGGCACTGTGCCAGACCTGGTGATACAGAGAAGAGATACAGTCTCTGCTCATACAGGGAAAGTAGATGTACATACAGTTATGATGAAAACGTAAATGCTGATGGAGGGTTGGGGGGAGGGGAGGGTCCCAGATTGTTAGAGTCCAAAGGTATGAAAAATTCTCTGGGTGGGGCTCCTCAGGCTTAAAAAAGGCACAGGGCAGTGTTAAGAGAAGTGACTCACATACTAAGATTTGTTTTCATCATAGTGATGTTTTTGTGTGTGGACATGCTAATCATACTTTCTAAGTTCTCCTCTGAACAAGGACTTGTAGTAAGATTACTGGAAAAATTTCTTAGCCACTCTGGAAAACTCTGTGAAGCTACTATAATTTAATCTGTAAACTAATTTGACTCCAAGCTATGCCCCACCACTTACTGACATTGTCTATTGGCAGTTTAACCACACTCTTGCCCTGTTATTTTTCGTAGGTTAGAATTAGGAGGAAAATGAGTCCCATCCTAATGTAACCCTATCTCTGGCAAAAATTGTAAAAGTGAAAGGTTGACTAAAGGCCATATGTTTCAAGGTGGAACAAGGTAGAGCATGTTTCTTTGTAAAAGTAGAGAATGTTCCCATATACTTAATATGCAGACAAAGTCAAAGGAACACCAGCTGTCCTGCCTGACTCTTGTAGGTAGTTGAGTTTAACCTCTGTACTACACTGAAGGAAGATGTAGTAGCCAGGAGAAGAGTGGAGAGTGGCAGGAACTCGAGAAGCAGAGCAGCAGATGACTGATGCTGAAGGGTGCAAGATAACCTATCTAGTCATTAAAGGATACTTTACACAGGATACTGATAGCCTGCTAGCTTCCAACCTTAAACTTCAGTGGGCTAAGCCCCACTGTAGAGGGAAAAGCAAGAAGTGCCATGAGAAAGGAGGAGGGGCCAGCGAGGCATCCCAGGGAGAGACCAGAATGTGGAAAAGGGAGAGTTGCAGAGAGGGTGGAGGCTTTATCAGAAAAAAATGTCTTCTGACAGCTGGCAGGGTTGGGGAGAACTTGAAGTCCTTAGAATTAACTCCTGATTGACAGGAAGGAAGGGTTTGCAGGGGTTTTCAGAGGGCTCTGACTGTTGGCTGATTGATAGTCTCTTCTGTCCTTACTGCTTTGGATGGACTGAAGGAAAAGGTGAAGGGATTGGCAATGGCCATTTGGAAGAACAACAGTACATTAGGTTGTCTCCTCTCTCACTAGGTTGTGAACTCCTAAAGCTTAGACCGTGTGTTATTGATAAATATTTGTGACCTGTTAGACATAGTGGTGTGGAGCTAGACTGCACAAAGTATTGAAGAGGCGTTTGGGCACCTTCCTACAGCCACACAGCAAAGCTTCTTGTCCACCTTCTGCTGGAAATAAAAGAGCAATGTGTCCCTAGTTATAATTGTAGCTAAGTAAAAATTCTTATGCATGTGGGAGGAGATATATAAAATTTGAAATTAATGTTAGGAAGGTGGGATGATGTTTTTAAAACAATTCTTATAAAGCTTTCTTGTTAAATTTGATTTTCTTTTCAGAAAAAAAAAATAGAAAGAGGTACTGGAGTACAGGAAACTCTGCTGATCAGGGCAGTGCTGTCAACCTGCTGTGTGAGTGGGGCTGATAATCTCTCCACTGCTCTTCTTTATCATGTTTAATGTGGGTACTCCTCCCTATCATATCCTCCAGCCTGGAAAGAAAGCAAAGTATTGGGCTGGCCAAAAAGTTCATTCAGGTTTTCCCATAAGATCCTACGAAAAACCTGAACGAATTTTTTGGCCAGCCCAATAGGATATGTGGGAGTAAAAATGAAAACAAAACAGCTTTTAAAATGCTAAAACGATGAATAGTTCTCAGAGGGGCTTTGGAGCAGTAAGTTCTGACACTTCTTTTCTCAAATAAAGCACTCTTCCTGAAAGTTTACTGCTTACGCTGAAAGAGACTGTTTAGTAAGTTTCACAAATTATGATTTTTTTGGGGGAAAAATTTACTCATAAATGGTTAAAGGATTAGATTTTAAAGCATGATATAATAAAGACCAAAAGCCAATTTGGAATTGCTTAAAGGATGTTGGGTTAAGTTAACCAATTTTTTTCTGCTTTTAGTTAAGCATAAAAGGCCTGATGCTCTAAAGGAAAAAAATTAAGATTTTTACAGAGTGGGCAGTGAATATCAATTCGTGAAGCTTCATATCTGTGTGTGTGTGTGTGTGTGTGTGTGTGTATGTATGTATGTATGTGTGTGTGTGTATATATATATATACACAGAGAGAGAGAGAGAGAGAGAGAGGGAAAGAGATTGTCATAGAGAGGAAGGAGGGGAAAGGTAAAGAGAGAAAGAGAGAAACCAGAGAGCAAAGAAGTCATAGGAGCTGGGAAAGGGAAGAAGAAAGAAAAAGGGGAAAAAAAAGAAGTGTTTTGGAGAGGAACCAATCTGAATGCCTGCCTTGCCCAGACTCCTCCTAAGGAAAACTGACCACATGGCCCTGCCACTCTTGCCATCAGTGGTTGCACAGGACTGGGTGTCTGGCTCAAAGGCAATCACCCTACAGACTGCCTAACAGCTTGTGGGGGCCTGGTACACAATGCCTTATTATTGGATCTTCTTTTGGTGGCTGGAATGCAAGAAAACATATTCAGACAGCAGTTCACAGTAGGGGTAGAAGCTGAAAGATGGTCAAGTAAGGTAGTAAGCAGAAGCCATGAGACAGCCAGGAGAAGAGTGGAGAGTGGCAGGAACTCTAGAAGCAGAGCAGCAGATGACTGATGCTGAAGGGTGCAAGATAACCTATCTAGTCATTAAAGGATACTTTACACAGGATACTAATAGCCTGCTAGCTCCCAAACTTAAATACTTTGAGGCCTAATGCCAGGGTGAACTAAAGCTCGGTGGTGAGAGAAGTCCTCCCCAGGTACAGGCAATCAAGCTATGAATTTTCTGAGAATTTAAAGATGGTGACAATGATAATAATAATATTAACCTGCTTGCTATTATCACCAAGATCTGGCGGTTCCAAGCAATGTTAGTGATACAGTACTCTTAGACAAATCTTGATGCTGGTCTAAATCATAAACAATTGCTGCAGTCACTGTTGAGTTTTAATAATGTATATACCTTAGCTGCAGATTGGCACATTTTAATTACTTATCCTTTATTTTTAAAAAGTTCTTCTACATAGAAGTTAATTTGGAGAATTCTCCATTATATAATCAGCTCTCTCTGTATATAGACCTCATTTATTTCAAGAGTAAATTGGTTGTGGTTCAAGCTGTCTTCTAGCACAGTTTCTGTCTCCAACTCCTGAGGTAATAATTCCTGCATTTAAACAACAGATTTGAAGTAAGCAACAATAGCTCAATGATTATAAAGTTAAAGTAACAACTCAAGGTACTTTATTATGAGTGACCACTTGGAATTTTTGTGTTTAAAATTTAAAACATGTATGTACTATCGTGTCATCTGCAAACAGTGATGGTTTTACTTCTTCCTTTCCTATATAGATTCCTTTTATTTCTTTTTCTTCTCTGATTGCTGTGGCTAAAACTTCCAAAACTATGTTGAATAAAAATGGCAAGAGTGGGCATCCTTGTCTTATTTCTGATCTTAGAGGAAATGCTTTCAGCTTTTCACTGTTGAAAAGCTGTGAGGTTTTCATATATGGAATTTATTTTGTTGAGGTGTGTTCCCTCTATGCCCGCTTTCTGAGGAGTTTTTATCATAAAAGGATGTTGAATTTTGTCAAAAGCTTTTTATGCATCTATTGAGATGAACATATGGTTTTTATTCTTCAGTTTGTTAATGTGATGTATCACATTGATTGATTTGCAGATACTGAAGAATTCTTGCATTCCTGGGATAAATCCCACTTGATCATGGTGTATGATCTTTTTAGTATAAAGAAATAAAATATTTATTTAATAAAGAAATAAAATGAATCCAAATAGGAAAGGAAGAAGTAAAACTGTCACTGTTTGCAGATGACATGATACTGTACATAGAAAATCCTAAGATGCCACCAGAAAACTACTAGAGCTCATCAGTGAATTCAGTTAAGTTGCAGGATAGAAAATTAATATACCATGTTTTCTATACACTAACAACAACATATCAGAAAGAGGAATTAAGGAAACAATCCCATTTACCATCGCACCAAAGAAAATAAAATATCTAGAAGTAAACCTACCTAAGGAGGCAAAAGACCTGTGCTCTGAAAACTATAAGACAGTGATGAAAGAAATTGAAGACGACACAAACAGATGGAAAGATACACTGTATTCTTGGATTGGAAGAATCAGTATTGTCAAAATGACCGTACTAACCAAGGCAATGTACAGATTTAATGCAATTCTTATCAAAATACCAATGACATTTTTTACAGAACTAGTACAAAAGACTTTAAAATTTGTATGGAGACCCAAAGACCCCAAATAGCCAAAGCAATCTTGAGAAAGGATAATGGAGCTGGAGGAATCAGGCTCCCTGACTTCAGACTATACTACAAAGCTATAGTAATCAAACAGTGTGGTACTGGCACAAAAACAACAGATACATAGATCAATAGAACAGGATAGAGAAGCCAGGGATAAATGCACACACTTATGGTCAGTTAATCTACGACAAAGGAGGCAAGAATATACAGTGGAGAAAAGATAGTCTCTTCAATAAGTGGTGCTGGGAAAACTGGACAGCTATATGTAAAAGAATGAAATTAGAACATTCTCTAATGCCTTATACAAAACTAAACTCAAAGTGGATTAAAGACCTAAATGCAAGACTGGATACTACAAAACCCCTAGAGGAAAACATAGGCAGACACTCTGACATAAATTTAGCAATATTTTTTGGGGACCCATCTCCTAAAGAAAAGGAAATAAAAGCAAAAATAAACAAATGGGACCTAATTAAACTTAAAAGCTTTTACACAGCAAAGGAAATCATCGACAAAATGAAAAGACAACCTACTGAATGAGAGAAAATATTTGCAAATGATATGACCTATAAGGGATTAATATCCAACATATATAAACAGCTCATAGAACTGAACATAAAAGAAAACAAACAAACAACCCAATTAAAAAATGGGCAGAAGAACTGAAGAGACATTTTTCTAAAGGGGAAATGCAGATGGCCAACAGGCACATGAAAAGATGCTCAACGTCACTAATCATCAGGGAAATGCAAATCAAAACCACAAAGAGATGTCACCTCACACTTGTCAGAATGGCTATTATCAAAAAGAACACAAATAACCAGTGTTGGCAAGGATGTGGAGAAAAGGGAATCCTTGTACACTGTTGATGGGAATGTAAATTGGTGCAGCCACTGTGGAAAACAGTATGGACGTTTCTCAAAAAACTTAAAAATAGAACTGCCATAGGACCCAGCAGTTCCACTCCTGGGTATATATCCCCAAATCCCCAAAACAGTAATTTGAAAAGAGACATGCCCCAATGTTCATAGCAGCATTATTTACAATTGTCAAGGTATGGAAGCAACCTAAGTGTCCATCAACAGGTAACTGGATAAAGATGAGATATATATGTACAGTGGAATACTACTGAGCCATAAAAAATCATGAAAGTTTACCATTTGCAGCAACATGGATGGAATTGGACGGTATTATGCTAAGCGAAATAAGCTAGACAGAGAAAGACAAATATTGTATGATATCACTTATATGTGGAATATAAAAAATACAACAAACTAGTGAATATAACAAAAAAGGAAGCAGACTCACAGATATAGAGAACAAACTAGTGGTTACCAGTGTGTGTGGGGAGGGGCAGTATAGGAGTGAGGGAGTGGGAAGTACAACTATTGTGTGTAAGATAGGCTCAAGGATGTATTGTACACATGGGGAATATAGCCAATATTTTGCTATAACTGTAAATGGAAAGTAACCTTTAAAAATTGTATACAAATAAAAAATATAAAACATGTCTACACTGAAAACTATAAAGCATTGCTAAAAGAAATTAAAGAAGATACAAATTAACGGAAAGACATTCCATTTTCATGGGTTGGAAGACTTAAGATGTCAATGCTACCCAAAGCAATTTATAGATACAGTGCAATTCCTATCAAAATCCCAAACTTATTCTTTTCAGAAATGAAAAAATCCATCCTAAAATTCATATGGAATTCTAAGGGATGTTGATTAGACAAAATAATCTTGAAAAAGAAGGACAAAGTTGGAGGTCTTATTTATTTATTTTATTTCAAAACATGTTACAAATCTATAGTTATCAAAATTGTGTGTCACTGGCAAAGACAGACAAATAGACCAATGGAATAGAATACACAACACAGAAAAAACCGTTACATATATTGTCAAATAATCCTTGACAAGGGTGCCAAGGCCGCTTGATGAGGAAAGATAGTCTCTTCAACAAGTGGTGTAGGGAAAATTGGACATCCACATACAAAAGGATGAAGTTGGACTCTTACCTTAGACTATATACAAAAAAAAGTAAAAAGTAAAAAGAAGCTTTTTTAAAAAATAAACTGCTATGAAAGCTTCCTTGACCAAAATCTAGCCCATAGACCTCCGTAAGATTACCTGTCAAGGGCAAATGCAAATGCTAAAAGTCTTTTCCACAAATATTAGTAAAAAATCTTTAGTGATCCGAGTGGGTAACCTTAACTTGTTCCATCTTCCAGAAACACAATTTGGATCCAACTGTTCTTTTATAAACTAGTGAGTTTTGTGTTCTCGTACATGTCTTATGGCCAAAATTTGCAAATGAAAACGGTAAGATTTCTCTTTGCGTCTGTATCTTTATTTATGTCTGTGTATGTATGCTATGTATATGTGATACTTTTCTACCTTCAGATGGTATTGCCAAAAGTAGCTTGTAAAAGAACTCTAATTTGCTTTAAAAAAGTGCTTATATAAATTAAGACTAGTCAAATGGGCTTATGTTGTCTCTATTACATATTTAGTTGTAAAATTATGAATTCATAATCTAAGAACAAAGATATAATAAAAAGAAATTGTTTAATGTTTGTAAAGCACAGAAGTAAACAGAGAGAGAGAGAGAAAAGCCACATGTTTAACTTTTTAGATACTTTGTTTCCGTGATGTTTGTGGTTTTTTATATATATATTCATTTTATATATGTGATTCATTTTCAACAATGATTGTTTTATAAAATATGTCTGCTTAAACATAGTTTCCAAAATAGTTTTGGTAACTTGAATCCTTAAAGTTACAATAAATTAAATTAAATGATGATATTCATTGAATATCTAGGTCATTTCCAAGTAAGATAAAATACTGAAACAGTAAATGCTAAACATATCTAATTTTAGCTTCTTATTACAGAGAGAGAAGAGATAGTTAGGTCTGTTAATAACATATTCTTCTAGCCACACTGAAAAAAAAAGTCTATTAAGAAATTCATATGCATCTAGAAATTATGAAATGATGTATTTATAAATTTGCCAATCTACTACAGAAGTTAGTATGTGACAAACAGTTCACAATTGCCTGATTCTTAATTTTCACTGAAAATTAGCATTACTAAGAGTTAAAAATTTAGATCAACACATGTAACTAAAAGTACTAGAAATAATAATAACAAAAACTATGCATGCAAGTATACAAGTAAAGTAGGATATGATTTTGATTAAAAAAAAGATGAGGTATAAAGTTGTGTTTTTGTTAAGGAAAATGGAAAGAAATTTTGTCCTAGTTTAGAGGTTATTTATAGTTGGTTCAGAATTTTTTTAAAAAAGAGGAGAATAAAGGACAAAAACTAAATGGGTATAGAAAGTTGGGAAGAAGAGAAAGAAGGAGAGAGAAAATTTTATCTTATGTAATCAAGCTGGCTAAAAATTAAATGAAATTATTATAAGGATTTAAAAAATAAGCTTCACAATCAATAGCGTCCCTATGCAAAACTAAAATTTAATTTTATTTCTCTGTTAAAATGACAAAGTTTTCTTGAATTATTGATCTGCTCTTAATAAGAGACTATAAAACTTTCTCTACCTTTTAAGTAATCCTACCTAGGATACCGTGTTTTGTTTTTTTGATTTTTTTGGTCTTATCTATTTTCTGTGCTTTATTGTTGTCTTTAACAGGGCTTTGATTACTTAACAAAAACTGAATTTTCTCAATATTAAAAGAGCTAAGGATTTTTGTTCATTTGTTTTTAACAGCTACGTAACGTTCTGTATTTGCCTTCAAAATCTTTAGTTGTCACTTTGGTTAATCATGTCACAATTACCTGTGATCCTATTTAATCCTGTGTTTTAAACCTTTGACATTTTTGACAAACTTCCCAAAATCAAGTTCTAAATGAAGTCTGTTGACCTTGAACTAACTTTGGGAATTTTTTGGAAAGCCCCAGAATATCTCAAGAGATTTGTTCTCTCTCCTTATAAAAAGAGAGATATTAAACTATTTAGGCTTATTTGATATGTCAAATTACATGGGAAGCATAGTCAAGTAAGAAGTGATGTTTGGCCTTTCTGGGTTATATTTGTGTGGATATATGTTATTAATGTAAGTGTTCCAGAAATTGTATGGAATTCTTAGCAATCTGAAATGTCCTGGTATAATGTTATAGTCAAATTCCAGTTATCATCTTAAAATGTATGTCACATAAATAACAAAATTTTCTTGTCTATTGTATATAAATAAACTCTTATTAGATCCTTAACCGTGGCTATTTTTAAGTCTTTTGTCATTCACAGTTATTGTTTTACTCTGATGCTTTCCTGAAAGCTTTTGCAAGCAGCTATGATCCAAAATTGCTTGTCCTCAAAGAGATTAATGGAAAGGAACCTGACAAATACTCTAGAATACAGAATTCTGATAACTTTTAATATCACACCATTGTACTGGGTATGAATTTTCAGAACTCTAATGGAAAAATTGGTGGATTCATAAAACTGCAAACCCAATATTAAACATAATAACGATTAATTACATGGCACTGAATGAACTGATGAGGATGATTATAATTTTTATGAGTTTTTGTTTGGAACATTGCTGGTTCTTTAATATTTTGTTTTTCAGATTTAAAATGTTTTCCTCTTTTCTCTTAGCTATCTCTAACATAGAGCAACTCGGTAAGTTAGGAAAACGTGTGGGCAAAGGTGAAACAATGACTTTTTCTCCCTACCTGATCCCTCCAGAATTTGGAAAAGCTTACTGAATATTCTTATTTTTGTGACAGTGTAATTATTTTTATAAATTTAATAAGAATCTGTTCTCCTCATAACAGGACACAATTGGAAGCATTGGTTATATTACTGAGGCTTTGACTGGAATGTCATATTTGAGAATGATGCATAGAATCAGATCTGACCAGATAGCTTTAAGGAAGTAAGGTTGACTTTAGTGAGCTAATAAAGACCACTTTGAAAAACCAACTTGTGTCTTGCTTATAGTGTTCTCACCTCACAGTGAGTAAGGGAGATCACTACCTGGCAGGCCCAGGAACCTCAGAATATTTTTGGGACCTTAAGAAGAGAGGACTTCACCGAAATCCATAGATGTTACAGGCAAAGTCTTGTGGTGACTCCTTGGCTTGGCTTCCTAGCCTTGAGATGCTTTTAAAAGCCCAAATCTGAGGTTCCTTATGAAAAGTTCCAGCAAAGCAAACTCAAAAGACCCTTGGTCAGTCACGATTCTTGCTGCACTTACATAAGTAATCAGGCCAGATTTAATGAGATTAGACTTATTTTGAAAACAAATTTGTCTTACTGTAGACAGAAAAATTATCAGTGCTAGAAAAAGTGGCACACTCTTGTGGATATTAGATTCTAGCCCTGTTCATTGTCTTTGAGATTTTATTATTTACCTATAAACTGTACTGGATCCTGAATTCTTCAAGCTTCCTCCAACACCTGGCTACAGCTCTCCAAATTATTGTTTTCAATTTTTCTCCCAACCTTCTGAACTTGGAATCACTAAGAACTACAACTGCCCTTTTTCCAAAGCACTGCAAGTTGCAGCTGGATGAATTGATATGAACTTTTATTATCCAGTTGCAGCTGGATGAATTGATATGAACTTCACTTCATATGAATTGATATGATAATTCATAATTGATATGAATTATCAGGCCCCACGCCAGACCTACTGAATCAGAGAAATCACCACAACAAATGTGATATATGGACATCCTTCACGCCTGCTACTATGTAGGCCACTCAGAAAGTTTGCCAGAACACGCAACACCAACATTATAGGCATTCAAACTACAAACCAGGAAATTCATCAAGGACTGCCACTGCCATCCTCACTCCACCATCAAATGAAGCCCCATATCTAGATATAGTCTTTACTGGCTGCCCTCCAGACTAAAAAATTTAGTTTATAATTCGCTCCTATCATTAAAATTCGTTTTAAAAAACATTTCCATAGGAATGCCTCATTAAATACCTGATTGCTTGCACGTACAGAGGCCAAATTTAGGTGGAGGCCCATCTGCAACACTGACTCCTTAAGTGAAACACAACTGTTTAACTGGACTGACCTATTCCCAAGACTAAGAGACTGATTAATTAAGATATGGGACAATGTAATTAGATTTGTTCTTTTCTGCTTGTTCCAATTTGTGGTTTTCTTCTCCTTGGCTTGATCTCTTATCTCACAACATCTAACTCAAGTCTTTCTGCAGTGACTAACTCAGCCTTTAACATATGAAACTTTCCAGGACTTCCCTGGTGGCACAGTGGTTAAGAATCCACCTGCCAAAGCAGGAAACGTGGGTTCGATCCCTGGTCCGGGAAGATCCCACATGCTGCAGAGCAACTAAGCCCATGCACCACAACTACTGATCCTGCACTCTAGAACACGTGAGCCACAACTACTGAGCCTGCGTGCCACAACCACTGAAGCCCGTGCGCCTAGAGCCCATGCTCTGCAACAAGAGAAGCCACTGCAATGAGAAGCCTGTGCACTGCAATGAAGAGTAGCCCCCGTTCACCGCAACTAGAGAAAGCCCGTGTGCAGCAATGAAGACCCAACGCAGCCAAAAATAAATATAAAATAAATTTATTAAAAAAAAATATATGTATGAAATTTTCCGAAGATAAAGTTTCAAATGGGAAACTGAAGGAAACCAGAATGTCACCTCAAAATATGCCTAATTCTTTGACATAAAAATTATTTTGAGCTGAAGGCAATTAAGAAGAATCAAAGTCAGAAAAACCTGCCTCTTTCTTCCTAAAGGCAGTATATAAATTCTCCTTTTGCTGGAGACAGACTCTTAGCTCAGAGATGGCACCAGAGAAACCTGCAAGCAAACTTTACTCCATTAGTTTCCTCACATATATTTACCTTCCCACAGCTCACCACTCTTGGAAGTCTAAAACAACTTTCCTCTGTCCTGCCATTTCTGTGCTTATTTATTTCTCCTTGTTGAAGATGCTATGTAAGCCACAGTTCTAAGCGAGTATCTATCCATCTTCCATCCAGCCAGGTGCCTCGGGGAAGCTGACCTTACCTCCAGCTCCAGAGATAGTCCTAATTGGTCCAAGATAATCCACATTACCTGGGAACTTATTAGAAATGCAGATTATCAGGCCCCACGCCAGACCTACTGAATCAGAAACTGGGAATTGGACCCTGCGATAATGTGTTTTAATAAGTCTTCCAGGGGATTCTGATGCTACAGACTAAAACAAAACCATGCCATTAATCGGGATTGGTTCAGGGACAGGCATTTGATCTAACTCTTTCTAATGAGACGTGACATCCACTAGGGCAACTTCTGGGAAAAGTGTCCTTGCTCCTAAGTGAAAACCAGAGGGAGTCATTTTTTCATCTTCCTCTGAGAATTGTGCCTGGCTGTTTGGAAATATTGCAGTCATGTTTGTAAAAGACCAGGAATGACATCACACCAAGAGTGGCAGAGCAGAAAGATGGGGAAAAAATCTGGATTCTTAATAACATGATTGAACTACAACCCATCCTGAAACTTACTCTACCTCTAGACTTCCTGCTGAGTCAAGAAATACCCATATTGTTAAAGATAATTTGAATCAGGGTTTCTGTTACTTGCTGTCAAAAGTCTGATAAATTAGACTTACTAATAGTTTACTTTGGATTTAAAATTTTTTATTCATTAGTGAAAATGACACAAGATTTATTTTATTTTATTTTTGCTAGCATTGATAGTCAGGATAAACTTCTTAATAAAGTAAATTGGGAAGCTTGTCCTAATTTTTATTATCTGAATAATTTAAATAGCTCAGGAATTATCTGTTCTTTAAGATATGTTGGACTTTCTGGTAAAACATTCTGGAACTAATGCTTGTTTTGAAGTTAGAACTTTTGGTACATTTTCAAGTTCTCTGATTATTGGGCTAATTTTCACTCTTCAAGAGTCAATATTAGTAATTTATATCTTCCAAAGTGTGTCTATTTCATGTAGATTTTCTAAGTTATTGGCGTATGTTGGAAATTTTATAATTTAAATCTATTTTTGGTTATATTCCCTTTCTCATTGTATGTGTTTTTATTTCCTCTCCCTTTTTCTTGGTTCTACTTACTAATGATTTTTATGTTGTAGTTTTCAAAGATAAAACAAGAACAAAACTATTGTTTTATTTATCAGGTCTATGCAGTTTTGCTATGCTTTCTAGTTCATTAATTTCTACTTTTATTTTACTTAGTTTCTTTCTCCTATTCTCTGTTGGTTTATTTTGATGTTCTCTTTTTAGTTTCTTGAATTGAATGCTTAAATCATTTACTTTGTCTTCTGTGTGTTAATCAGATCACTAAAAATTCTGAATTTTTCTTTCAGTTAAGCTTTGGTGGTATCCCATTAGTTCTGAAATGTAGTGTGTTTTTAAATTTCTAAACTATTCTGTATTTTAGCACTGATTTCTACTTTAACCCAAGAGTTATTAGAAAACTGTTTTATAATGTTCATGGGATTAGATTGGGTTTGCTACCTTTTTTTTATTAATTTCTTGTTTTCTTGCAATATGATCTGTACCTTTGGAAGCATACTGAGATTTTATTTGCAACCTAGACCTTGATAAGTGTTTATCAATTCTTCATGGCCATTTAAAAAGAATGAATAGTCTCTGTTTAAAGACTATGACAAATATTTGCCTGTGTACACCTGTCTTTCTGTCTGTCCATCAATCTATTATTGTTTCCCCATTCCTCCCTATCTGCTAAAGCTTATTAATGTCTTCCTTCTTTTCCTTACTCTTTCTCTTTCTACAGCATCAATCTCTGCTTCTCCACTGCTCATTCTATTAGCATACAAACATGCCCTCGTACAGTTCTGTCTAATAGGGATATAAGGTGAGCCACATATGTAATTTAAAATTTTATGATAGACACCTTAAAAAAGTGAAAAGAAAAAGTAAAACTAATTGTAATATATTTTATTTAACCCAATATATATAAAATATTATCATTTTAACATGCAATCAACATAAAAATTATTAACAAGATATTTTATACTTTTTTGTACTAAGTTTAAAAAATCTGATACATTATTTACACTTATAACACATCTCAGTTTGCAATAGTCACATTTCAAGTGTTCAACAACTACCTGTGACTAGTGGTTCCCATATTAGACAGCTCAGTTTAAAAGTCCTACCTTGATTCAACAATTCCTCCTGCTACAACTCACTTCTCTGTTCCATTCTCTTTTTCTTCCTCTACCCATTAAAACTCATCTCGTTAAATCCAATAGAATTGGTATTTGACAGAACTGACTACTTTTTGGGGAAACACTTCTTACTCTGCTTCCATAACACCAAACTCTCCTGATTTTTTTCGCCTCTCTCACTGGTTAATCTGTCTCCTTTACCGACTCCTCATCTTTTCCCTGATGTCTAAGCGTTGGAGCTTCACAGGCACGTTCCTTGACCCTTTTATCTAACTACAGTTTCTCTGTAAGTGATGTCATCTAATCCTATGACCTTAAATAACAACCACATGCTGATGCCCATTTTTATCTTAAGCCAACCTCAAGATTTGCATTGCCATCTATCTGCCATTTGACATTTTGACCTCTGTCATAAACATATGAAATATGTCCAAGATGTAATTCTTAATTCCCCACCTCCCCCACCAAACAAACTCATTTGATACAAGACTGAATATCCCCAGTTTTCCCCTTCTCTCTTAAGAGAAAGTCATCCTGAGTCCTCCTTTAACGCACCTCCAAAAGGACTCGACATCAAGTACAAGTGATTCTGCCTCCCAAGTATATCTTGTAATTGTTTATCTCTCTCCATCTTTACTCCTAGTCTCTGTATTCAGGTGTTCCAGTTATTAATTTATTTTCCTTTAGCTCCAAATCTACCTTTCTTTGTCCTACTTTATGACCCTTGAGCTATACTCTGCAAACTACATTTTTTTCTCTGCCAGATGTTGGGTTTGGCCAGTTGGGGGTGAAGAGTGTGCTGAAGGGATTCTCAAAGCTGGAGAAGGAGGCACTTATCTTGATTTTTTTTCTCCACATGACAGTGAATGAATCAGCATACAGCTGGCCCTGGCGGTATTCCTTGTGGTGGTGGATTGCTCCCATGGTTCCAGCTAGTAAATGTCCTCCAGAAGCTTTCTACTTCATCCTAGCGGTGGGTGACATGTTTCTGAGCCTTCCCCCTTAGAGGCCTGAATCTTAGCCTGGTACAGCCGTTCTCTACATTTTGAAGTTTCCTCCTTGTTTACTTTTCCCTTGGCCTTAAGAGTGATAGCTGTAGTCTGTGTTTGCCATCTCTATTCCCATAAAATTCTCTTCTGCTCTTTTAGTAGCTAACCACCTTTTCACCAAGTGAACAATTCTTTATATTATGCTTCCTCTGTTTGAAGTGCTGTGTGGTTTCTGACTGAACCCTAACTGAAATAGAAATTGGTACTAGGAGTAGTTCTAGGAGAAAAACTCTCAAAGATTGCTTTCTGTTGTTGGTTTGGTCTGAGCCCCTTGCCAAGGGGAGATGCAGTGCTAGTTATACACGACATTCAGCGGCATCGCAATCAAGTAACCACACGTGTTGACTGTGATGAAGTGCATGTGCTTTGGGGGCTCAAGTGCCTGCTGCACCTGACTCAAGTGGCAGTAGTGATCACTGTAAGGACCTTGCTGCAGGTTAGGTACTTCCGAGTACGGTGAGTCCTTACAGAAAGAAAATGAAAATCTCAGGACCTTAAACTCTTGGTTCAATTCTTGGTCTGAGAACCAGAGAGCTTCCACAGCAGCCCTAAAATGATCTTTTTTTTTTTTTATAGTCACAGGGCCGATATTATTGAAAATCAAACGCAAAATTTAATTGTGCAGATTGCAGAATTACATCAGTTGAATTCACAGCCTTGCAAAGTGTTCCATGTGAACATTAGGTCATTAGTCAGAAAGGAATGACCTCCTAAAACTTGAAATGAGGAGTTTTGGCTGGACTCAAAAAAAATCTGAGAATATTGAGTCACTCTTAGTCCCCCTTGCCTGTACCTCTGTATCTGAGGAGTCTTTTTCTCCCTCAAAAGCCTACAATTACCTCACCTGGAGCAGATACCTCACAAAAGAGAGGATGCCCATCCTCCTCAAAACCTACCCCAAACACTCCTATTGTCATTAGACCCATAACTAGGGTTAAGTTTCAGCATGTTCTGGTGGCCTGGAAGTGGTAGAAGTCCCTGAGTATAACTGGTGCTGAGTCCAGGTTCCCAGATTTGCCGCTTCTTCTTGGAATCACCATTTGCTCTGTAGAGTGAGTATGGACTAAGATAAGCTCAATAAACACTTGGCTCCAGATTCTCAGCCAATGTCTTTCAACACCATGGCTTCAAAAACTATTTGAGAGGTAATTTTCAGGCTCTTCAATAGAAGCATTCTCCTTAAACATATATGATAACTATTGTTCGATTCTGGACCTGTCAGCATTGTTTCTCTTTGTTAGCTTTCAGACCACATGGGTGATACTTAGGTGGCATATAGATATACTTAGGTGGGAGAAATGAGGCATTGGCAGGGGCAGTTTCTCTTTCTCTGAGACTTTTTCTCCTGAACTTCCTGGGCACTGAGTCATCTTTAGCAAATGGCTGGGATTTAGCTGTTGAAATAAAGGATCTCTATGTTCCAAGCAGAAGGAAAGCAGTCCTTAGATACTGAGCTCAAGTGTCTCTGAACTAAATTCCTTCATTTTTCAGGAAGCCAGACAATTAAGGTTATATAAACAAAGTATTTACATGTATTATGCAGTCAACGACACTCTTTTCCAAGGGTCCTCGTGGGCAGATAGGTTTATTTTGCTATTAACAATCAAAACCTTTTGTGAAATTTAGATTTGTGGATTGGAAGTGCAGAATTTCATCTTATACCTCTGGTTTATTTTTTATGTGTACCCACTAAGGTATGTAGGCAGGTATTGTCAATAAGTATTCAGCCTTCATTTCCATCTTGTGTTGGCTGAGAGTACAGTTCCACCGAAAACCAAACCGTGGGTTTGAGCCTAATGGACATCTGTCAATCCTGCTCTGTTCCATGGCCCTATCTCTGGGATCAACATCCTGGTCATATAGGGAGCTGGGTAGGCTATATGGCTGATTCATGTTAATAGAGGATAAGCAATAGAAAGTACACATTTCTGATTGGAGGAGCTGGGAAGGAGTATCATTGGTGTTGTCTTTTTATATAAAAACAGATTTGCTTAATATTTAAAGAGCTAAAGCTATTTACAAGTTAAAACTTATTCATATATCTCGTTTCTCTCCCCGTTTTCCTGTTCATTCATTCATTCATTGAACAAGCATTTCCCTCTCTAAGTGCAAGGCACAGTGCAGGGTATTGGTATATGGCCTCAATGAACTTATAGTGTAATGTTCTCTTTCCTAATCTCTTCTCTACTTTTTCATCCCTTTGTCCTCCTCTTTCCCCTAAACATTTCTTCTTTCCCATCCCCTTTTCCTTTTATACATTATTATTCAAGCATATGATAAATTTCTTTTTTCTTTTTTTGCTTAAAGAAACAGCTAACTCAGATCAGGAAAGTCTGAGTAGTTCTTACAGCAATGATGGGCTGCAATCCTGCATTTTACCTTTGTCACCAACAATACCTGCTAGTGGGACAGTTGGAGACTTGGGGTAGTACAAGCAATGAGACCCTTACCTAACTGATGATGGACTCTAAGCTCTAATCATGTGCTATTTCAAAGTCTATCTTTGTCCTCCTCCAGCATAAGTACAACCCCTACTTCCCTTAGAAATAATTTGAGTTTTAGGGAATTCTCTCTGCCCAGCTACCTTGCCCATATGGAGCCTAGAAAATTTAGTCACACAGAGGCATGTCGCCCAATGAAGAGAGTTTGGAATTGCTCCATAAACACAATCTGTGAAAACATAAAGGTGTATGTTTACTCTTCGTCTAGAATGGACTATGTAGGGTTGGGGACCCTGGTTTTGTGTCTTCTCATGATTGCATAGCACATGACCTGCTTTACTTGCCCAATAAATCTGTTGTAGTTACTTAATAAATATTTACTGATAACAATGAATAAAAATTAAGAATCTAGGCTGGTTATTTCAGTGGTCAAGGGGACAAATTCTGTGAGAACAAACTTCCACCTTCTCTTCCAAGCTGGAGTTTCTTTTTGTACTTCAGCTTTGGGTCCTCAACTGGAGCCAGGAACTGTGGGTCAAAGGGTTATATAACCACTGATAATAAACAAGGCCAGAGATGGGAACTATGCATACCCCAGCCTGTTTTATAATAGGTGTTTAGTGAAGACATAATATATAGATTATCTTGGTCCATACTCACTCTGAAGAGCAAGTAGTGTTTCCCTGGAAGAAGGGGCAAATCTAGGAACCTGGACTCAGCACCAGTTATATGTAGAGAACTGCTGCCACTTCCAGGCCACCAGAACATGCTGAAAGTTAACCCTCGTTATGGGTCTAATGGCAATAGCGGGTGTTTGGGATAGGTTTTGAGGAGGATGGGCATCCTGTCTTTTGTGAGGTATCTGCTCCAGGTAAGGTAATTGTAAGGTTTTTGTGTATTGGGAAAGGCTCCTCAGATCCTCAGATACAGAAGAGCAAGCTCCTTTTTATTAAAAAAAAAAAAAAATTGAGGTATAATTGACACATAGCATTATATTAGTTTCAGGTGTACAGTGTAATTGTTTGATAATTGTATGTATTGCAAAATTGTCACCACAATAAGTCTAGTAAACATTGTCACTGGACATAGAGAATTTTTTTCTTGTGATGAGACTGCAAGCTACTTTTTTTTTCTAGAATCTTATTAGTTTTAGATTTTACATTTAGGTCTGTGAGTTGATTTTGTATAAGGTGTGGGATATTGATCAAGATCTATATTTCTTATGTATGTGTATACATATACATATATATATAATACATATATTATTTGCTTCTAAATGTTCAAATGTTCCAGCACCATTTGTTAAAAGTACCATAATTTCTCTGCTGAACTCTTTGGTAGCTTTGTCAATAATCCACTGACCATAAATACAAGGATTTATTTCTAGACTCTCAATTCTATTTCATTGATCTATATTCCTATCTTTTTGACATTATCATACTGTCTATAAGTCTTGAAATTAGGTGGTGTGAGATCTCCAACTCTGTTCTTTTTCTATTTGTGTGTGTGTGTGTGTGTGTGTGTGTGTGTGTGTGTGTGTGTGTTTAAACTATTCTGGTTCCTTTGGCTTTCCATATAAAAATTTAAATTAGCTTGTCTGTATCTATAAAAAAAAGTCTTGCTGGAATTTTGATGGTGATGGCCTTGACTCTATATGTTAGTTTGGGGAGAAACAATTTCTTAATAATACTGAATCTTCCAATTCATGAATACTGTATGTCTCTGCAATTTTTAAGATCTTCTTTTGTTTCTCTCATCAGTCTTTTGTAGTTTTTAGCATATAGATTCTGCACATATTTTGTTAGATTTATACCTAAGTACTTCACTTATTTTTAGTACTATTGTAGACGGTATTTTTAAAATTTCGAATTTCAATTGTTGTATATAGCAATAAGATTGATTTGTATATTGATATGTATCCTGCTACCTTGCTAACTGATTTATTAGTTTTAGGATTTTTTTGTAGCTTCTTTGAAATTTTTGACATGGGCAATTTTGTTATCTATAAATAAAGATATTTTTGTTTCATACCTTCTAATATGTTGGGCAAAAAGTGCCTTCAGTTTTTAAGTAAAAATAAAAGACACATTTTTCATTTTCACCAAGAACTTTACTGAACAACATACTCACCCTTTTGTTCTACCTTCTGCCATTTTCCAGGCAACTTCATAATTCCATCTTCCAAAACTTTTTATCTTTTTGAGCAAAGAACCGTTCCAGGTACCTTTAGCAGTCGTCCAGGGAATTGAAATTTTTTCCATTAAGAGAATTTTGTAAAGACCTAAATAAGTGGAAATCCGAAGGTGCGATGTCTGGTGATTACGAAGGATGAATCAGAACTTCCCAGCCAAGCTGTAACAGTTTTTGCCTGGTCATCAAAGAAACACGCGGTGTTGCCGTTATCCTGATAGAAGATTATGTGTTTTCTGTTGACTAATTCTGGATGCTTTTTGTCGAGTACTGCTTTCGGTTGGTCTAACTGGGAGCAGTACTTGTTGGAATTAATCGTTTGGTTTTCTGGAAGGAGCTCATAATAGAGGACTCCCTTCCAATCCCACCATATACACAACATCACGTTCTTTGGATGAAAACCGGCCTTTGGTGTGGTTCATTTCGCTTGCCCCACAATCTCTTCCGTTCCACATTATTGTACAGTATCCGCTTTTCATCGTCCGTCACAATTTGTTTTAAAAAAAGAACGTTTTCATTATGTTTCAGTAGAAAATCGCATGTGGAAATATGGTCAAGAAGGTTTTTGTCGCTTAACTTATGTGGAACCCAAACATCAAAGCAATTCACATAACCAAGCTGGTGCAAATGATTTTCAAAGCTTGATTTGGATATTTTGAGAATGTCGGCTATCTCCCACGTGGTATGACGTTGATTGTTCTCAATTATTGTTTCGATTTGATCACTATCAACTTCAACTGGTCTACCCGACTATGGAGCATCGTCCAGCAAGAAATCTCCAGCACGAAACTTTGCAAACCACTTTTGACACATTCGATCAGTCACAGTACCTTTGCCATAATTGCACAAATCTTCTTGTGCATTTCAGTTGCATTTTTACCCTTCTTGAAATAATAAAGCATAATATCCTGAAAATGTTGCTTTTTTTCTTCCATCTTCAATATTAAAATAGCTATACAGGGCTTCCCTGGTGGTGCAGTGGTTAAGAATCTGCCTCCCAATGCAGGGGACAGGGGTTTGAGCCTTGGTCCAGGAAGAACCCACATGCTGTGGAGCAACTAAGCCCATGTGCCACAACTGCTGAGCCTGCGAGCCACAACTACTTAGCCCATGTGCCACAACTACTGAAACCCATGCACCTAGAGCCTGTGCTCCGCAACAAGAGAAGCCACCGCAGTGAGAAGCCCGTGCACTGCAACAAAGGTAGCCCCCGCTCGCCACAACTAGAGAAAGCCCACACACAGCAATGAAGACCCAATGCAGCCAAAAATAAATAAAATAAATAAAATTTTAAAAAATGGCTCTACGAAAATTCACCAATTCTGATAAGTCTTTTTTTAAATGCACACTGGTATGACAGCTGTCACATACAATCTAATAAAATGGTTTCGAATGAAGTTAAAGACAACTAAGTGCTACCAGAACCATCTTACAGAAAAAAACCAAACGAACATTTTGGCCCACGCAGTATATGTCTTTTACCTCTTTTTATTGCATTATTATACTGGCTAGGACTTTCAGTACCATTTGACTAGGAGTAGTAAGAGAGGGCATTCCTTCCCTGTTCTCAATTTTAGGGGGAAAGCATTTAGTCTCATCATTAAGTGTGAAGTTCCCTGTAGGTTTTTCATAGATACTTCCTTTTAGATTAAGGAAGTTCCTTCTATTCCTAGTCTGCTGAGATTTTTTTATTGTAAATGGATATTGAATTTATTCTAATGCTTTTTCTGCATCCAGTAAGATGTTTATGTGATTATTCTTCTTTAGACTGTTGATATGGTAAATTACATCAATTGCTTTTCAAATGTTGAACACACCTTGCGTTCCTTGGAGCAACCCCACTTGGTTGTGACATATCCCTCTTATATACTGTTGAATTCAATTTGTTAATATTTTGTAATATTTTTGTATCTATGTTCATGAGGGATATTGGTTTGAAAGTTTCTTAATTGTAATGTCTTTATCAGGTTTTATCGTTTAATGCCAACCTCATAAAATGAGTTGAGAAGTATTGCCTCCCCTTTTTGGGGAAGAGATTGCGTAGAATTGTTATTTCTTCTATCAGTGTTTGATAGACTTCACCATGTGGCCTGGAGTATCCTTTATGGAAGGCTTAAAACTACAAATTCAATTTCTTTAATAGATTTCTTTAATAGAAATATATCTATTTCTTCCTGTGTGGGTTTGATAGTTTGTTCATCAAAGAATTGGTTCATTTCATCTACATTATCAAATTTATAGACATAGAGTTTTCCCTAGAATTCCGTTATTATCTTTTCAATGTCTGTGGGATCAGTAGTGATGTCCCTTCTTTCATTCCTGATGTTAGTAGCTCATGTTCTTTCTATTACTCTTGTTCAGTTTGACTAGAGGTTTATCAATTTTACTGAACATTTCAAAGCACCAGCTTTTGGTTTCATTAATTTTCTCTATTATTTGTTTTCTTTCTGTGAAAAATGCCATTGGAATTTTGATAGGAATTGAATTGAATCTGTATATTGCTTTGAGTAGTATGGACATTTTAACAATATTAATTCTTCTGATTAATTCCACGATTATGCAATATCTTTCCATTTATTTGTGTCTTCTTCAGTTTTTTTCATCAGTGTCTTGTAGTTTTCCATATACAGGTCTTTCACCTCCTTGGTTAAATTTATTACTAGGTAGTTTATTCTTTTGGATGTAATTGTAAATGGAATTGTTTTCTTAATTTCTCTTTCTGATAGTTCATTATTAGTGTATAGAAACACAACTGATTTTTATGCATTGATTTTGTATCCTGCAACTTGACTGAATTTGAGTAATATCATGTCATTTGCAAATAGTGACAGTTTTACTTCTTCCTTTCCAATTTGGATGCCTTTGTTTCTTTTTTCTTGCTTAATTGCTCTGGCTAGGACTTCCAATATTATGTTGAATAAAAGTGGTGAGAGTGAACACCCTTGTCTTGCTCCTGATTTAGAGGAAAAGCTTTTAGCTTTTCACTCTTGAGTATGATTTTTTTTTTTTAGTCACAATTTTAATTGATTTCTGCTCTTACCTTAATAATTTCCTTCCTTCTACTTGCTTTGGGTTTGTTTTGCTCTTCTTTTTCTAGTTTTTAAAGGTGTACAATTATACTATTGATTTGAGACATTCTTCTTTTCCAATATAATCATTTAATAGTATAAATTCCATTTGAACCACTGTTTTAATTGCCTCCCACAAAATCTGATATGTTGTAGTTTTATTTTCATTTCATTTCCCCCTAGTTTCCTTTGTGGCTTTTTCTTTGACCCATGGGTAATTTAGAAGTGTGTTGTTTGATTTCCAAATATTTGTACATTTACTAGATATCTTTCTTGTATTAACTTCTAATTTAATTCCATTATGATTCAACAAGATATTTTATGTGATTTCAATTATTATAAATTTGTTAAGATTTGTTTAATGGCCCAGAATTTGGTGTATCATGGTGAATATCCCATGTGCACTTAAAAAAAAATTGTTTTCTACTGTTGTTAGGTAGAGTGTTCTGTAAAGGTGAATTATGTCAACTGGTTTATAATGGTGTTTAGGTTTTCTGTATTGGTACTGATTTTTTGTCTACTTCTATCAATTACTGTGAGAGAAATGTTGAAACCTCTGAGTATAATCATAAATTTATCTACTTCTCATTTCAGTTCTATCTGTGTTTAAGTTTTTGGAAGTTGTCTTGTTAGGTGCATACACATTTAAGATTTTTTTTTGGTGAATTCACTCTTTTTTTATATAATATCTTTTTTTCCCCCACCCCTGGTAATAGTCCTTGAAGTCTATTCTGTCTGATATTAATATAGCCACTCCATTTTTCTTTTCATTAGTGTTTGCATACTATGTTTCCATCCTTTAACTTTTAACCCATTTATGTCTCTATTTTAAATGAGATAGTATATGTTGAATTGTTTGATTGTTTTAACAGATAATCCACTCGGTTTGCTTCAGACTGTCTATGTTCTGTGAGTGATAGTTCCAGTAGCATCTCAGTTTTTGGAACCTTTGCTAGGCTGCTTTGAATATGTTGTGTGCTTGTGCAGTTCAGGGTTAAGCATCTTCTTTATCCATTCAACTGCTGATGGAAGCTTTTGTTCTTTTTTTGTTGTTGTTAATTGGTGTATAGTTGTTTTACACTGTTGTGTTAGTTTCTGCTGTACAGTGAAGTGGAGTTCCCTGTGCTATACAGCAGGTTCTTATTAGTTATCTATTTTATACAGATTAGTGTATATATGTGAATCCCAATCTCCCAATTCATCCCACCCCCCAGAAGCTTTTATTCTTATTTTCCATTTTATTGTTTATTTTTGACAATGAGAGTATTTTCTCATGGAATTCTGAACATCTTTACCTTGTGGCAAAATTATTTAGAATTTAAGATTTTAGTAGTTTATATTAGATCATATAAATATAGCCTGTATTTTGCTTTGATGGCTTTTAAACTTGACAGGTTGTATTATTTTAAGAGAGATTTAAAATGCCTCATCTCACAGTGTGTATAGATTATACCTGGAAACAATTTTATTAAAACGTAAATCTGGTTTTGGTCTATTTAGGACTTGGCATGAAGAACATACAATGCAAAGAAATATAAATGAGAAAAGATATTTCAACAGGAGGCTTCACTGATTTATTGTTTATTTAACTGCTTTGAGCAAAATGCTTGGTTCTTACTTGAGTGAGAAAGTGAATGAGGCCCAGTCATCTACAAGGATGAAAATTGGATTCTGATTGAAGCTTCTGCTGTAAGACAACACTGTCTCCTCTAGCATGGAAGAATAGTATCACCTTCAAGCTCTTGTGATTAAGAATGTACAGAACTGGGTTTCCCACCTGTGAGGAGGGTATATTTGAGAGATTATTTACAAGTTGTGTATTTGATGGTGGTGGCAGGGGCAGGGGTCATGCTTGCCTCTTGGTCACAAGCGAGTCTACAGAATCATTCAGCAGCTTTTCTGGCAGACTTAGCCTGTGTCCCAGTGTCACTGACTGCCACCTAAAGCAGGGGTCTCCAACCCCTGGACCGCAGACTGGTATCCGTCTGCGGCCTGGTAAGAACGAGGCTGCAGAGCAGGAGGTGAGTGGCAGGCAAGCGAAGCTTCACCTGCCGCTCCCCATCGCTCGCGTTACCGCCTGAACCATCCCCCCGCCCCCATCCGTGGAAAAATTGTCTTCCACGAAACCAGTCCCTGGTGCCAAAAAGGTTGGGGACTGTTGACCTAAAGCAGTAATTGGTGGCCCTTAACTTCTCATCACATACAACTTTCCTCTCCTACTCCTTCCTCTCTTCTCTTGCTCCTTCTTTCCTTGACTTCTGTGAGGGATAGTGGGATTGTGGCCACTGGCTGCCACTCAGGGTGCATGAGAGTGATGCCCAGGGGTGGCATGGCATCCACTCTTTGAGGAGATCGGGTAGATGGAGGCCACTGGTACTCCTATTTTCACATGCTGTAGACAGTCGGAGATTGAAAGGAAGGCAGCTGTGATCAGAAATGGTGGGGTCTCACTACAGAGATGGTAGAGGATTCTGGAGAAGAAAAATGTTGTCTGGTGCTGAGTCAGTATTGAATGTTGTAGGTAGAAACTGGCAGAGCAGAAAACAGAAACAAGAGGATGTGAGACTAATGAGGGAATAATTGGAGTGAGAAGTGTCCTAGTGGCTGTAACATTGTCAGATATTTGCATGTACAGCATATTGTTGATTAGAAAAGAGGCTCTTTGCTCTGAAATGTCTTCATCAGTGAAAGTCAAGGAAATGAGCTCAGCAGGGGCACAGTGAACTCAAGTCTTCTCCTCTGCATTAACAGGGCATTAAGGACTGGTCTGCAGAACTTAAACTTACCTTCTGTAACAGCTTCTCCTGGCTCTCATCCTACACACTCTCCTCTGTCTCCGAGTTCCTAGTCAGCTCAGCATGCATTGTTGATTGATGGTGGGAGCAGTCTCAAATTGTTTTGCAAGTTTTTTAACTCTGTTAGGTCAAGGATTATGCTTTATATTTCCCTTATACCCCCCTTTATTTGTCACATAGTAGGTGCACAAAAATACATTCTAAATGGAAATGGAGAATGCAAAGAGTTCTGAACTTGGAGGCAGATGACCTCAACTTTAATTCGGTTTTGTACTTGTCAACTTTCTCATTTCTACGCAGGGAAGATCTATCTCTGCTCTGCCTACTTCACTGGGTTAATGTAAGAATTCATGAAAAATGCTGTTGGTTCACAAACTCCTCCCTGTACATGAAGGGCAAGGAGAGACTGAAGAAAGAGTCAGACCACTCCAGATGGGCAGGTGATGGTTTTAATAAGCAAGGGAACTTACTTGCAAGGCTTGCCTTGGGGGGAGGGCACAAGATGAGTAGATCTCGGTACCTGCTCACCAAAATCTTAAAAGTTTATATATAGCTGGGTTCAATCATGTGAACTGTCCAGATGGTCTCAACAACACCTTACTCCTTCAAGGCTATGTCTTTGAAAATGGTTCCCAGGTGGGAGTGGTGCAGGGAACGTACATTCTAAGGACAGGGGGTGCTAATGAGGCACCTCCGATTGCCTGGGTCCAGCTCTAGGGTCAACCTGTGGTCACACCTTCTGAACAACTTTTATCCAACAAATGTGAATCTCCTTTTGTGAGCTTGGAACTACTATAGAAATGTAATACACCCATCCTTTAGGTCTTTATTCAGCTGTCACCTTCACTGTGAGAACTTCCCAGTTCTTTAGCCAGATCTAGACTTGGGGAAGTCCCAAGCCTGGACTTGCCCTTGCCTGTCACACCCTGCCCTGTGGATGGGTTACTTGCAGAGTCTCAACTGTTTTTCTAAATACAGAATTTTTATTGCGGGTGCTTAGAGGTCTACGCTGCAGAGGTGGTACAACATTGGTCTCTTGTCTATAGGCTGCTGGCAGGCTATTTTTCTTGCTTACTTATTTATTCGGCAAATTGTGTTAGATGCTGAAGAATCAGAGATCAATTAAAAAAAAAGCTTACAGTCCAGTGAAGGAGACAGAGCACAAACAAGTAGTCATAAAAATGTATGATTATAAACTGTGATAAGTGCCAGGAAGGAAACTAACAGGGAGGGTATGGTTGGAGGGAGAAGGTGTCCTCTATTAGCAGGGACCTGAGGAAGAAAACAAGCCAGCTATGCAGAGAGCTGTGATAAGAACATTCTGGGCTGAGGGAACAGTATGAAGGAAGGCCTGGAGGCTAAACAGATTTTCTAAATGAAGAACTGGAAGGTGGCTGGTGGGGCTGGAGTCTAGGGCAGAGAGGAAGAGAATAATGCCCAGGATGAGTTGGGAGGGTGGACTGGGGCCAGGTCATGAGTGACTGAAAACTGTGGAATTCTAAAATCACCTCAGTGTCTGAGTCCAGGACATTCTCTGTCTCAAAGTCAAACTCAAAACATTGCCTTTGATGCTCACACTTATGTACTCATTAAAGCCTGGGAGGTATTCTTATCTCTCCCCTCTCCCTGACCACCCCATCCCATATCCAATCCGTCAGCATATTCTGCTAATTCCATCTGCAAATAGCTTTCCAAATCCATCCACTTCCCTCACCTCCACTGTCACCACCCTAGATCAAACTGCCCTTCTTGCCTGGTCTCCTGTAGAAACCTCCTAGGCAGTACTGTGCTGGTAAGCTGGCTCTTGAGGGCGGAAAGGTAGGAAAGCCCTGATTTGTAGCATTTGCAAGTTTCCTTGGTATAAGGAAACTTATACCGTGGCCTAGTTCAGTCTACTAAACTGATGGCCCTAGATGTGGCCTTGGGAAGATATGGACACAGTCAAGTTTCTTGAGCCAGAGCAAGCCAGCAGCTGTACACCACGGCTTAGGGGTTCCTGCTCCCTTCTTGCAGTGTTCCCCTCTGTTGTTTCTACAGCAACCAGCGTACTCTTTTTTTTTTATTATTTTAAATGGAAGTAGAGTTGATTTACCATGTTGTGTTAGTTTCAGGTATGCAGCAAAGGGATTCAGTTATATATATATATATTTTTTTTTTTCAGATTATTTTCCATTGTAGGTTATTACAAGATATTGAATATAGTTCCCTGTGCTATACAGTAGGTCCTTGTTGTTTATCTATTTTATACATAGTATTGTGTGCCTGTTAATCCCAAACTCTTAATTTGTCCCTTCCCCCCCGCCCCACTTTCCCCTTTGGTAACCATAATTTTTTTTTCTCTGTTTGTGAGTCTGTTTCTGTTTTGTAAGTAAGTTCATCAGTATCATTTTTTTTTAAGATTCCACATATAAGTGATATCATATGATATTTGTCTTTCTCTGTCTGACTTACTTCACTTAGTATGGTAATCTCTTGATCCATCCATGTTGCTGCAAATGGCATTATTTCATTCTTTTTTGTGGCTGAGCAATATTCTATTGTGTGTGTGTGTATATATATATATATATTTATATATATATATATATACCATATCTTCTTTATCCATTCATCTGTCAATGGACATTTAGGTTGCTTCCATGTCTTGGCTAAATAGTGCTGCTATGAACATTAGGGTGCGTGATCTTTTCGAATTAGGGTTTTGTCTGGAAATATGTCCAGGAGTAGGATTGATGGATCATATGATAACTCTAGTTTTAGTTTTTTGAGGAACCTCCATACTGTTCTCCATATTGGCTACACCAGTTTACATTCCCGCCAACAGTGTAGGAGGGTTCCCTTTTCTCCATACCCTCTCCAGCATTTGTTATTTGCAGACTTTTTGATAATGGCCATTCTGATCGGTATGAAGTGATAACTCATAACCAGAGTACTCTTTTTAAAGCACAGATCTGATCATGCCCCTTCCCTCGTCAATGCCTACCCATTATATTTTAACTTTATCATGACTTGGGCAGTTTTCTTGAAAGAAGAGCCCAGACTTGGTCCTGGTCCATGTCAAGAATTTTAGACTTAATTCTTATAGATGCACAAACGCATCTTTGAGCTAGCTAAACTTTTAAATCATTTTACAAATATTCTATTGACTCCACCCAACTTGCATGTAAATTTCTCTCTCTTTCCCAGTCCTAATACTGCCCAAGGGTGGAAATGTAGTTCATACTTGCAAACACGCTCTGGCCTGTGATATATGTTGGATCATTATGGACCTCATGAGTCTGGTACAGCTGAAAATTAAAGCAAAAAGTGACGGGACTGTACTCACTCATCTCTATTTTGCTGGCATATCTTTCAGTGCTCCACACATGGTAGGTGTTCAGTAAATGTTATTCCTCTTTTTCCTGCCTAGATGCAGTGCTTACTTTCTTGAAGGCCCTGGGCTTAAGCTAATGTACATATCTGTCCTGGGAAGTGCTGCTGGCAGGAAGCATGCGTGGTTCAGAAGTGGGGCATGATTGGAGGGGAGGTAGCGGGTGTCCAGATAGCGTTTCCCCAGGACAGGATGAACAGGCCACGGACAGCAGGTGCTACCTTCTCCTCTTCAGTTAGAGAAGTAGAATAAGTTCAATTACAGGCTAATTAATAACTACAAATGTTTTGACCAGTGCTTTACAGTTTACACAATACATTCATATAAATTTTCTCATTTAGTTTTTGCTACAGTCCTATGAGGTCACCGATTTCATAAGAGGAAATTGCCACCCATTAAAGTGACTTACGAAGATCAAATCATTGGTGTTGGAACAAGGACTTCAGGTTTTCAGACATTCAATATAATATTCTTGTACTGTACCGTATTTGATTTCGGGAGAGGTTTCTGCTGCTCCTTAGCTTTGCTGTGTAGGTAGTACGTTGCTGGAAATCTTGGATCACGTCTGCCAAACACATCTGATTTCTCAGAGGGTAATGTTTCCCATTGTTTGAGCAGCTTTCTTTTAAGAATGCCAAACTTGTGACTGTAAATTAATTCTTTATACCCTTGGGGGATTGAGCCTTCCAAGTGAATTGTAGCAACACATTTTTATAGACGGTGCTGGTAAAATAACCTTTTTAACTCTTTGCAGCCTTCCAGGGGACTCACAAAAGCCCCAGTGGAATGGCAGCTGGCAGTTGAATGATAGTCCACATTCTTTAAGCTAAAAGGTACCTTGTTAGATACGCTAGTAAGAAGGCTTCAGATGTAATTGCTTAAATTCCTTTCATAATGAGAACATTTTATTACTCCACTGAAGAGTGTGTGCCAAGAAATTCTGTACTTAAAAATTACTAAGTAAACCAAATAACTTTGACACAGAATAACTTCTGAAAAGAAAATGACCATGGTTCAATATACAGACTCAAACAAACCAACCTTTAAAACTCAAAATGAAACCCAATCTTTATTTCATTTATATCATAAACTGATATGAATCCAATGTGGATATGGGAATTAAAATTTAAACAAATAGAAGAACATATAAATGACTAGAAGAAAATTTACACAAATATTATATGATCTTTGAATTGGAGGACTTCTAAATATAAATGAAGAAACCGTAAAGAATAGATTTGCATAGATGGAAAAATTTTAAATTCTATATATCAGAAAATGTAATAAACAAAATTAAGAGGCAAATGATGTACTGGGAAAAATACTTCCACCTTGTAAGTCAAAGTGTTATTATTCTTAATATAGAAAATAGGCAAAAGTTCACAAAGAAAGAAATACAACTAATCAATAAATACATTCAGAATCATTCAACCTCACGAAAAGTCAAAGAAGTGCACGTTAAATCTATAGTGAGATACTTTTTTTACCTGCTCAGACTGGCAAGGGGACATTTTTAATCTTATATTTTGTGAAATTTTTCTAGAGATAATATAACAATGTACATTAAGAGCCATAAAAATTCTTATTTCCTTGAGGTTAACAAGAAACCTGCTGGACCAGTATAAAGAACATCAACTTAAACATTTTTTAATGTATTTATTTTTACTGTGGGACATATATTTCTGCATGGAAAGAGTTAGCCTTATAAATACATATATCAATTTTCCCCAAATTTTTAAGTTTAATGCAATTCCAGTGAAAAACTCTATTAATATTTTATTTTGGGAGGTTGGTGGGAATTGACAAAGTGATTTTAATTTTTCTTTTATGTTCTGAGTAAAGCATTTTCTTGGGGCACAGAAAAATTTATTAGGGAAGAATAAATAGGAAAGTAAGCCAAGAAGATTTTAAATAGGAACAATATAAATAGGAAAGATGCCTGCATTGGGATATTAATTTGTGTTGTAAATCCAAGAAAACTAAAGGCAGGGTAATGAAAGAAAAGACAGCCATGTAGATCCAACAGAATAGAGTGACCACATATAAACGCTAGTATATGTGAGAATTTAGCATGTGATAACAAAGTAGAAAAATATGATCATTGAAAAGATAGTGCTGGGTCAACTGAGAAACTATTTGGAAAAAAGTAACAATAGATTTTTACCTAGTAGCATATAACAAAACAAATCCTAAATGGAATTAGTTAAATAAAGAGAAATGACACTGTAGAAAACTAGAAAATAAAGATGAATGCCTATATCATTTTCTAGTGAGAAAGGCCTTTTTAAGTAAACAAAAACTACAAAGGGAAAGATTGATAGAGCTGATTACACAATAATTTAAAACTACCACAAGTTAAATTAATAGATAAATATTTATAACAAAAAACAACACAAAGTTAAAATCCTTAATAAAAGAAAAAAGCTAAAGAGCTTGTCCTTGTCCCTCAGGTTTGATAATTCACTAGAATGACTACAGAACTCAGGAAAGCACTATATTTATAATTAAAGTTTTATTGTAGTCAAAGGAAATAGACTAAAATCATCAGAAGGAAGAGACACATAGGGCAGAGTCTTGGAGGGGTCCAGACATGGGGCTTCTCATTGTTCTCCCCCCACAGAGTCATGGATGTTGTTGCCTCCTGGCCACGATGTGTGACAGAATAATGCCAACCTTATTATTCAATACTCACAGAATAATGCCAACCAGGGAAGCTCACCTGAGCCTTTGGCATACAGAGTTTTTAGTGGAGCTTGATCACATATTGTCCACATGGATGGCTTTGTTTCCATCCCCCACAGGAGCTCAGACTAATGGTCTCTAGTTCCTCCAGAGGTCAAAACTGGTACAGCATGGCTCAAAGACCCTATCATAAATCACGTCATTAGACTGTCTCCCAGGAAAACAAAGATACTCTCATCAGTCAGGGCCTTCCGGCGGCCTAGAGATCACCTACCAGCAGCCAAGCACAAGATCAAGGTGCCAGTGGAGTCCATTCCTGGTGAGGGCTCTCTTCCTGGCTTGCAGATGTCTGCCTTCTTGCTGTGTCCTCTTGTGGTGGGGAGAGAGAGTAAGCTCCCTGGTGTCTCTGAACACCAATCTTATTGGATCAAGGCTGTACCCTTATGACTTCATTTGACCTTAATTACTTCTTTACTCCAAATACAGCCACGCTGGGGGTGAGGTCTTCAACATATGGATTTTGAGAGGACACAATTCAGTCCACAGCATATATTGATAAATAACTCAGTTATTTAGTGAGTTCTAGAACTTTCTTATTTGCTTTGCCTTGGCCATTTCCAGCTTCCTGGGTTATATCTTTTAATGAGTATCTCTAGTAGGCACAGCCCTGTCTCCTATCACTTTCTGGATCCATCAGAATAGGGGCATTTGATGTCATTACCCAAAAGATTCAGCCTTGCTTCCTATCATGTGGTGTCAGAGTGCCAGAGATGACCATGAGTACCCATGAAGCTTGGAGTCTCAGCAGTCCCCACAAACTTCCATTTGCTGTCCCCCTCACCCCCTGTCCCCTGTCCTGTTTTGCTGGCCCAGCCTGTAGGTGAAACCTCAGTATTATTCATGCCCAGCATTCCAGTCTTCAACCTAGGGATGAACCCTAGGCCAGTTGATGAGGGTCCTGTTTATTTACTGTTTCACCTTCTCCTGCAGGGGCATTGGATGCTCTCCCAGCCACGAGCATACCTGTCAGCAGAATTTCTCTGGATTTCCTTCTTTTGTCTGCCAGATTAGATCACCTGAAATAAAAGCCCATGTGATCCATGCCTATGTTCTCCATTACCTTCGGACACTGTGTATCAGTAACTCAGATGGCATTATGGGTGCTAGCTTCTGCAGAGAAGAGTCTTTGCTATCATCTCCCATTTGGTCCCTGTGGCATTGAATGCCTGCACATTTTAACATCTACCCCATTTCATGACCCTAAAATCTCCCAAACATTAAATGATAACTTTTAGAAAACTACTAAGTATTATGAAGACCCCCTCCATTCCTCCCAGCACATCCATGGTCTCTCACCCTGTCTCTGCTCACACCCCCTCTTTAACTCCTACTCCCATCCTGAGCCTCATTTCCATCTTCTACTGATTCAGCACTTGGTTATAAAAAAGGTGAAAGGTTAATGATCAAATTGGCTACATCAAAATATCCTATTTTGTTGCAGCACACCCAATGTTTGCTTATTCACCAATTTTTCTGCCAGGTCTCCTAAGTGGTCTTTTGTACAAAAAGAAGAGAAAATGCCACAAGGTAATTTATGAGACTTAACAGGGACTAAAAAGCAGCTATATCATAATAATAACAGTTACCATGCACATGTAATATCATAATTAGATATAAGGCAAGAAAATATAAGGAAAGGTAAAGTCATTAAAGTTTTTTGTATATTAATTTTCTAGGGCTGCCATAACTGAACACTGCAAACTGGGTAGCTAAAACAACAGATATTATTGTCTCAGAGTTCTGGAGGCTGAAAGTCTGAGGTCAAGATGTCAGCAGAGTTGGTTTCTGGTGAGCCTCTCTTCCTGGTTTGCAGATGGCCACCTTCTCACTATCTCTTCACGTGGCCTGTCCTTTGTGTACAGAGAGAGCTCTCTGGTATCTCTTCCTCTTCTTGTTGGACACCAGTCCTATAGGATTAGGTTCTCACCCTTGTGACCACCTTTAACCTTAATTACCTCATTAGAGGCCCCATCTCCAAATACAGTCACACTGGGGTTAGGACTTCAACATATGAATTTCAGGGGGGATACAATTCAGTCCATAAAACTCTGGTTCTAACTGCAATTTTCTAATAAAGATCCAGCTGCCTTGGGCTTGGTGGGGCATTTCAGAGAGAACTAGTCTCTGGGTCTGGATTGGGTTCTTTCCTGGGGAACAACCCCTATCACCTTTTTACAGAATATTTTTGAAAAGGGATGTGCCTTATTTCACATTGATTATGCACCAAGTGCTCATTGTGGAGGCCTCGTCTTCGTTCACCTTGTTAGGTGATAGCTATTAGGTATTAGTTATGAATCCTCATGGCTTCCGTCCCCCCACTTCTGGCAGGCTGTCTCAGGGCATTGCCATACCCTGCTTATTTCTCTTTGCAGCTCTCATCACGTACATCCGCTGATCCCAGGGCTCCATACTAAGCTTAATGCTAACCTTATGTTCACGAGACATCTTTGGTCATAAGTGTAGCTGGAGAAGAATAAGTTGGCCAAGGAAATGAGCACACAGTGATGATTCATCTTGACATTCCCTTCCTCCAAGAAGGCCTCTCCATGGCCAGCACAGAGAGGGGGCCAGGCTCTTTCCACTTCCCTTTCATGTGTCTCCATGACCTGAATCACAGGCCACAGGGGGCTGGGGAGAGATTCCTTACCTTTTACCTGGCTTCCCTTTTCAAATTTGCCTCCCACGGAAAGTTTCCCAGCTTTTCTAGTTCTTGGTGTTGTATGTCCTCACCAGGAGGCCCTTGTATACAAGGAAGCTAACATCTTTTGAGCAACCAGCCCTTGGTGGGTGTTTTTATACATTACCTTACTTATTTCTCATATAGCCCATTCTACTATGAGGGTCAGAGGTACTCAAAGGCTAGGTCATGTCCTTAGGTCACCTGCAAGTAAGTGCCTGGCCAGGATCTAAACTCAACTCCAAACTACATCAAACATCAAAATCGGGTTATGGTCCTGACTGCTCCTTTTATGTCATGCATACTGAGACCATGGTCTACTGTCAGTAGAGGACAGCATGCAAGGTAATACATTTGAAAGCAATCTGTTAACTGTGAAAGACTTTATTCAGAAAGAAAGTACTGGCAAAAAGAATCTTTTTAGCAGCCAACCTTCCTCCTGGGGAGAAAGCTCAGCTGAGGTTGGTTCACTAAAGATAGACGAATTGGTACTTTGCCACTGAGGGCCAATGAAAGCACAAGAAAGCAGTGTGTCTCTGTTCTGGTAGGAGGCCCCAGCAGGGTCCAAAGCCCAGGGGACAGCGCAAGGCTCCTCTTCTGTTGCACTTCTAACAATTGCTGCCCCAGTATGCTGAAAGCACCCTCTGCTGCCCAGCATCTCACTCAAGAAAGAAGGTAAAAACCTTGAAGAACCTTAAGCAGGAAGGCACCACAGTATTTCTGAATTTCAAACCCAATTTGAAGATTGCTATTTCAGGAACCCAACGTTTTCTTAAAAAAATATTGTATTGGAAGATATTCAGAATGTAAAACTATTCTCCAAAGAAAGTTGAAACAACTATGGTAATTCATTCACTTTAAGTCTGTACATAAGAAATATTCATTTAACAATGTAAATAACATGCTTTATAGCTCTTTGGAGGATGGCGGTGGGGAAAACTTAAAAATAATTACTGGCTAAATAACATTTTAAGAAATCTTACTAAGATGAGAGGTGAAAATTCAAACATATCCCTTCGGAGGCTGGTATTCACATTATAAATGGATTCTTCATTTTACAGAAGACTTCGACATAGTTCTAGGCTTAACTGCCAATTATCCTCACCCCAGCAGAGCTCTGAGAATCTGAGAAGGTAGGGGTTTGTGGGCCCTTTGGGCACTAGGGGTAGAGTTTCTTGTCTTGAGAATTTTTTTTTTTTTTTTAGGATTAAGTACACAGCTTGAGTCACATCTGAGCTAAGTGACAAATTACATAAATGTTGGGATTGCATATGTTTTATACTATAATTATTTGTTCATACAGAGTATGAAGTTAGTTCCTGCTGTGAACACCTTCGTAGTCTCTTCACCATAAGAATGGAATCCTATTTACAATGCGCACACTTTTCAAAAGAATCTGTTGGGGAATGTGAATGCCAAGATAATTATTCTTATAACAAGCAACATGAAGAAAGCAATGAAACCCCTGTTCTATCCTCTTCCCAATGATACTTTCCCCTCTCTTTGCTAAAGCGTCTCCTCTGGCATTCTCTCCCCTAACCCATTTGGCCATCAAATGTTTGTTTTTGAGAAAGTTTCATAACATCTGCTCTTGACACAGAGAAAGTAGAAGACTTTAAAAAAGTTATTTACATTAAACATAAAAATGTGGAAAAAGATTGGTGACCAGCAGGAGTGTGCTAATAAAGCAGCTGTGAATTCTGCACCTTCAGTATGAAAGGAAATATATTTGTGTCCAATAGGTAGATAGCTGGCTGGGTAAGTAAAGACCATTCTAATCGGCGGGCTGTTCTTTCTCAGCGCTGCCTGAGTATTGGATTCCCCCGAAACCTTCTGTGTTCTTTGACCCCATGTTTCCTTGAATAGCAAGCTCAGCAATGCTTCTTTATTGAGGTATGATTGATAGGCAAAACACTGTACCTGTAGTTGACTCTTGAACAACTCAGGGGTTGGGAACCTGATCCTCCGGGAAGCTGAAAATTCCAGTATAACAGATAGTTGGTGTGATGAATTGGGAGATTGAGATTGACATATATACACTAATATGTATATAATGGGTAACTAATAAGAACCTGATATATAAAAAAATAAATAAAATTCAAAAACAAAACAAAAAACTGATAGTTGGCCCTCTGTATCAGTGGTTCCTCTGTATCCGTGGTTCCTCCTTATCTGTAGTTCCACATTGGCGGATTCAACCAACCACTGACCGTGCAGGACTGTGGTATGTATTATTGAAAAAAAGATCTGTATGTAAGTGGAACCAGGCAGTTCATACCTGTGTTCTTCAAGGGTCAACTGCATTTAATGTATACAACTTAATGAGTTTGGAGATAACTATACACCCATGAAACCATCACAATATATTCTGTAAACATATCCTTCTCCTCCCAAAAGTTTCCTCCTACCCTACTTATTTATGTATTTATGTAATATGTTTATTTACTTATTTTGTGATAAGAACACTTACATAAAATCTACCCTCTTAACAAGTTTTTAAGTATATCATGCAGTATTGTTACCTCTACTGTACAGCATGCCTGCTGTACAGTAGCTCTCTAGCTCGAGAGCAGGACAGGTAGAGTGAGCTTAGGTGTGACTCAACAGCTGTGGGCGAGACACTCCACACTTTATCTTGAGGACAGTGCTAAAGGTTAAAAATAAAGTGCAGCACATGAGTGGACTTGTGAAGAGTAGCTATTTAAGTATGGGATTTATTTGACAAAGCAGCGGCTGACAGCTTCAGCCCAGCACCTCCCTGAAAATTCTTCGCTAACACAGGTAGCCCTACATTTGCAGTGGTGAGGTCGATTTACTGTCATGGTGGCTCTAAAACACAGACATCTGTGGAGGATTGAAAGATATTGCTGATGTGCCAACCTCCCACTCCATCCTTCCCCCCAACCCTTCCCCCTTGGCAACCACAAGTCTGTTTTCTATGTCTGTGAGTCTGTTTGAGTTTTGTAGATAAGTTCATTTGTGTCATCTTTTAGATTCTACATAAGTGATATCATATGGTATTTGTCTTTCTCTTTCTGACTTCACTTAGTATGATAATCTCTAGGTCCATCCATGCTGTTGCAAATGGCATTATTTTGTTCTTTTTTTTAATGGCTGAGTAGTATTCCATTGTGTATATGTACCACATCTTCTTTATCCATTCATCTGACATTTAGGTTCTTTCCATGTCTTGGCTATTGTGAATAATGCTGCTATGAACACAGGGATGCATGTATTTTTTTTTTGAACATCTTTATTGGAGTATAGTTGCTTTACAATGGTGTGTTATTTTCTGCTGTATAACAAAGTGAATCAGCTCTATGTATATATATATCCCCATATCCCCTCCCTCTTGCATCTCCTTCTCACCCTCCCTATCCCACACCTCTAGGGGGACACAAAGCACTGAGCTGATCTCCTTGTGCTATGCAGCTGCTTCCCACTAGCTATCTATTTTACATTTGGTAGTATATATAAGTCCATGCCACTCTCTCACTTCGTCCCAGCTTATCCTTCCCCCTCCCTTGTCCTCAAGTCCATTCTCCACGTCTGTGTCTTTATTCCTGTCCTGCCCCTAAGTTCTTCAGTACCATTTTTTTTTTTAGATTCCATATATATGTGTTAGCAAACGGTATTTGTTTTTCTCTTTCTGACTTCACTCTGTATGACAGTCTCTAGGTCTATACACCTCCCTACAAATAACTCAATTTCTTCTGCCTGTTTTTCTGGGTTGTTGTTTTTTAATTGTTGAGTTGTATGAGCTGTTTGTGTATTTTGGAAATTAAGCCCTTGACTGTTGCATCGTTTGCAAATATATTCTTTCATTCTGTAGGTTTTCTTTTCGTTTTGTTTATGGTTTCCTTTGCTGTGCAAAAGTTTCTATGTTTGATTAGGTCCCATTTGTTCATTTTTGTTTTTATTTCTCTTGCTTTGGGAGACTGACTTAAGAAAACATTGGTATGATTTATGTCACAGAATGTTTTGCCTATGATCTCTTCTAGGAGATTTATGGTGTCATGTCTTATGTTTAAGTCTTTAAGCCATTTTGAGTTTAGTTTTGTGTATTGTGTGAGAGTGTGTTCTAACTTCATTGATTTATATGCAGCTGTCCAACTTTTGCAACACCACTTACTAAAGAGACTGTCTTTTTTCCTGTGTATATTCTTGCCTCCTTTGTCAAAGACTAATTGACTGTAGGTATGTGGGTTTATTCTGTTCCATTGATCCATATGTCAGTTTTTGTGTCAATACCATGCCATTTTGATTACTGTAGCTTTGTAGTATTGTCTGAAGTCAGGGAGGGTTACTCCTCCTACTTTGTTCTTTTTCTTCAGAATTGCTTTCATGATTCTGGATCTTTTATGATTACACATAAATTTTACAATTATTTGTTCTACCTCTGTGAAAAATGTCATGGGCAATTTGATAGGGATCACATTAAATCTGTAGATTGCTTTGAGCAGTATGGCTATCTTAATATTAATTCTTTGAGTCCAAGAGCATGGGATATCTTTCCATTTCTTTGAATCATCTTCAATTTCCTTTATTAATGTTTTATAGTTCTTAGCATGTAAGTCTTTCACCTCCTTGGTTAGGTTCATTTCTAAGTATTTTATTTTGGGGGGTGTGATTTTAAAAGGTATTTTTTTTTACATTCCCATTCTGATATTTCATTGTTAGTGTAAAGAAATGCAACAAGTTTCTGTATGTTAGTCTTGTATCCTGCTACCTTGCTGAATTCATTTAAAAGTTCTACTAGTTTTTGTGTGGAGTCTTTAGGGTTTTCTATATATAGCATTATGTCATCTGCATATATTGACAGTTTTACCTCTTCCTTTTCAATTTGGATATCTTTTATTTCTTTTTCTTGTCTGATTGCTGTGGATAGGACTTCCAGTACTATGTTGAACAGAAGAGGTGAGAGTGCTCATCCTTGTCTTGTTCCGGATTTTAGTGGGAAGGCTTTCAGCTCTTCACCATTGAGTATTATATTGGCTGTGGGTTTGTCATAAAGAGCTTTTATTATGTTGAGATATGTTCCCTCTATACCCACTTTGGTAAGAGTTTTTATCATGAATGGATGTTGAATTTTGTCAAATGCTTTTTTCTGCATCTATTGAGATGATCATGTGGTTTTTGTCTTTTCTTTTGTTGATGTGGTGTATCACCTTGATTGATTTGTGTATATTGAACCATCCTTGCGAACTTTGGATGAATCCTACTTGGTCATGGTGCATGATCTTTTTATGTGTTGTTGGATTTGATTTGCTAATATTTTGTTGAGAATTTTTGCATCTATATTCATCAAAGATATTGGCCTGTAATTTTCCTTTTTTGGTGGTGTCTTTGTCTGGTTTTGGTATCAGGGTGATGGTGCCTTCATAGAATGTTTTTGGGAGTGTTCCCTCCTCTTCAGTGTTTTCGAAGAGTTTGAGAAGGATTGGTATAAGTTCTTCTTTGTATGTTTGGTAGAATTCTCCTGTGAAGCCATCTGGTCCTGGACTTTTCTTTGTAGGGAGTTTTTTTTGTTGTTGTTGTTATAGATTCTATTTCACTTCTATTGATCAGTCTGTTCAAATTATCTATATCTTTGAGATTTAGTTTTGGTGGGCTGTATGTTTCTAGAAACAAAACGTCCATTTCTTGGCATATAATTGTCCATAAGTTGTCCAGTTTTTTTGGCATATAATTGTTCTTAGTATTCTCGTAGTTTTTTGTATTTCTGTGGTATCAGTTGTGATTTCTCCTGTTTCATTTCTTATTTTGTTTATTTAGGCCCTCGCTGTTTTCTTCTTGGTGAGCCTGGCCAGAGGTTTGTCAATTTTGTTTACCCTTTCAAAGAACCAGCTCTAGACTTTATTGATTTTTTTCTACTGTTTTTTAAATCTCTATTTATTTCCTCTCTGATCTTTATTATTTCCTTTCTTCTGCTGAATTTAGGTTTTGTTTATTCTTCTTTTTCTAATTCTTTTAGGTGGTAAGTTAGATTGTTTATTTGAGATTTTTCTTGTTTCTTGAAGAAGGCCTGTATCGCTTTGAACTTCCCTCTAAGAAATGCTTTTGCTGCATCCCATAGATTTTGTATGGTTGTGTTTTCATTGTCATTTGTCTCAAGGTATTTAAAAATTTTTCTCTTTGATTTCATCGTTGACCCATTGGTTTATTTATTTTTTAAAATAAATTTATTTATTTTTGGCTGTGTTGGGTCTTCGTTTCTGTGCGAGGGCTTTCTCCAGTTGCGGCGAGCGGGGGCCACTCTTCATCATGGAGTGCGGGCCTCTCACTGTCGCGGCCTCTCTTGTTGCGGAGCACAGTCTTCAGACATGCAGGCTCAGTAGTTGTGGCTCACGGGCCTAGTTGCTCCACGGCATGTGGGATCTTCCCAGACCAGGGCTTGAACCTGTGTCCCCTGCATTAGCAGGCAGATTCTCAACCACTGCGCCATCAGGGAAGCCCGATCCATTGGTTTTTTTTGTTTGTTTATTTATTTTAATTTTTCCTATAACATCTTTATTGGAGTATAATTGCTTTACAATGTGTTAGTGTCTACAGTGTAACAAAGTGAATCAGCTATATGTTTACATATATCCCTATATCCCCTCCCTCTAGACCCATTGGTTTTTTTAGTAGCATGTTGTTTACTCTCCATGTAATTTTTTTTTGTCTTTTCTTTTTCTGTGGTTGATTTCTAGTTTCATGCAATTGTGGTCAGAAGAGATGCTTGAAATAATTTCTATACTCTTAAATTTGTTGAGGCTTGTTTTGTATGTGGTCAATCCTAGAGAATATTCCATGTGCACTTGAAAGGAATGTGTATTCTGGTATTTTTGGATGTAATGTCCTGAAAATATCAATTAAATCTAACTGTTATATTGTGTTATTTTAGCATCTCTTTTGCCTTATTGATTTTCTGTCTGGAAGATCTGCCATTGATGTGGGTGGGGTGTTAAAGTCTCCTACTATTGTTGGTTTCCTATCAATTTCTCCCTTTATGTCTGTTAGTAGTTGTTTTATGTATTTGGGTGCTCTTATATTGGATACATATATGTTGATGAGTGTAATATCCTCTTCTTGTATTGATCCTTTTATCATTATACAGTGTCCTTTATCTTTCTTTATGGCCTTTGTTTTAAAGTCTATTTTGTCTTATATGAGTATTGCTACAACCGCTTTCTTGTCATTTCTGTTTGCATGAAATGTCTTTTTCTATCTCCTTGCTTTCAGTCTATGTTTGTACTTTGCCCTAAAGAGGGTCTCTTGGAGGCAGCATATTGTAGCCTCTTATTTTTTAATCCAATTTGCCATTCAATGTCTTTTGATTGGAGCATTTACTCCATTGACATTTAAGGTAATTATTGATAGATATGTATTTATTGCCATTTTAAATCTTGTTTTCCTGTTGATTTTGTGTTTCTTCTTGTTCCTTTCGCTTTCTTTTTGTTTTTCCTTTTGTGGTTTGATGATTTTCTTTTGTATTATACTTGTGTTCTCTTCCTTTTTGGTTTTTGTGAAGCTGTTGTACTTTTTTGATTTGTGGTTACCCTGTTTTTGAAGTATGTTAACCCCTTCCTATATCTACTTGCTTTAGACTGGTAGTCAAATAGGCTCAAACACATTATGAAAAAAAAAATCAACATTTCCTACTCTCCTCTCCCACATTTTATGATTTTGATGTCCTGATTTACATCTTCATGTTTATCCTGTTGCTGTGTTTTGTAGTTATTGCTGTCACGAAAATGTCTTGATCTTTAAAAAAATCTTGTACTGGCTTATTTAATTGTGATTTCCTTGTGATTTAATTTAAATTTAATTTAATTTAAATTAAATTGTGATTTCCTTGTGATTTAATTTAAATTGTGATTTAAATGTGATTTCCTCTTTCCTATAGATTCTTGCTTTTTATCTGTTTAGCAAAGAACTTTCAATATTTCTTTTAGGATAGGTTTAGTATTGCTGTATTTTGCTTGTCTGAGAAATTATTTCTCTCTCCTTATATTCTAAATGATAATCGTGCTGGGTAGAGTATTCTAGGCTGCATACTTTTCCCTTTTAGAATTTTGAATATATCTTGTCACTCCCTCCTGGCATGCAATGTTTCTGTAGAGAGATCAGCTGATAGCCTTATGGGGGGTTCCCTTATAACTAACTCTTTGTTTTTCTCTTGCTGTCTTTAGAATCCTCTCTTTATCTTTAACTTTTGCACATGGCATTCTTTATAATGTCACTGTGGTTTCTGAACTTGGTTGAGACCTGTAAGACAGGGTTTCTTAATCTTGACACTATTGAAATTTTGGGCTGGATAATTCTTAGTTGTGGGGGGCTCTCCTGTGCATTACAGGATGTTGAGTAGTATCCTCGCCTCTACTCACTAGACGACAGTAACATCTACCCTGTGGTTGGGACCATCAAAAATATCTCCAGACTTTTCCAATGTCCCCTAGGAAGGGTAAGGCCAAATCACTCCTGTTGAGAACCACAGTAGACCAACCATCAGTTCTTAAATGTTATGTGTCCACAACCTTTCATTCCTCAAGGGCTAATCAATTGAATAGCCTAGGCCATTCACCACACCTATTATATTAGTTTCCAGTTGCTACTATGACAAATTACTGCTGAAGAAGTGGCTTAAAACAATACAGATTTATTATCTTATAATTCCAAAGGCCAGAAGTCTGAACTGGGTTTCACTAGCCTAAAATCAAGGTGTCAACCGTGCTGTATTTCTTCTGGCGCATCTAGGACAGAATCTGTTCCCTTGCCTTTTCCAGCTTCTAGAGGCTATCTGCATTCATTAGCTCATGCCCCTTTCTCCATCTTCAAAGCTAGCTGGCTAGTAGCATCCTCCAACCTCTCTGTCTCTGTCTCTCTCTCTCTGACTCTCTTGTATCCCTTTTATAAGAGCCCTTGGGATTACATTGGGCCCTGGAATAATCCAGAATAAGCCCCCATTTTAAAAAATTTCAACTTAATCAGGGTTGCAAAGTCCCTTTTGTCCCATAAGGTAATATATTCACAGGTTCCAAAGATTAGGACTTGGACATCTTTTGGGAGCTGTTATTCTGCCTATCACACTCGTATAACTGAGAGTCAGAAAGAGTAGAAAATTCATCAGGACATTTACAAAGAATGATTTTAACAGAAAAGAGACCACAAGTGTGTAAAATGTAGGAACAGTCCATGATTTAGTCACAGTGCTCTGGCTCAGCCTCCCTGCTGCTGGTTTGGACACACAGAAGACTGTATGTGCGTTAACCCTCTACCATCTCTCATTTCTCCCCTTGAACAGGCTGAATTCTTAACTACTGTCAAGTAAAACCAGAGCTGGACATAAAATGGTAAAAGTAGATTTTATTTAGAAAAACGATTGCAGTAGGATAAAAGAGATCTCACTATAAACTGGGCTCATTTTCAAATAGAAGGACAAGTAGGGAGAAGCAGGGTGGGGGGGTCAGTGGATGGAAAATTACTAAGAGGAAACATCAAGGGTAAGGGGAGTCCTGGCTAAATTGACCTAACAAGATTCTTGCCAAAGGCAGAACAGGGTGATCAGACATCACCTGGGCGATGGTGGAGGATGAAGAACCTGATTAGGTATTGAGGGTGATCACATATGGAGCATGGGGCATTCTGGCTAACCTGACTTAGAAGAATTCTTGCTAAAATGCAGAGATGGATATGGAAGCTTAAAAATCAGGGCCTAGTTGAGAAGAGAGTTCTGGGGAGCCCGAGTAGAGTTTGGTCAAGGAGAGAATCTACAAAGATTTCTGTCTCTCATGTTTTTTCCCCGATTGCACTATTACTGGCCCCTAACTGAGCGTGTCCCTAACAGATTCAATGACTTCTCTTCCAAATCTGCTTCTTTTTCCTCTTCACTAGTTGTGTTAATGACCCTAACGTCCTTGTAGAGCCCAGATTTCAATCACTTTACTTCATCTCACACATCAATTACTTGCTAAGTCCTAGAGATTCCATTTCCATGAGAGTTTTAAAATTTATCCTTTCTTCCCTATGCCCACCACCGTTCTCTTATTTCAGGTCTTCAGATTCTTCTCTTGGATTATGTAATAGTCATCCTAAATTACTGCCTAACCAGTCCCCATGACTTCAGTTTCTCCTGCTTCAGTTTATCCCTCAGTGGTAACAATAGCTATTCTTACAGAGCACTCTAGTTGTGTAATCTCATTAATCCTTATAACCATTCTTTGAGCAGAGTTGATCCAAGGGGCAGGCCAGAAGGGCAGAAGTTCAAAGCTGCCTATAAGGGATATCAAATTCACCAGGAACTCCTATTGAAGGTTCTGAACACAGTTCAAAGAGAGAAGACTCTTATTAACTACAGGGTGTTGTTTGGCTGGCTGGAACATTGAAATTGCTTGGGACAGTAGAGGAAAGGCAGGGGTCTCTACCTGACTCAGTGCTCAGCCTCTCCTTTAAAAAAAGTTGAATCAATATTTAAAGAATATTAGATAGAAGGGGTATCACATTATTGCACACCTGAGGACCCACCTGTCTGGGCCCATTTTACAGATGAGGCAACTGAGGTTCAGGAGATTTAAATAATTTTCCCAAGATCACATAAGCAGGAGATGGCAGAATGGGAATTTTATCTTAGGACTCCGAAGTTTCATGTTCTTTTCACTCTATGACATGGCTTCACCTGTGTTGCAACTTAATTTCTCACTCTTTTCTGTATGTCTCCAGTGTTGCAGTAAAACCAAACTCCTCAGTCTTCTTTGCTGGGCCTTGAACTTTCCTACCTTTATGTCTCTTTGTATGTGGTTTCCTCTGCCTCCTGGAACGGCCTAGAACCCATCTTCATCTTTGCAAATCCTATTCTTGGAGGATAAGCGAGCAGCAACACCATTGTTTCTAGGAAGCCATCAGAAAGATCTCCACCTGGAAGTGACAGTTTCTTCTAATGAACTAGAGCCATCCATACCTTGTTTATCGTTTCCACTTTTACATTTTATTACAGATATTTATGAGTAAGTCTTCCTGTCCCAGCAGACACATTATCTGTGAGGGCAGGTCTGTGATTAATTCATCTTGGTACCTCCCACAGAGCCTCGCCCATAGAAGGCACCCAAAATATGTATAGCATAAAGGAGCAAGTGCAAAGATGCTTCAGTCAGAATGGTCTATTCCTCTCTAATTATCAAAGATTTGGCAAAATATAATGTTAAAGCCAGAGACCTGAAAGGTGGATGTAATTTTTTTTACTTTGATTCTGTGCCTTTGTACAAATTATTTCTTCTCCATCATGTGTGGGATACTCCCCTTCCTATCCCATGTGCTTTTGCTAATTCATAGCTTCCACTCTCTTCAAGACCTGGGTCAAAGCCTAGCCATTCCTATGAGACTTCTCTCCTGAGTCCAGGCCACTGTGGTTGTTCTTTTCCCAGTGGTTACGAGGCACCTGCACAGATCAACCATCGCTAAACAATCATCCAGTCATTGATTATCATCTTCAATCATCAAACTGTTAATGAGTACTTGGCATGTGAAAGGCTGTGCAGTGTGCTGTGATGGAGGTCAGAGAGGGCTTTGCAGAGGGGTGGTATTCAAACAGGGCCTTGAAGGCTGTGTTTTAATTAAAGAGGTGGAAAGGAAGGGGAAATAAAATTATGCATACTATTGAAGTTCTGTTACTGGCTGTGATCTTGAGAAAAATAATTTGATCTCTTTAAGAAACAGTTTCCTCATCTGTAAGATGGGATAATAAAATCTGTGTAAGGATGGTTAATGTGGAAGATCCATGCATTGGTGAGATCGCTTTTGGTTGCACGTGATATTAATACAGTTAATTAAGATACAGTATGTAACAACATCTTCAATTGTCAGTATATGAAGCAGACAAAACTCCTTTTTCTGTCACCAAATCTCTCATCTTGTGGCGTCCACCCTCTTGCTCAGGTTGGCTAAAGATGGGAGAAGTCTTCTCTTTGGTCTTCCTTCTGTAGAGGACCATGGTTAGGTGTATATAGTTGTAGTAACTACATACTGCTCAGTAATTGGCTGGTTTCCCAAGGCAGAGGGGAGCGGCATTGTTCCCACCTCCCCTGCACACACTTTGCTGCTTTAAGTCTATGTCTGCTTAGTGTTCCTCTTTTACGTGGAATGGGCCATCTTCCCAGCCCTTAGCCTGGGCAGCTCTCGCTGCCCCAGTAAGAGGCAGCTGTGGTGTCACTCTAGGCCATTTCCTTGATCCCTGTTTGACCCCCTTAACTGGCTTTGGTTGCCTTTGTCTGAGCTTCCATGCTGCACTGGGCATCACTCTCTCATTGCAGTTATCACATTGTACTGTAAAGACCTGCCTCCCTCACTAAACTCCTCAGCCTTTCAAGACTGGCACATAGCACTCATTTACTTAATGGCTGTTGAATGAATGAGTGGGCTTTCTCCATTCTCTCTCAATCACCTTTTTGCCTCTGCACCACCATTCCTTCTGTCTCTTTCAGCATTTTATGACTGTTTATGACTTATTAGTTATAAAACCACGTCCTGATCTGACCATCAGTATTGTTCCCAGGTATTAAAAATGATGACATTAGCTCACATCTACTGAGCACTTACTCTTTGGCACTGTTTCAAGTACTTTACAGGTATAAACTTCTTTAAATGTTCCTCTGTTGCCAAACTTTTCCACGAGAGGTTAACCTTGACCTTGTGAAGGTGTTCTGTCCTGTTATAGTCTCACCATGGCACAACAGATCCTGCAGTAAGACACAAGCTGGTTAGACCTATTAGCATTACGTATTGAAAGATATGACTAGAAAAAACAACAACAAAAAGAAATACTGAACATGTGGTATCCTTATAGTGCAAAGACCCTACAGGTTTTCTCTTTAGATTTAGGTCTAAATTACTGTATTATGTTTCAGGTAATTTAAGCCAGAAGCACAAGTTGGGATGGGCTGTTGTATTTAAATTTGTTTCCCAGAGACAGAAAGAGTTACAGAAACATAAATATCAGTGTGAAAAAAATGAGGGAGATTTTCAGTGTTTTTCCAAAAAAGGTGAATTAGCAAGGAATGTAGATTTGGGAAAATTAGTCATGGGAATTCACCTCTCAGTGAGTCCTTCTTGGCTGGGAAGGAAAGTTTTCTTCTAGTTAGCTGGGAATGGTGACAAGGGTTATTTTACCAGAAGGTGGGAGAAGCTGAGAGATGAGGAGAACTTCCTGGACAGACAAGGAGGGGACAATATAATATGGAGGGAACGGGGTTCAGTGAGCCTGGGGTTCAGAGCTTGGTGACACTGCCAACCAGGTATCAGCTTTGGTCAAGTTACTTATCTTCCTGGAGGCTCAGTTTTCTTATCGATATAAAAATAGAGGTTAGGTTGCCAATTTTACCAAATAAAAATACAGGATGCCTAGTTAAATTTGAATTTCAGATAAACAATTTTTTAGTACAAATATGCCCCATAAAATATTTGTGTTCCATGCAGTATGTCTCTAATATTGCATGTGACATATGTGCACTAAAATATTGTTTATTTCTGGGGTCTCTATTTTGTTCCATTGATCTCTGTGTCTACTTTAAATGCCAGTACCATACTGTTTTGATTAGCATAGCTTTGTAATAATAGTTTGAAATCAGGAAACCTGATGCCTCAGCTTTGTTCTTCTTTTTCAAGATTGCTTTGGCTATTTGAGGTCTTTGTGCTTCATACACAGCTCGGGATTGTTTTTTCTAATTCCATGAAAAATACCATTGCAATTTTGGTAGGGATTGTATTGAAGCTGTAGATCACTTTGGGCAATATGGACATTCTGATAATATTAATTTTTCCAATCCATGAGCATAGAATACCTTTCCATTTAATTGTGTCTTCTTCAATTTCTTTTTTTTTCAATTTTTCTTCAATTTTCTTTTTTATCAGTATCTTATAATTTTCAGTGTAGAGATCTTTCACTTACTTGGTTAAGTGTATTCATAGGTATTTTATTATTTTTGATACAGTTATAAATGGGATTATTTCCATAATTTCTCCTTCTGATAGTTTGTTAATAGTGTATAGAAACACAACTGATTTTTGTATATTGACTTTGTATCCTGCAACTTCACTGAATTTGTTTATTATTCTCACAGTTTTTTGTTGGAGTCTGTAGGGTTTTCTCTATATAATATCATGTCATCTGCAAAGAGTGACAGTTTTACTTCTTCCTTTCCAATTTGGATACCCTTTATTCCCTTTTTTTGTTTGATTGCTCTGACTAGAATTTCCAGTGCTATGTTGAATAAAAGTGACAAGAGTGGGCATTCTTGTCTTGTTTCTGATCTTAGAGAAAAAGCTTTCAGCTTTCACCATTGAATATGATGTTAGCTATGGCTTGTCATATATGACCTTTATTATGTTGAGGTATATATCCACTTTGTTGATAGTTGTTATCATGAAAGGATGTCGAATTTGTCAAATGCTTTTTCTGCATCTTTTGAGATGATCTTATGATTTTTATTCTTCATTTTATGAATGGGGTGTATCATATTGATTGACTTGTGAATGTTGAACCACCCTTGCATCTCTGGAATAAATCCCATTTGGTCATGGTGTATGATCCTTTTAATGTAGTGTTGAATTTGGTTTGTTAAAATATTAATATCCCTGATCAACATAGATGCAAAAATCCTCAACAATATTTTGAATTTCACTATATATTTAACTTTACCTGTAAGATTTATACTTTCGTATATTTTCCTGTTACTAATTAGCATCCTTTTGGTTCAGCCTGAAGAAGTCCTTTTAACATTTCTTGTAAGACTGATCTAGTGGTGATGAAAACTTTTAGATTTTACTTGTCTGGAAAACTCTCCCTCAATTCTGAAAAACAGCTTTGCTGGGTAGTTTATTCTTGGTTGGCAGGTTTTTTTCTTTCATCACATCCCGTCTGGCCTGCAAAGTTTCTGCTGAAAAATATCCTGATAGTCTAATGGGAGTTCCCATGTACTTAACAAGTTGTTTTTCTCTTGCTGCTTTTAAGATTCTCTCCCTAGCTTTAACTTTTAACAATTATAATGTGTCCTGATATGGGTCTCTTTGGATCTTTTTTGGAATTGTCTGGGCTTTCTAGATCTGGGTTTCTTTCTCCAGATTAGAAAAGTTTTCAGCCATTATTTCTTTAAATATGTTTTCTGCCCCTCCCTCCCCTGTTTACTTTTGGGACCTGTATGATGCATAGTTGGTCTGCTTCATGGTGTACCATAAGTCCCTTAAGCTATCTTTACTCTCTTTCATTCTTATTTCTTCTTCTTTGGATGAATTCCGCTGCCTTGTTTTTGAGTTTGGTGATCCTTTCTTCTGCCTGATGTAGTCTGATGTTGAATCCCTCTATTGAATATTTCAGTTCAGTTATTCAGTATTTTTCAGCTCTGTGATTTCTGTTTGGGACTTTTTAATACATTCTATCTCTTTGTCTAAATTCTCACTTTGTTCATGCACTGTTCTCTTGGCCATGATGAGCATCTATATGACATTTATTGAACTTTCTGTCCAGTAAATCACTTATCTCCATTTCAATAGGTCTGTTGCTGGAATTTTGTTCATTTGTTTGATACATAATCCTCATTTTCCTTGACTCTCTGTCTTGATGTCTGTGCATTAGATAAAACAACTACCTCTCCCCAGGTCTTGTGTAGGGGATGAATTTATTGTTCAGGCTGGTCTGAGCTCTGTTTCTCAAACCAAGCTGCTTTCTTTGGTCTTAGTGGCTCCCAGTAGTTGGGGATATGCCAAGCCCCATTTATATGTGGGTATTTTGTTGTTCACCCAGTGTGTAGGAGTCACTCAGCTAGTTTCTTGTTTTCTTTCAGAGGGAATTGCCCCACGTGTGTTTGTAGGTTCGGTGTGTCCATGGGAGGAGGTGGGTTCTGGAGTCTGCTATGTGCCATCTTCTACCAGAACCCTTTCAAGGTCCTGCTCTCATTCCAGCTCCTGCATGAAAACGTTCTCTGAATGCTCCAGCCCACAGCGGCAAAGTCTCAGTGCATCAGTATGTCTTTAGTTTTATTCCATTGTTCTGAGCACACTGCTTTCAGAATGAGGTACTTAAGCAATATTTTCCCCTCAGCAGAGGCACAGCCCGGCAAGGGTCTCCCATGAAGGCCTTTAAATGACAATATGCCTTACAGGGAGCCCTTGGTGAAAGTTCCTGACTCTAATTTAGGGGAAGGTAAATTATAAGCAAAGTCTGGGAACAAGATTTAGCATTACATGATGTTAATTGGGAGAGGGGGAGAATTAGTAAATTATATCATTATTCAATTACTTGGGAGATTTTCTTTAAAAGTTTGTTCCCTAGGGTATTATTAAAGGAAAAAGTATTCCGTGACACTTGTGAAAGATGGTAAGGCAGACTTTATTAAGGACAATTGTGATAGGTATAGGGAACCACTGCAATGGGATGTTACAGTCGGGGAGAGAGGTTGGGCTCAACTCCAAATACAGCATGGGCAAGTGGTATTTATAGCCAAGAAGCAGATGGGTGTCAGTGGATAGAAAATTAGTAAGAGGAAACACCAGGGGTAAGGAGGAATCTGGCTAAATTGACCAATAGGAGTCTAGTTGAAGGCAGGCCAGGGTGATCAGACATTACCTCAGAATGTTGGAGGGTGAGGAACCTGATCAGCTATTGATGGTGATCAGATGTCCAGGGTGAGGGTTTCTGGTTAAACCGACTTAGCAGGATTCTTGCTAAAATGAGATTTTACAAGGACATGTACAGAGATGGTCCTAGAAGAAAGTTCAGGAGCCTGACTAAACTTTTGAATGTTTGTCAGTATCATTTAAAAAATATATTTAGTGTATGCTAGTCAGATTGATATGTTTGTAGTTTCAAGTATTTTTTGTTTGTTTGTTTCATGTTCGGAGGGAAAGCATATTTAGCTTTCTTAAGGAAATTTAGCATCTTATGGAAATTCCATGGTCATGTTAAACCTGATAGTAGGCTCTTCTGACAAGGAAAAAAGGACTTTACTGCCACCTGCTGGCCATATCCTCTTACTGCGACATGCCTAAGAGCAGCCCTAGGAGAAAGTCAGTGTTTGAACTTTGCCAAATCCAGAGGACACTAAGGCTCTGTCATGACAGGAAGAACCATGAACAACTGTGTCTTTTCCCCCCAGTTCCCTCTCTCCCAAGACTTGAGGTTGAGAATTAGCAGTTGACTAGGGGAGGTGAAGAAGCAAAGCAGGGAAAATGGTGACGTCCATGCCCTCCTCCTCTGTACAGTGAGTTTCCAAGACTGAAGGGAAAAGCCAGAGAGGGAAGCTTTGCATCGATTGGGGTTCTGATTGTTACTTTGGACTGGTCTTTTAAGGGCCAAGACAAAGGGCCTCTTTTTTTTATGCCTAAGAGTGGCCAGAAAATCCATGGTATTGTTCAGCTTTTATCCAAACGTCAGGGAAAACACAAATCCAGATAGTGGAGCTGAAAGGACAGAGGAAAAAGGAAAGGAAAAAGCTTTTTACTTGCATTCTGTTGCATGCAGCTCATTCAATAAACACATTTCCAATGCATAGATGTATCATAAGGGAAAAACCAGTGGGAAAGGAATCATAAGAATGCTGCCAAAGAACAGGCCAACTGAATTGTTTGGATCCAGCTTTTCATCGTAAATATGAACAAACTGAAGTTAAAATCAGGGGAGGCTTGAGTCCAGGGTAATGTTATCAGTGGAGTCAGAAATCTATTTTGTTTTAAATTAATTTGTTTTATTTATTTATTTTTGGCTGCATTGGGTCTTCGTTGCTGTGCGTGGGCTTTCTCTAGTTGCAGTGAGCGGGGGCTACTCTTTGTTGCAGTGCACGGGCTTCTCATTGCGGTGGCTTCTCTTGTTGCGGAGCACGGGCTCTAGGCGCGTGGGCTTCACTAGTTGTGGCTCGTAGGCTCAGTAGTTGTGGCACATGGGCTTAGTTGTTCTGCGGCATGTGGAATCTTCCCAGACCAGGGCTGGAACCCGTGTCCCTTGTACTGGCAGGTGGATTCTTAACCACTGTTCCACCAGGGAAGCCCCAGAAATCTATTTTTAAAAAACCTTTAAAAATCCTTCAGTCCATTATAGCAGAGATGTGAGTGGAGTCTACTCTTGGCCCGACCCTGACCTGACCCTGACCTGGAGCTGTTTCCTTTTGTTCTCTCTTCCTGTCCCCATGGGTCTTTTGCAGGCACTGAAGGGAGGTGTGGAAGCTAGTTCAATCAGTGTCTCTTCCCCAGCATTCATCCTCCTCTCTTTTCTATGAACTTTCTGTCTTCTGCCTCTATAGCTGCAAATAACGCCTAGTCTTTGAACACTGCCTGGCACTTGGCCCAGGCTTTCACACACACTAACTCAGTGACCCTTTCCCACTTCCTAGGGAGGCATTAATATCTCTGTTCACATGGGAGGGCCCTGAGAGCAGGGGCTGACTTGCCTTATGGCACACGTGGAAGTAGCAGGGCCAAGTGGAAACCTGGGTCTTTGGTTTATGTTCAGGCCTCTCTCCATTATATTTGCTGCCCTAGCCTCTCTGCCTTCAATTTCTGGCTTCCCGTTTTGGACTATGACGATTTTCTTGACTCTTTTCTTTTCTTTTTGACGAGTGTGAAAGTTTTCAAGACGCCCACGAGTGGAAAATGCACTCCCCTCAGCCAAATTAAACTTTGCCAGATTCCTAACAGCTGTGTGCATTGAAATGACTAATGAAAGAGCCCTCTGCTAGCCTGTGGAACTTTCACACAGGGCATTGTCGCTGCCGCTCACCAGGACCCAACCCTGAGTATTTACATACTGGATGTCACCCTAAAAGCCCCCGACCAGGGGATTTCCGGGATGTAATAAGTAAGAACGCTGCTCTGGGCTTTGGAAGGTGCACTGTCTGGGCACCCATCGTGCAGGGAGGGGGGTAGCGTTTCAGACCCTACCCCTGCCCCCTTGCCAAGGGTCCTTCTCCTGGGGAGATGTCCAGATTCAGTCATAGATCCATCGGTGCCAAGGTACTGCCTGCCACTGTGGATTGAGATGCTGGGAATACCTAGATGAGGAAGTCAGGGCCCCTGCACCCCTGGAGCTTGATACCTGGTTAAGGTAATGTTCATGAAAGCTTGGATAATTTCACCTGGTAGCATAGGTATAGAGGGGGTGTTCTGGGAGCTCAGAAGAGGGGCACCTAACTTGGGGGTCATCAGGGGAGGCTTTCTGGAGCTCGTACTGACTGAGCAGAGTCTTTAGCATTTTTGTAAAGAAGTTTTTCTTTTTTAATCTAGTTACAACGGTAATACGTCTCATTGCAAATAACAAACCTTACAGAAATAGGTTCCTTTTGAAAAAATTCAGGGTGTGAAGAGGAAGAAAGAAAACTAGATTAGTAGGATTTCTACTCAGTTGGAGCATGTGGCTTTCTTCCTGGAAAGGAATTGTGCGTGTGTGAAGGGGTGGAGTAGTGCCCAAAAGAGGGAGGTGAAGACTCTAGGGGAGACCTTGTCCCTGTGGCCCCAAGCTCTTTGCCATGATGCCAGCCGGGGTGAGAAATCAGTAGGCCCCTTACTGGGGACCCACCCACTATGGGACTCTGGTTTTTCCAACCTCATTTTCCAAGTTTTGGAAGTTAGCTATTGCTATCTTATAACTTCAGAGTCTCATCTCTGCCCACTCCTCCAAGTAGTTTATCAAGGTGTTTTCCTAAATGAAATCGATCTCCTCCTAAGAAGAACCATAGGACCATGTTTAAGATGTTAACAGTGTTTAACCAGCTACAACGCCAGTAAGAGCTCACATTTATTGAGGATTTTCTTTGCACCAGCTCTGTGCTTCACAACAAAGTTATGAACCTGGTGTTTTATTATTCCCATTTTACAGATGAGGCAATCAAAGTTATTACTTCCTCAAGCTCCATAGCTAATAGTTGGCAGAGCCTGGACTCAAAGCCAGGTCTCTGGGACTCCTGAGTCCACGTTCACAAACATGATACTCTGCTGCCTTATTTCTCAAACACGTTTGACTACAGAAGTGTTTTTTAACTGTCTGCCCCTCATCTCTCAGCACTATTATTACCATCCCATGGATCACCATTTGGGAAATGCTGACCCAAGAAACTACTTTGCCTTGTCTGTAAAATAGAGAGAACAGTGCAGTTTCAGTGTTGTGATGATTAAAGAGGTTTCAGGAAATGGCTGCTGGGAATACTCACCTTCCACCAGGAATGTGTGTGTTTTAAAAATAGCAGTCATAACGTCCTGGATGAAATGACACAGTGTTTTGGCTGGGATGACAATGAAGATGTTAGTTACTAGGCCTGGAGACCCTCGGGCCCTGGAGGACAGGCTCTTGCATGCTGCCCCCTTCCCCCAAGGTCACTATGGTCTCCTTCCCTCCCCTGCCCTCAGGTTCTCTCCCCCATCCCCCTGCGCTGCTTGTCCTTGTTCCACAAACAGTGATTCAGTTACCTGCCACTGGGGCTGGGGCCTCTCTCTGAAGCGTGCTGCTGCCCCGGAACCCCTCTTCTGCAAAGTTCGCTGTGTCCTGAGCCCCAGCTGCAGGCCAGGCCCCTGTCACAAACTGGTCAGACCACCCACAGCATGGCCGCTGCCCCCTGCCCGACGGCCAGGCCTATGTCTGCCCAGAGAGCTATGCTGCCACTTCCCCATCACCCACCACGTCCCGGAGAGAGCTCACCATGTTCGGAGATAAGGACCAACCTAGAAGATGCCTGAGTTGGCTACATCCCCTGGATGTTGATTTGGGCAGCTGACTAACCCCCAGAGGGGCCACTCTTTCAGCCTGGTTAGTTCTCTACCTGCTCCCAGGGTACCCCCCCCCCATCAGACTGCTCTGGGTACGTGTGCCTGGCATCAAATCCTGACATTCCTTCTCTCCTATGAGTCAGTTTTACACAAGTCATTTTTCTTTCAAATTTTCATCAGGCCTGCAGATGTGCATATTTGGAAAAAGCCTACTGAAAACTAAATAAACAAAAACACGCACTCTGCCCAGCTCCTTACTTCTACCTGGAAAAAGCATTTGCATTCTTTTCAATAAATATCAAGCATTTCTAAAAAAGAAAAAAGATCCTTTTACATAGTTCTCTCCTTACACCTGTGAAGGAGCTGTTAGTCTCATTTCACACATGGAGAGGATCAGAGAGGTTCAATGCCATACAACTAAAAGTAGCCAAGCCAGGGCCAGAGCAATCACCCAGTGTTTGTCCATCTGCCAAATGCTGCCTCTTAGACCTGGGGCTCTCAGGCCCAGCCCAGGGCCCTGGGGACCATCAAGGTTGGGGCCCTTTGCTTCTGGAGTGGCCCAAAACGGCAGTGTAAGGTGGTTCCCCTTGATTTTGACGTGTGTGCAAGGCTCCCCTGTTTCCTCCCCTTTGTCCTCCTCCACTTTTCGGTTCCAAGTTGATCCTACCTGCCGCTCTTCATAGGCATCAAGGTGCTTTTGACTTTTCTCTGTAGCTGGTCCCCTGGGGTTCTTTGCTGTCACTTAACTACCCACCCCATCACTCACCTCTTGACAAAGCACCAGTTGGGCCACATGCTAAGTGCTGTGGTGATATGTAAAGAGAAATATGAAATGTGAGTCTTGTCCCTAACAAACTGTTGAAGAAAATTTATTCTGAGATTTAAGATGGCAAGGAAGACTTTAAGTTTATTGCAGTAGTGACAGAGATTGAACTCGACTTTTAATACAACAGTGGGGACTCACTGCCAAAGGGCAGGTGAGGGAATGGATGGAAAATTATTAAGAGAAACTTGGTTAAGTGCCAAGGGTGGAGGAGCTTGATTGGATATCAAAGGTGAGCCGATTCTTGACCGACTGGCTTACTGGGTACTTTGCTAAAACTGGGCTCAGCAGGCCAAGGGAGGCCTGGTGAAGTGGGTGTGAAGGAGGCTGACTAAAGTTGGCTCAAGGAGAGAGCTTTTGTCAGCGATCACCAAGTAGTGCGAGTCAGGGCCCAAACATTGGTCTTAGAATGATGAGATTCAGGGCTGAACAGTGTGCCAGCCGTGGACACAGCTGGAGCTCGGAGAGGCACCTGTGGGTGGGTTTGGGCTATTCCAGTCCCTGACTTCAGGGCTGATGATTGGACAGTCACACTGACTTCATCCCATGTTCGTTCATTTCTTACTACTCTGTGACAACCACATACTCTTTGTCTGGTGCTTTGCAAGCTTGTGTTTCTAGGGTTTGATACTTTCTACCACAAGTGAGGGTGGAAAGTACAAAGGTTTTATTTAGACCTTGGACAAGGATTTTAACCTCATGTTTCTCTTCTGCAGTGTTGCGACAGTACCTATAATAGACTGAATCATGTCTCCCAAAATTCATATATTGAAACCCTAAGCCCCAACGTGACTCTGTTTGGAGATACGGCCTGTAAGGAGGTAATAAGGTTAAATGAGGTCATAAGGGTGGAACCCTAATCCAATAGGACTGGGGTCCTTATAGGAAGAAGAAGGGACACCACAGATCTCTCTCCTTTCTCTCTCTCTCTTTCTCTCACTCTCTCTCCATGCATGCAACAGAGGAAAGACCACGTGAGGATACAGTGAGAAGGTGCCTGCCAAAAGCCAGGAAGAGAGATTTCACTAGAAACTGAATTGTCCAGCACCTTGATCTTGGACTTCTTGCCTCTGGAACGGTGAGAAAATAAATTTCTTTTGTCTAAGCCACCTAGTATCTGGTATTTTATGGCAGCCCTAGCCATAAAATACCATCTCATGGGTCTGTTACGAGAACCAAACATAATGCAAGCGGAGGCCCTAACAGCCATCTACACTTATTAGTTAGCTTGTTCCCTTCCCTCCTGTCATGTGATTTGTGGGCTGGTAAAAGGCCTGTTTGCCACCAAACATCTTCCTTGTGTCCGAATGATGGCCCGGGTAATTCATACAGTGGAATCACTTCTTTGGATTCAGGCTTTGTTTCTCCATGTTGCAAGTAATAGAACCTTCCAAAACTAGTATAAATTAAGGGGGGAGTTTTCTGGAACTATCCTGTTATCAATTACGGTTCCTGGTTTTAAACAGCATAAACTAACTCGGGTTGATTTAGGCCACAAAGGAACTATTAAAAGGATGCTGAATCAGGTATAGGATTGCCAGGAAGGCTGGAGACCCAAGTGTGGGCCCTCAGTGGGCAAAGGGCCCAATATCACACTGTAGAATGGTGTGTGAGGACCGCAGGGCTGCACGGCTGAGCACCGGCTGCTGTCGCTGGCTCCTCTGACACCCCGAGCGCTGGACTGGACTGCATCAACACTGGTGGACCATGCTCCAGAATGAATGTGTCGTGTGGTCCCTGCAGTCCAGGAGCAGTGCTCTCCTTGGCAGAGCCTACATCAACCACCTGCATTCTAGCTGCAAGAAAGGCTGGGAATGTGAGCATTTGGCACTTTCGGCGTTGACAATGAGAGGTGGCCCTGCCTCCCACCAAGATTCATAATGTGGGGAACTTCCCCAAACAATAAAAGGAGGTTCAAAGTGCCAGATGGCCAAAAAGAATGAAAAGTTCCCCACAGACACAGGGGAATCTTACAGAGCTCCAAAATAAGAAGTGCAGCTTCACTTGCAGGACCGAGAACCAGGAATTGGAAAGTTAGGAGCCAGGTCACTCTGGGTGTATCTCTCTGTACTCTTTCTGTCTCTCTCTCTCCTTGAAGACTGGGTTTCTCCAATCCACTTGCTCATGGTGAGGGCCACCTCCATCCTGACTGTTGGAAATTAGTTGCCTGTCTCCCTTAGAAGATCTGTTTCCTTATCTTCCAGAAACACCTCCAAATTTCCTCCTTTGTCCATTCTTGGTCTGGGTGGGCTTCACCCCCAGCCCTAGGGATGAACCATATTGACCCAGGCCCAAGCCAGTCATTATACTCTATGGCCACAGTGATTGATCTAGGAGTAGGCATGTGAACTAAGACAGCCTGGCACTTCTATAAAAATTGAACTATAACTTACATGCTGTAAGTGTACAAATCTTAAGTGTATAGCCAATGAATTTTATATATTTATACATACATGGAACCGTCACCAAGATGGAGCTGTAGAATATTTCCAGCAGCCCAGAATTCTCCCTTACAGCCACTCTCTGTCAATGCACCATCCAAAGATAATCACTATTCTGACTTATATTACCATAGATAGAAGTTTTACCTTTTTTGAACTCAACTTACATGGAATCATGTAGTGTTTAACCTTTGGTATCTGGCTTCTTTGATCAAGATTACATTTGTGAAATTCGTCCTTGTTTTTTTTTTTTTTAATGAAGGGATGCATTTTATACCGAGATGTCAGAAGAGGCCTTTCTATTTTTTAAAAATTAATTAATTAATTAAGTAATTATTTTGGCTGTGTTGGGTTTTCGTTTCTGTGCGAGGGCTTTCTCCAGTTGCAGCGAGCAGGGGACATTCTTCATCGCAGTGTGCGGGCCTCTCACTGTCGCAGCCGCTCCCGTTGCGGAGCACAGGCTCCAGACGCGCAGGCTCAGTAGTTGTGGCTCACGGGCCTAGCCGCTCCGCGGCATGTGGGATCTTCCCAGACCAGGGCTCGAACCCATGTCCCCTGCATTGGCAGGCAGATTCTTAACCACTGCCCCACCAGGGAAGCCCCCTGTCCTTGTTTTTTTATGTAGTATTTGTTCATTCTTTTTCACACCTGTATGGTATTCTATTAGATGAATCATACCACAATTTATTTATCCATTCTACCATTGATGGACATTTGGGTTATTTCTGGTTTGGAGCTATTCAATAATGTTGCTATGTACTTTATTGTACGTACCTTGATGGATATAAGCATTCACTTCTTTGGCTATGTATCAGGAGTAGAATTTCTGGGTCATAGAAAAAATGCATATCTTTAGTAGATATTACCAAATAGTTTTCCCAGGTGATTGTACCAATTTATACATCTACCAATAGTATATGAGACTTACAGTTGCTCTACATGCTTGCCTACTTATTATTTTCAGCCTTATAAATTGTAGCTATTTTGAATGGGTATCACAATATCACATTGTAGTTTTAATTTGTATTTTTGTGTGACTAATAGTGCTGAACACTTTCATATACTCATTGGCCTTTGGATAACCTGTTTTGTCAAATGGCTGTTTAAGCTTTTGCCCATTTCTAAAAAACACTGAGTTGTTGGGTCTTTTCTTTATCATTGATTTCCAGCAATTCTTACTTTTTTTTTTTTTTGCGGTACGCGGGCCACTCACTGTTGTGGCCTCTCCCGTTGCGGAGCACAGGCTCTGGACGTGCAGGCTTAGTGGCCATGGCTCACAGGCCTAGCCGCTTTGCAGCATGTGGGATCTTCCCAGAGCGGGGCACGAACCCGTGTCCCCTGCATCGGCAGGCGGACTCTCAACCACTGCGCCACCAGGGAAACCCTCCAGCAATTCTTTATATATTCTGGATATGAGTCCAGATACAAGTGTTTGCTTCATACATATATTGCAAATACATTCACCTAGCCCATGGTTAACATTTTTACTTCTTTAATGATGTCTTTTTAGAAACGTAAGTTCAATTTATTACTCTTTTCTATGGTTAATGTTTGTTAATATTTTCTCACTCAGGGACCATGAACCAGTTAGCAACTTTTGAGGGAGGTAGAGATAAATGGTTCCTTCTTTTTGTTGAATTTGAGGTTGTGAGGAGCTGAGGCTGAGTCAGAAATGGAGGCAGGAAGCAGAAAGACTTGCAGGGCTGGCCTTGAGCGGGGGCAGTGTTAGAACTAGGCCAGTCTGAGTCTCCCAGGAACTGTCCACTGCGGTTGTGGCTGAAATTAAGAAGCAGGCTGAGAGGATGTGGCAGGGCAATTGATCTCTGAAAAGGTTCATTTAACTATTCTTCCATAAAGTATGTACCGAATGTATATTCTGCAATGTGACACTCTCATGGGGCTTATATTCTGGAGGATTTTAGAAATTATATAAAACATTTTCTTATAGTACAGATTTGAGAACTCAGGTGAGGATGTGATAAATAATTTGTCATCATAGCTAGGGCAGAACCACCGCTAAACCAGAGCCACAGCTGAAACCCAGGTCTCCTGGATTAAACCCTCCCCCAGCTCCTCCCCCAACACCTGTCTAGCAAATATATATTGCCTGAGAGGTGGTGATAATGAATGGCATGCCCTTTGTCTCAGGCTTAAGGTAGACTAAGCCTGTCTCAAGTGGGTGGAGGTTTTCCTCTCTTCCTTTTACCCTGGGCAAGTGGAAAGTGAGATCCCCTCTGGTCTGCAGTGGCGGAGACTTCAGGAAGCCCACACAAGTCAAGGGGCCAAAGCAAACCAGTGTCAGCAGGGGGAAATCAGAGGGACTTCCCCCAAGTCCTTCCTGTCAAAGAAAGAAGCGTTAGAGACCTTCATGATGGAAAAAAACACATCTCAAGGACTATTCCAGACTGGGTAAGTGTTACCTTAGTGGGGCTGCTACCCCTTGGGTTTTACTCCAGGACAATGGGCTTCATCCTTCAGCTCCAGGAATCTGGGATTTAAAGCAGGATTTCACAGCTTCAAACAATCTGAGGCTAATGCTCGCTTCCAAGGAGCATGAGGGTCTTCTCATTGGCAGCAGGTGGGAAGTGATGGGCATTTGGATCCCTTGGTATTCATGGATGAATTGGAGGCCAGTGACATGGTGAGCCAGGGACTCTGTGAGGCGTCTTCTGACATTTTCTCCCCCTGCCTCTAACTTTCCCCACACGGACTGTAAGAACCAGCACTACAAGGACTCACTTAGACATGCTCATAACTGTTAAAGCATCACTAGGGTCTGTACACTGACCATGTCCCTTCACAACAAACATCTCTTGAATGTTCCTTCACATTATTAGAGGAAGGCAGCACATTTTGGCAATGGTTCCTAAATTCAGCTGGGTGGACTGGTGTCGGGCTGTGTAAGAATCACCCTTGTAGGTCTTGGCTTGGGCCCAGGAGTTTGTGATTTTAACAAGCCCTCCAAGTGGTTATGATAAATAGATGATTCTGAAACTCATTTTGCTATTTGGAGTTTGGGCTCTGACGGATCTGCCTTTCGATTCTGGCTCTGTTTTACCACTTAAGAATTGAATTTTCTTGCACTCACATAGCCTCTTGAGCCCTTAGTTTTCTTGTCTGTAAAGTGGGGGATAATAGTAACACCTACCTCGACAGTGTTGTTATGGAGTGACTGAGATAATGTGGAGCTCTAGCATGTAAAGTTGAAGTACAAGACTGGCCACTCAGTAAGTCATAATAATATTCCCTGCTACTGTTATTTATTATTATTATCATTATCTGCCTGTATATCTCTTTCACCTCTTCTCTCCATGCTTGTGGCTTCTTTTTATGTCCTCACTACCTATTAACATTGCTTAGTTATATAAAATCGCTCAGACTAAATTTTACTTAATACAAGAAGAACAAAGTACATGTAATTATTTTGATTTATAGATGAGGAAAGAGGTACAAAGAAGTTAAGTAATTTGTCCCAAATCACATAACTTGTTGGTGCCAGAGCCTAGGTCTAACACAGGACTGTGGGATTCTATACCCGTGAAGGGCAAAGTTGAGAGAAATACAGTCATCCCTTTGTATCTGCCGGGCATTTAATCCTTGGATTCTCACGTCCTTTACGGTTGGTCCTCTGGTTCTGTGGATTCTGTTGATCCATCTGTGGATTCAATCAACTGAGGATGGAGTATTATTACAGCAGTGGGAGGACACACCATGTATTCACACCCTTCTCGAAGGCTTCATTATTATATGTTTTGAGTATTTGTGTAATTGTAAAGTAGCTCAATGGATTTATCGGTGTACTTAAAGTTTTACCAGCTGACCCCTTCCCCACAAAGGCAAAGCAAATGGATGAAATAAATGAGGGCTGGTCTCCAACACCTGGCTGACCAGGTGAGGCTGCTGACCAGGTAAGGCTGCTGATCAGCAGCATTGGCCCAACCATGTTAGAAAGCTAAATTGTCCCCAAACCCAGTTGGAACCTGCGTTTCAATAAGGTCCCCAGGTAAAATCTGAGAAGTCCTAAGAGGAGGCAAAACTGTTTGTTGTGTGTAGTAAAGAGCCTGATCTAGGCAGCAGGGGTCCAGTGTGCTTGCACAGTTGCTGTATTTTCCTGACTGAGGGAGTTGGAATTCTAGGTGAAAAGTACTCACCCTCGGTGAGGGAGTAAGGGCTGCTACACTTCCCCCTCAGTGTGTGCACCGGAAGTTCATCCCTGCTACATCCATCATCCAGGAGTAGATGGGCTCCTGTATTTATTTTTGTTTATTTTTATTTTTTGCGGTACGCGGGCCCCTCACTGCTGCGGCCTCTCCCGTTGCAGAGCACAGGCTCCAGACGCGCAGGCTCAGCGGCCATGGCTCGCGGGCCCAGCCGCTCCGCGGCACGTGGGATCCTCCCGGACCGGGGCACGAACCCACGTCCCCTACATCGGCAGGCAGACTCCCAACCACTGCGCCACCAGGGAAGCCCCCTATATTTATTTTTACGCACATCCTTTGGAGTTCTGCCACCGTCATTGCTTAGATACCAGCACCACGTGGGCTCACTTAGGCTCATAACTGTCACAGCATAACGGGGGTCTCCCCATTTCTTCCACTTTTGCATGAGAAGATGACATGGACAACTGGTGAGTGTATTTTTTGACTATTCTTGGCCCCAGCGACCTTCTCCCTTGAATTTTTGTTTAACCACCAATTTAGAGCTTCTTAGGTTAGTTTTATGGTTCATTGTTGATTTGTGAGTGTTAGATACGCAACTCTGACAAAATTGTCATCGTGTGGAGTATATGATGGATTATGGATTTTTAAAAATTAAGGATTATGTCTTTTTTCATTTAAATTAAAATTTATTGAAGTATAACACGCATAAAGAAAAGAGCAGAAATCTTAAGTGTACAGGGTGAGGGGTTACATAAAGGATATACAGCCAGCACCCAGATCAGGAAACAATACTGGAACTGCAGAAACTCCTCACCACTTTCTTCTATCACTATTTCCCCATTATCCTCCCACCAGGGTAACCAAAGTCCTCACTTCTCATACTATAGATTAGTTTTGCATGTGGGAGCCATATTTTTATATCAGAAAAAAATACTTGATTTAAAATATTATAAATCAGTAAAAGCAAATGTTCAGGGAATACACAATAGTTCAGTTACAAATTCTGTAGTCCTTGGCTTTACCTGTAAATGTTGGAAGATTTTTAATTTAATTTTGTCTTCTTATTTTGAAATAATTTCAGACTCAAAGAAAAGTTGCAAGAATAGTGTAATAACCTTTTTTCCCGAACCACTGAAGGGGACGTTGCTGGCATCATTACCCTGTCACCCACCCCCCGCCAGTATTTTAGTGTGTCCCTCACAGGTACATCCTACCACATAACAGTAGTACAACCATCAAAATCAGGAAAATAACACTGATACATTATTACCATATAATCTGCAGACACAGTAAGTTTCACCCACAAGTCCAGGATTGCATATTGCATTTAGTTGTTACCTCTCCTTTAGTCTTCTTTGAAGTAGGGGAGTTTCTCAATCTTCCCTCAATTTTCAGGGCCCTCACAGTTTATTATATTGCAGGGTGGATATTTCTGTGGAATGTACCTCAATTTGAATTTGTCTGATATTTCCTCATAATTAGATTTAGGTCACGCTTTAAAAAATTTTATTTTTGGCAAGGACATCACAGCAGTGATGGTCTTCTCATTGCCTCCAATAGGTGGTGCACGATTCTAATTTGTTTTATCAGTGGTGAGGTTCACTTTAATCAGGTTTCCTCATTGTAAAAGTATTCTTTTCCCCCTTATAATTAGTATTTTGTGGGAGGTATTTTTCGTAGTATTTGAATATCTCATTCTGCATCAAATGTTCACCCATCCATTTTAGAATCCATTGATTATTCCTGTCTGAATCAATATTATGATGATGATTGCCAGATCGTGATTTTCTTCTTTTTTAAAATGTATTTATCTATCTATTTATTTATGGCTGTGTTGGGTCTTCGTTGCTGCACATGGGCTTTCTCTATTCGCGGTGAGCAAGGGCTACTCTTCCTTGCGGTGCACGGGCTTCTCGTTGCGGTGGCTTCTCTTGTTGTGGCTGTCGGGCTCTAGAGCGCAGGCTCAGTAGTCATGGCACGCGGGCTTAGTTGCTCCGCGGCATGTGGGATCTTCCCGGACCAGGGATCGAACCTGTGTTCCCTGAACTGGCAGGTGGATTCTTAACCACTGCGCCACCAGGGAAGCCTAAGATCGTGATTTTCTAATTTAACTTCTACATTGATTCATTAATTCATTCTTAATTCATTCTACATTTATCAATTGGCATTCTGCTGTAAGGAAAAGCTTTCTCTTCTCCTTATTAATCAATTAATGAATTTATTCATTTATATCAGTATGGCCTCATGGATTCCTATTTTATTTATTGGGTTCTAATCTGTTATCATCATTATTTATCAAATCTGTTATCACATCGTCCCAAGTTGGCAGTGCTTCCCTTGATCCACCCTGCTCAGGCTCTGACATTCCACACCGGACTGTGCTAATATCCTCTGCATCCTGCTTGGCCCCCACCCCAGGCTGTTGCTTCTGCTTCCCTATCCTTCCCAGAGGCCCTCCTCACTCCCAGTGGCTTCTTAATGGGCCACCACCACCACCTTTGCTGCCTTGTGTAGACATCTGCCTTACTCCACTCGGGCTTGGACAGCCTGCACTGAGCAGTGAGGCCACCCTCCTCGTGCACTCCTGCTCGGCTATCCTGCCTTGCCATCATTATGGTAACGCCAACCCACAACTAGATTCCCTCCTCGCTCTTCTCAGATCCTAATACCTTTCATTGCTGTCACAGTCCCTTCACACAGATGCCTTCCTCACCCCATCACCACAGGCCCCCCACGTGGAAGCTCTCCAGAAATACCCTTTAAGACTCCCACACCTTGGAATCCCACCCACCTATCGTGCTCAGCCCTTTTGAATAATTTTCAGGAGAGAAGGCAGGAAAGCAGAGGCTGTAGTGTGGCTGACTTCTTTATAAGGCACAGTAGACATGGTACTTTCGAGGGCCCACCACAATGTTGTAGTTTTAATTTATTTTAAATTCAGAAGAAATAATGAATATAATAATAATGATGAATATAATAATGAATCCAGCCTGAGTATGTATGTGTTTATATTAATGCAAAATAAAACTTTTATTATTTTTTTAATGGAGGAAGGGACCCATGAAGGCAAAAGTGCCTAGAGCCCATGAAAAGTGCCTAGGATTCAGCCTTCTCTGTCTTGGTTAGCTTTGTAGGCCCAGTTCTTGGAAGAGTTTCTGAACATAGCATGTATTCAGTAAATGGTTGTGAAATTAGTGAATGAGTAAGTGGTTGAACGTTGCAGCTTATATTTCTTTTTTTTTAAATTAATTTTTATTGGAGTATAGTTGCTTTACAATGTTGTGTTAGTTTCTACTGTACAGCAAGGTGAATCAGCTATACGTATATATATATCCCCTCTTTTTTGGATTTCCTTCCCATTTAGGTCATTGAGTAGAGTTCTCTGAGCTATACAGTAGGTTCTCATTAGTTACCTATTTATACATAATATCAATAGTGTATATATGTCAATTCCAATCTCCCAATTCACCCCACTCCCCTTTCTCCCCTGGGTGTCCATCTGTTTGTTCTCTATATCTGTGTCTCTATTTCTGCTTTGCCAATAAGATCATCTATACTTTTTCTAGATTCCACATATATGCATTAATATCTGATATTTGTTTTTCTCTCTGACTTACTTCACTCTGTATGACAGTCTCTAGGTCCATCCACAACTCTACAAACAACCCAATTTCATTCCTTTTTATGGCTGAGTAATATTCAATTGTATATATGTACTACATCTTCTTTATCCATTCCTCTGGTGATGAATGGACATTTAGGTTGCTTCCATGTCCTGGCTATTGAAAATAGTGCTGCAGTGAACATTGGGTTGCATGTGTTTTTTTGAATTATGTTTTTCTCTGGGTATATGCCCCATAGTGGGATTGCTGGATCATATCGTACTTCTATTTTTAGTTTTTTAAGGAACCTCCATACTGTTTTCCATAGTTGCTGTATCAGTTTACATTCCCACCAAGAGTGCAAGAGGGTTCCCTTTTCTCCACACCCTCTCTAGCATTTGTTCTTTGTAGATTTTCTGAAGATGCCCATTCTAACTGGTGTGAGGTGATACCTCATTGTAGTTTTGATTTGCATTGCTCTAATAATTAGTGATGCTGAGCAGCTTTTCATGTGTTTGTTGGCCATCTGTATGTCTTCTTTGGAGAAACGTCTGTTTAGGTCTCCTGATAAGTTTTTGATTGGGTTGCTTGTTTTTTTGATATTGAGTTCCATGAGCTGTTCATATATTTTGGAGATTAATCCTTTCTCCATTGATTTGTTTGCAAATATTTTCTCTCATTCTGAGCGTTGTCTTTTTGTCTTATTTATGGTTTCCTTTGCTGTGCAAAAGCTTTTAAGTTTAATTAGGTCCCATTTGCTTATTTTTGTTTTTATTTCCATTACTCTAGGAGGTGGGTCAAAAAAGATCTTGCTGTGATTTATGTCAAAGAGTGTTTTTCCTATGTTTTCCTCTAAGAGTTTTATAGTGTCCTGTCTTACATTTAGTTCTTTAATCCATTTTGAGTTTATTTTTGCATATGGTGTTAGGTGGTGTTCTAATTTCATTCTTTTACTTATAGCTGTCCAGTTTTCCCAGCACCACTTATTGAAGAGACTGTCTTTTCTCCATAGTATATTCTTGCCTCCTTTGTCATAGATTATGCGATCATAGGTGCATGGGTTTATCTCTGGACTTTCTATCCTGTACCATTGATCTATATTTCTGTTTCTGTGCCAGTACCATACTGTCTTGATTACTGTAGCTTTGTAGTGTAGTCTGAAGTCGAGGAGCCTGATTCCTCCAACTCCAGTTTTCTTTCTCAAGAATGCTTTAGCTATTCAGGGTCTTTTGTGTGTCCATACACACTGTAAATTTTTCTGTTCTAGTTCTATGAAAAATGCCATTTGTACTTTGATAGGGATTGCATTGAATCTGTAGATTGCTTTGTGTAGAATAGTCATCTTGATAATATTAATTCTTCCAATCCAAGAATATTATATATCTCTCCATCTGTTTGTGTTGTCTTTGATTTGTTTCATCAGTGTCTTATGGTTTTCTGTGTGCAGGTCTTTTGCCTCCTTAGGTAGATTTATTCCTAGGTGTTTTGTTCTTTTTGTTGCAGTGGTAAATGGGATTGTTTCCTTAATTTCTATTTCTGATCTTTCATTGTTACTGTATAGGAATGCAAGAGATTTCTGTGTATTAATTTTGTATCCTGTGACTTTACTAAATTCATTGATTAGCTGTAGTAGTTTTCTGGTGACATCTTTAGGATTTTCTATGTATAGTATTATGTGATCTGAAAACAGTGACAGTTTTACTTCTTCTTTTCCAGTTTGGATTCCTTTTATTTCTTTTTCTTCTCTGATTGCTGTGGTGAGGACTTCCAAGACTATGTTGAATAATAATGGCGATAGTGGACAACCTTGTCTTGTTCCTGATCTTAGAGGAAATGCTTTCAGTTTTTCATCATTGATAATGATGTTAGCTGTGAGTTTGTCACATATGGCCTTTATTATATTGAGGTAGGTTCCCTCTGTGCCCACTTTCTGGAGAGTTTTTATCATAAATGGGTGTTGAATTTTGTTGAAAGCTTTTTCTGCATCAATTGAGATGATCATGTGGATTTTCTTCTTCAGTTTGTTAATATGGTATATCACATTGATTGATTTGCGTATGTTGAAGAATCCTTGCATCCCTGGGAGTGGCTAATATTTCTTATTTTTCCCATGGCAGAAAAGACTAGAACAGAGTAAATAATATTTGTTGATGGCCTATTTACTAGAAAGTGTGTTTTTTCCCCCTAATATTTCAAAACTATCCATATATTCATCCATTCATTCAAATATTTCCTGAGTACCTATTATATGCAAAGGCCCTGCTTCCTTTTTGTGTGCCAGGTGGGATTGAGAAATGTCTACTTTAGTCTTAAGAGGGCAGGATGTGTCTATAAGCCCTGAACTAACCAGCCAGTGTGGGAATTGAACTGGCCCCACCTCTTTAGCAAAGCTCTCTAATTCATGTGGTCTACAGGTCAAAAATACGTTAAGTTAATCCTCTAGGTGCAATAATACACGTCTTTGCTCCATGAAGCCTTTTCTACACCATTGAGATTAGCTAACTCTATCTTTTCTCAGTATGAGTCAGTCAGAAATGCACACATCATCATAACTGGTTTAGTTTCCAATACTGTCAGTTGCTTTTTTTTTTAAGTTTTTAATTTAAACTTTTTTTTTTTTTTTTTGGCCATGCTATGTGGCTTACAAGATCTTAGTTCCCCAACCAGGGATTGAACCTGGGCCCACAGCAGTGAAAGCGCCGAGTCCTAACCACTGGACCACCAGGGAAGTCCCTGCTTTTTAAACAGTAGAACTTGGTTTTATTGATAAGGTACAATGTGAGATGGATGAGATGTTTGGGGCCAGAATTGTTTACCATCTACTATTTTTATGGAGAATGTCCTTATTCCAGTCTCACTAATTTATACATATCACAGTTCATGATGGATAAAGTTAAATTTTCCTCTGCACTGACTCTGACAAGGCTCTTGGCAAACACAATAACAACATAAACATGATTGTATAAGTAATGCTTAATATACATAAAATAATACAGCACTTTAAAATACCCTTGAGTATTTTAGCATAAAAGCTTCCATTCGAACCCTTACAATGTTCTAGGTCAGTGGTTTTCAAACTGACCCATGGCCAAATCCAGCCTACTGCCTGTTTTTGTATGGCCTGTGAACTAAGAATGTTTTTTACATATTTAAGTGGTTGAAAAATAATAATAAGAAGAATATTCTGTATGTGAAGATTATGTTAAATTCAAGTTTCAATATCCATAAATAAAGTTTTGTTGGTCCCAGCCACACCTGTTTGCTTATGTATTATCTGTAGCTCCTTTTGAATTATGAGGGCAGAGTTAAATAGTTGCAACAAAGACCATATGGTCCACAAAGCCAAGATATTTGCTCTTTGATACTTTATAGAAAAGTTTGCCTCTTTCTGTTCTGGGTACCTGTGATACATCAGTGAACAAAACAGAGATCCTTGTATAGGAGGAGGTCGTTGAGAGGACGTCACTGCCAGTTGACCCTAGAGCTAGACCTGGGCAATTGAAGGCTCCTTACCTGCTGCCCTGTCCTTGGAATGTATATTCCACCCACACCGTCCCATAGCTGGAGCTGTTTCAAAGATGCAGTCTTAAAAATGTAAGGTGTTGTTAAGGTCATCTGGACTGTGTATGTGGCTGAACCCCATTAAAGCATCTATATAAACTTTTTTTTTAATTAATTTATTTTTGGCTGTGTTGGGTCTTCATTTCTGTGCGAGGGCTTTCTCTAGTTGCGGCGAGTGGGGGCCACTCTTCATTGCGGTGAGCGGGCCTCTCACCGTCGCGGCCTCTCTTGTTGCGGAGCATAGGCTCCAGATGCGCAGGCTCAGTAGTTGTGGCTCACCCAGTTGCTCCGCGACCTGTGGGATCCTCCCAAACCAGGGCTCGAACCCATGTCCCCTGCATTGGCAGGTGGATTCTCAACCACTGCACCACCAGGGAAGCCCTATATAAACTTTTAAGGTTCTAGCAGGCAGATGTGGAAATCTATAAGACAAGACTTGTATATAAGTTCCCTTGCTTAGTAAATCTGCCACCTACATTTAATAGGGGAAGATAGTAAATGATAAATGTAAGTAAATTATATATAGTGTGTTAGAATGTGATAAATGTGCTGGAAAAAAAAGTAGAGGAGGATAAAGTGGATAGTGATTTTTTTGATGGGGAAGTTGATGTTACATTTGAAAGAGAGCAATTAGGGTAGACCTACCAAAAGGAGGAATATTTGAGCAAAGACTTGAAAGAGTTGAGGAAGTGAGCCATGTGGGTGTCGGGGGGAAAGCATTCTAGGCCAGAAGGATAATGGTGGCTCCTCATGGGGTTGTTATGTAGGTTAAATGAATTAATACATTTAACTGAAAATAGTGCCAGGCACATGATAGGTAAATTCTCAAAAAAATCATTCTTCTTCAGTACCAGCTAGTTGTAGTTGCTACTTTCCTCTCTGCAGTCGGCTGCTGCACTGGGTTACTCTCGGTAGACAGTCACTGTAGCAGAGGGGCTCTATACATGTGTAAAAGTACACAGGGTCCTGACATCTTAGCTTTATCTGTCCCAGGATTAGCTCCCATCCCTGGGGATTAGTTCTTAGGGACAAAACTGTTCCCAGAGAATCATGGTCCCAGGAGGTATCATTTCTGTGGTTTGCATAATTACAAAACACAGGTCTGAGAGTCTGTCATCACACAGAGTCAAAGGGTTTTGCCCCACCATCACACAAAAAGTCAGTAGTGAGGCTTCAATAGACACGGGGTCTCTTGCTTCCAAGTCTAGTGCTCTCTGTTCTTGGTCTTTACTCCACTCCTTGCAATAACCTACTCTTATACATCTTATTTCTTCCAGTAAATTTTCAGGTCTCTGTGATAAGGACCACGTCTTATTCATTTCTGTTTTCCCCTGCAGAATCGGGCACTAAACAAACAAACAAAAACTCAAAACTGGTGAAAGAATACTCAGTACTTTTACATGTTTGATGATACCATTTCAAATCTTAATTGCTATGTGTGTAAATCTGTCAGAAGATGTAATTGTGGAACTGATTGTCCTTCGTTCCCTGTGCCTATATAAAGCACGGGGAGATAGATTGTCCTACAAACTAGGGAGTTCCCAGACATTCACCATTTTCAAATTTATGTTGCTAAATATCATATGAAGATCCTGGAGCATAAAAATACATTCATGAGCTTTGGGCTTTGATGATCTCCACAAGGCTATTAGATAAGAGATGCCATTTCCAGGATGAAATAATTAGGCAGATGATGCAGGACAAGTACCCGGTTATCCTTTATCTTAGCCCAGGGTGGCTCTCAAAATACGGTCTACAGACCAGCAGCATCAGCATCACCTGAAAACTTGTTAAAAATGCAAATTCTCAGGCCTCACCTCAGACTCACTGAAACTGAAATTCTGGGCTTGGGGCCCAGCAATCTGTGTTGGAACAAGCTGTCCAGATGATTTTGAGGCACACTAAAGTTTGAAAGTCACTGACCACTCATTTGTCTTTATAGATTTCCAGCCAGGACTCGCCCTGCCCTGCCAAGTGCCTAAGCTATGTGTTGGATGAACAAGGAGCTTCTTTTGTAGACCTTGGTAATGACCTTGAGGCAGGAAAGCCCTCTGGGGAAAGTTGAGATTGTACCACTTTTACAGTTGTCTTAACATATTCTCTCAGGCTAATGAAGGTAGGATACACATTGGAGTGAAGAAAAGCCCAGGGCATTGCATAATTAGGTCAGACGTTGAAATAAAGGGAGCTTTAAAATCTTAAAATATTACCTCTGTCTGGGCTTTGGTTGTGGCTGGATGTGTATACCGGCTGGGCTGTGACAGGAATAGTGTGGAATTCCGAAAGCTCTGCTCTAGTTTGGGTGGGCTATTTGAAACCTCCTCTTGCAAAGTGCAGGAGGACAATTAACAGTAGATAAAGTGCCTTTCCAGGTTCTTATGACAAATCAGCCTGTAGGAAGTACAGGTATTAATCATTTCAATCTTGCGGGATTGCAAATGTAGTGTACCTTTGGCTGAGGTATGAGAAGAATAACCTAGGAATGCATCTTTGACCTAGGATAAAAGACACTGACAAATTTTACCCCTCAATATAAAATTTCTGAGCACAGGAAATGAGGCTTAGAATTTGAGACAAATTATAAAAATATTGTTGTAAAGAAGCCATGGTTTTTCAAGGCAATATTAACAAAGCAAGTACAAGTGAACAGTAAGAAAACGAGAGAGCTCTAGCACCACAAGCTTTACATTGGCCACATTTACAAGGCAAAAATAATGATGATCTAATCAGTTCTGACAAACAGTTGGCCATATGATATGACATCATCAACAATTTTTGAAAAATGGATTTATTATTAATAATGAGCTTGCCCAAATATATAGTGTGCCTTGAAATATAAACAATAGAATGAGGCCAGCTTGATTAGCAAGAACTTTGAAAACAGAAACATGAAGCAACCATTTCAATGATGTTTAAAGTCATGCAAACCTCAGGCCATTATAACATTTCACCAAACTCACTGATACAATTTTAGAAGTCATTTAGAAGTTTCTTGCTTGTAATGTCAAAAGACAAAAAGCTATATACCATGAGGGAAAAGCATATGCTTCCTGCTGAAATATAAATATTTGAAATAATTCAAAGGAAAAATGGCATGAAATTAAATTTCATTCTTTGTCAGGAAATAGTATTGGAAAATGTATGGAAAATACTGCTGCATATCATACGAAGAAAGAATTATTATGACAAATTACTCAGTATGGGATGCTTGTTATACAAATTGGATGAAAGTAAAGATGTTTCTCATATCTCAGCTAATGGTAAGTGCTAGATTCTGTTTCAGGAGTGGAATTCAGGAAGAACTACATACTTGAATGAATTACTAAAGGAAAGATATACAGATATTAATTGTATATGATTTACTTAAAAACATCTTTCTCTAAGAAAACTGTATCCCTACTTTTAAACAATCTTCTTTGGATGAGTCTCAGAAACACCACTCTCACCATTTCATCAATTAAACTACCAATTTTTCACCACAGTGTAGAAGAATCTCCTGGTGGCAGCTGTGAGCCCTCAGGGCCAAAGAGTGGGATTTTGTGCTCTGCTAAGGGGAGTGAACATTATACTAGCGGTACATGGATCAGATTTATTTTGGATAGTCATAAGCTGGAGGTGACAAAGGGCCCAGAAGGGGCAAGTCAGAGGCAGGGACAGGTGGGAAGTAGTGAAAATGATCGGATGACAGATGAAGGCATCCTGAGCTAGGGACGTGGCGGATGACACAGGATGTTGAGAGAGGGTGAGAGAAAGTCAGGAATGGCTCCCAGGCTCCTGGCAGTGAGTTAGGGAGGGAGGACTTCTGGAATAGAATTCTGGGAATAGATACAGGAGGCAGCCTGAGCTTTCAGCAGAATCTTAGTTGTGGAGCACCCTTCCTGCATTTAGGGCTCACCTCCCTACTGCATCCAGGTATCCTCCCATATTCGGGTGTCCTCCCGCATAGGGCCAGTGGGACATTAGTGGGTACATTAGGTACATTAGCAGGTCGGTGCCTCATGCCCATCTCTGGCTATCCAGACCTTCCTTCCCCACCCAGTCTCTAACTGTGGTACTCCACTAGGGTCTCAGCTCCTCCAGTGTTCCTGTGTGTCTCATAACCTTTTCTTCCTCACTATACCCACCCAACATGCATTCCCTCCCAGCTCTGGGTTAGGAAAATAAAATGGCCTGACTACAGGATGGAAACTCCAAAATTTAGGGCCTTGTGATTACATTTCAACTTTGGGGTGAAATCCCTTTCTTTAAGTAGTGTTAATGGTGATCATAAGTGGTTTTGTGAAATGTTTATTTATAGTTAAGAATTGTGGATGGTATGGTTATAATTTTTAAATATTAAACTAAATATAAGGCTTTTTTTTCTGTTATTGCCCAAACTATTTTCCATCCAAACTGCCTGATTTAGCAGTTATGGATGGGCTTTCTTTTTTTTTTTTTTTTTTTTTTTTTTTTTTGCTGTGCGCGGGCCTCTCACTGTTGTGGCCTCTCCCGTTGCGGAGCACAGGCTCCGGACGCACAAGCCCAGCGGCCATGGCTCACGGGCCCAGCCGCTCCGCGGCATGTGGGATCCTCCCGGACCGGGGCACGAACCTGTGTCCCCTGCATCGGCAGGCGGACTCTCAACCACTGCGCCACCAGGGAAGCCCCGATGGGCTTTCTTATATTGCTTGTCCAATCTGAGGAAAGTCTGATTTTTTGCCTCCTTTTTTTTTTTTTCCTAAGAATAAGTTTCTTGAGAAAGATTTTTTCTGTTTAATTTCAGTATCACCTCTCAATAAATATATGTTCAATGAGTGACAATGAATGAATGAATAGGCTTTTGGGACTTAAGCTAATAATAACACAAATAATAATTACCAGTTGGTGAATGTCAAGCAATGTACTATAATTTAAAACTATTATTTCTAATCTTAAAAAAGTACTATAATGCAGACAGTTTCTTGGAGAGTGGAGTTGGGGTTTACAAGTAGTTTTTTCTTTTCCCTTTGTAGGTTTCTCTCTTCCAGTTGACCGTGGTAAAACTTAGTTTGGTTGTACAACAATAGTCCTGTGTTTATTAACATTTATTTAAGTTTGGAAATCTTTTCTTTCTTTTTTTATTGAAGTAGAGTTGATTGATGCAGGGGACACGGGTTCGTGCCCTGGTCCGGGAAGATCCCACATGCCGTAGAGCGGCTGGGCCCCGTGAGCCATGGCTGCTGAGCCTGTGCGTCTGGAGCCTGTGCTCCGCAACAGGAGAGGCCACAACAGTGAGAGGCCCGCGTGCCAAAAAAAAAAAAAAAGAAGTAGAGTTGATTTACAATATTATATTAGTTTCAGGTGTACAACATAGTGATTCAATATTTTTATAGATTATACTCCACTTAAAGTTATTATAAAATATTGGCTATATTCCCTGTGCTGTAATCACATCCTTGTATCTTATTTGTTTTATACCTAGTAGTTTGTACCTCTTTAATCCCTACCCCTATCTTGCCCCTCCCCATTTCCCTCTCCCCACTGGTAGCCACTAGTTTGTTCTACATATCTGTGAGTCAGTTTCTTATATTCATTTGTTTGTTTTATTTTTTAATTCTACATATAAGTGATAACATACAGTATTTGTCTTTCTGACTTTTTTCACTAAGCATAATATTCTCTAGGTCTATCCATGTTGATGCAAATGACAAAATTTCATTCTTTGTGGCTGAATAATATTCCATTGTGTGTGTGTGTGACTGTATGTATACACCACATCTTCTTTATCAATTCATCTGTTGATGATCACTTAGATTGCCTCCATATCTTGGCTATTTTAAATACTGCTACTATGAACATTGGGGTACATGTATCTTTTTGAATTATCATTTTCATTTTTTTAGGATATATACCCAGGAATGGAATTGCTGGATCATATGGTAGTTCAATTTTTAATTTTTTGAAGAACCTCCATACCGTTTTCCGTAGTGGCTGCACCAATTTACATTCCCACCAACAGTGTACAAAGGTTGCCTTTTCTCCACATTCACACCAGTGTTTGTTATTTGTGGTCTTTTTGATGATAGCCATTCTAACAAGAGTGAGATGATATCTCATTGTGGTTTTGATTTGCATTTCTCTGATGATTAGCGATGTTGAGCATCTTTTCATTTTCCACTGGTCACCTGTATGTCTTCTTTGGAAAAATGTCTATTCAGTTCTTCTGTCCATCTCTTAATTGAGTTGTTTGCTTTTTTTGGTATTGAGTTGTATGTGCTGTTTATATATTTTGGATATTAACCCCTTATCAGTCATATCCTTTGCAAATATTTTCTGTCATTCATTGTCTTTTTGTTTTGTCAGTGGTTTCATTTGCTGTGTGAAAGCTTTTAAGTTTAATTAGCTCCCATTTGTTTATTTTTGCTTCTGTTTCCTTTGCCTGAGGAGAAAGATCCAAGAAAATATTGCTATGATTTATGCCAAAGAGTGTTTGCCTGTGTTTTGTTTTAGGACTTTTATGGACTCTAGTCTTCAGTTAGGTCCTTAATTCATTTTGACTTTATTTTTGTATATTGAGTGAGAAGATGTTCTAATTTCATTCTTTTACATGAACTGTCAGTATTCTCAGCAAAACTTATTGAAGAGACTGTCTTTTCCACATTGTATATTTTTGCCTCCTTTGTCATAGATTAATTTATCATAACAGTGTGAGTTAATTTCTGGGCTTTTTATTGTTCCATTGATCTATGTGTCTGTTTTTGTGCCAGTACCATACTGTTTTGGGTACTATAGCTTTGTAGTATAGTCTGAAGTCAGGGAGCATGATACCTCCAGCTTTGCTCTTTTTTCTCAAGGTTGCTTTGGCTAATTGGGGGTCTTATGTGGTTCCATATAAATTTTAAGATTATTTGTTTCAGTTCTATGAAACATGTCATGGGTATTTTGATAGGGATTGCATTCAGTCTGTAGATTGTTTTGGGTAGTATGGACATTTTAACAATATTATTTCTTCTAATCCATGAACACAGGATATCTTTCCAGTTCTTTGTATCATCTTCAATTTCCTTCATCAGTGTTTTATAGTTTTCAGAGTAAATGTCTTTCAACTCCTTGCTGAATTTTATTCCTAAGTATTTTCTTTTTGATACAATTTTAAATACAATTGTTTTCTTGCTTTCTCTTTCTGATAGTTTACTATTAGTGTATAGAAAAGCAACAGATTTCTGTGTATTAATCTTTTATCCTGTAACTTTATTGAATTCATTTATTAGTTCTAATAGTTTTTTGGTGGAGACTTTAGGTTTTTCTATAAATGGTATCATGTCATCTGCAAATAGTGACAGTTTTACTTCTTCCCTTCCAATTTGGATGCCCTTTATTCTTTAACTTGTCTGATTTCTCTGGCTAGGACTTCCAATACTGTGTTAAATACAAGTAGTGAGGGTGGACATTCTTATTTTGTTCCTGATTTTAGAGGAAAAGCTTTCTGCTTTTTACCATGGAGTATGATGTTAGCTGTGGGTTTATCATAAAGGGCCTTTATTATTATAAGATATGTTCCCTTTATACCCACTTTAGTGAGACTTTTTTTTTTTTAGCTGTGCTGCACAGCTTGTGGGATCTTAGTTCTCCAACCAGGGATTTAACCCATACCTCTGGCAGTGAAAGCGCAGAGTCCTAACCGCTGGACTTCCAGGGTATTCTCTGGTGAGAATTTTTATCATGAATGGATGTTGAATTTTGTCAAATGCTTTTTCTGCATCTATTGAAATGATCACGTGATTTTTAATCCTTTCATTTATTAATATGGTATATCATATTGATTGATTTGGGGGTATTGAACTATACTTGCATCCCTGGAATAAATCCCACTTGATCATGGTGTATGATCCTTTTTATATATTGTTGAATTCAGTTCGCTAATATTTCATTAAGAATTTTTGCATCTATATTTACCAGAGATATTGGCCTGTAATTTTTTTTTTTGGTAGTGTCTTTTTCTACTTTTGGTGTCAGGGTAATGGTGGCCTCATAGAATGACTTGGGAGTGGTCCCTTGTCTTCAATTTTTTGGAATAGTTTGAGAAGGATAGCTCTTCTTTGCATGTGTGGTAGAATTCCCCTGTGAAGCCATCTGGTCCTGGACTTCTATTTGCTGGGAGTTTTTAATTAGTAATTTAATTTCACTATTAGTGATTTGTCTGTTCAGATTATCTGTTTATTCCTGATTCAGTATTGGAAGAGTATATGTTTCTAGAAATTTATCCAGGTCTTCTAAGTTGTCCAATTCGTTGGCATATTCGTTGGCATACTGTTCATAGTATGCTCTTATGATTTTTTTGTATCTGTCATATCATTTATAATTTCTCCTCTCTCACTTCTTAATTTGTTTACTTGGGTCTTCTGTCTTTTTTTTTTCCTTAATGAGCCTGACTAAATGCTTATCAATTTTGTTTATCTTTTCAAAAATTTAGCTCTTGGTTTCATTGATCTTTTCTATTCTGTCTCTATTTTATTTATTTCCTTCTTGATCTTTTTTATAGCCTTCCTTCTGCTGACTGGGCTTTGTTTGTTCTTCTTTTACTAATTCTTTTAGGTGATAGGTTAGATTGTTTCAGATTTTTTTCTTGTTTCTTGAGGTAGGCCTGTATCGCCATGCCTCTTAAAACTGCTTTTTCTGCATCCCATAGATTTTGGAAAGTTGCATTTCCATTTTCAGTTGTCTAGAGATATATTCTGATTTATTCTTTGATTTCTTCATTGCCTCATTGGTTTTATAGTAGCATATTGTTTAGTCTCCATGTGTTTCTGCTTTTCCCATTTTTGTTTGTGTAATTGATTTCTAGTTTCGTACTACTGTGGTTGGAAAAATGCTTGATAAAATTTCTATCCTCTTAAGTTTGTTGAGACTTGTTTTGTGATCAGCATGTGACCTATTCTGGAAAACATTCCATGTGCACTTGAAAAGAATGCATATTCTGCTTTTTTTAAAATGGAATTTCCTGTAGATATCTGTTAAGTCCCAACTGGTCTAATGTGTCATTTAAGACCACTGTTTCCTTATTGACTTTCTGTCTGGATGATTAGTCCATTCATGTAAGTGGGTTGTTAAAGTCTCCTACTATTATTGTGTTACTGTCAATTTCTTCCTTTTTTGTCTGTTAATATTTGCTTCATATATTTAGGTGCTCCTATATTAGGTTCACATATGTTAATGAATGTTATATTCTCTTCTTGTATTGATCCCTTTATCATTATATAATACCCTTCTTTGTCTTTTGTTATAGACATTGTTTAATGACTACTTTTTGATATGAGTATTGCTACCACAGTTTTCTTTCCATTTCCATTTGCAGGAAATATCTTTTTTCCATCCACTCACTTTCAGTTTCTGTGTGTCTTTTAGCTCCAAAGTGGTTTTCTTGTAGGCAGCATATTGATGGGTCTGTTTTTATTCAATCATTCACCTATGTCTTTTGATTGAAGCATTTAGTCCATTGACATTTAAAGTGATCTTTGATAGGTGTGTACTTATTGCCACGTTGTTACTTGTTTTCTAGTTCTTTTGTAGTTCTTCTCTGTTTTTTTCTTCCTTTTATAGTTCCTTCCCTTGTGGTTTGATGATTTTCCTTATTGGTTTGCTTGTTTTCCTTTCTCTCTAGTTTTTGTGTATCTATTGTAGGTTTTTGATTTGTGGTTATCATGGGGTTCATGTATGAAGACCTATAACTATGTCTACTTGTTTTAAACTGATAGTCATTTAAGTTCAAACACTTTATAAAAGATCTACATTTTTACACCTCTCCACCACATTTTGTGGGGTGTTGTTGTTTTTATTTTATTTTATTTTTTTATTGGACTAGAATTGCTTTACAATGTTGGGTTAGTTTCTGCTGTACAATGAAGTGAATCAGCTATATGTATACATATATCCCCTCCCTCTTGGACCTCCCCCCTATTCCACCCATCTAGCTCATCAAAGAGCACCAAGCTGAACTCCCTGTGCTATACAGCAGGTTCCCACTAGCTATCTATTTTACACATGGTAATGTATTTAGATCAAACCTAGTCTCCCAATTCATCCCACCCTCCTCTTCCCCGCCTGTATTCACACATCCGTTCTCTACCTCTGTGTTTCTACTCATGCCCTGCAAATATGTTCATCTGTACCATTTTTCTAGATTCCACATACATGCATTTATATATGGTATTTGTTTTTCTGACTTACTTCACTCTGTATGACAGACTCTAGGTCCATTCACAACACTACAAACAACCCAGTTTCATTCCTTTTTATGGCTGAGTAATATTCCATTGTAAGCATGTACTACATCTTCTTTATCCATTCATCTGTCAATGGACATTTAGGTTGCTTCCATGTCCTGGCTATTATAAATAGTGCTGCAATGAACATTGGGGTACATGTGACTTTTTTTAAAAAATAATTTTTTTTTTTTTTTTTGTGATACGCGGGCCTCTCACTCTTGTGACCTCTCCCGTTGCGGAGCACAGCCTCCGGACGTGCAGGCTCAGCGGCCATGGCTCATGGGCCCAGCCGCTGTGCGGCATGTGGGATCCTCCCAGACCGGGGCACAAACCAGTGTCTCCTGCATTGGCAGACATACTCTCAACCACTGCGCCACAAGGGAAGCCCTAAAAAATAAATTTATTCATTTATTTATTTTTATTTCTGGGTGTGTTGGGTCTTTGTTGCTGCACACGGGCTTTCCCTAGTTGTGGCTAGTGGGGGCTACTCTTCTTTGTGGTGCACAGGCTTCTCATTACTGTGGCTTCTTTTGTTGTAGAGCACAGGCTCTAGGCACAAGGGCTTTAGTAGTTGCAGCATGTGGGCTCAGTAGTTGTGGCTCATGGGCTCTAGAGCACAGGCTCAGTAGTTGCGGCACATGGGCTTAGTTGCTCCCCAGCATGTGGGATCTTCCTGGACCAGGGACATGTGACTTTTTGAATTATAGTTTTCTCAGGATATATTCCCAGTAGTGGGATTGCTGGGTCATGTGGTAGTTCTATTTTTAGTATTCTAAGGAACATCCATACTATTCTCCACAGTGGCTGTATCAATTTACATTCCCACCAACAGTGCAAGAGGGTTCCCTTTTCTCCACACCCTCTCCAGAATTTACTGTTTGTAGATTTTTTTGAGGATGGCCATTCTGATCAGTGTGAAGTGATACCTCATTGTAGTTTTGATTTGCATTTCTCTAATGATTAGTGATGCTGAGCATCCGTTCATATGTTTGTTGGCAATCTGTATATCTTCTTTGGAGAAATGTCTGTTTAGGTCTTCTGCCCATTTTTGGATTGGGTTGTTTGTTTTTTGTCATCAGCAAACAGTGACAGTTTTACTACTTCTTTTCCAATTTGGATTCCTTTTATTTCTTTTTCTTCTCTGATTGCCATGGCTAGGACTTCCAAAACTAAGTTGAATAAGAGTGGCGAGAGTGGACATCCTTGTCTTCTTCCTGATCTTAGAGGAAATGCTTTCAGTTTTGCACCATTGAGAATGATATTTGCTGTAGGTGTGTCATATATGTCCTTTATTATGTTGAGGTAGGTTCCCTCTATGCCCACTTTCTGGAAAGTTTTTTATCATAAATGGGTGTTGAATTTTGTCAAAAGCTTTTTCTGCATCTATCGAAATGATCATATGGGTTTTATTCTTTAATTTGCTAATATGATGTATCACATTGATTGATTTGCATATATTGAAGAATCCTTGCATCCCAGGGATAAATCCCACTTGATCATGGTGTATGATCCTTTTAATATGTTGTTGAATTCTGTTTGCTAGGATTTTGTTCAGGATTTTTGCATCTATGTTCATCAGTGATATTGGTCTGTAGCTTTCTTCTTTTGTGATATCTATGTCTGGTTTTAGTATCATGTTGATATTAGCCTTGTATAACGAGTTTGGGAGTATTCCTCCTTCTGCAAATTTTTGCAAGAGTTTGAGAAGGATAAGTGTTATCTCTTCTCTAAATGTTTGATCGAATATACCTGTGAAGCCATCTAGTCCTGGACTTTTGCTTGTTGGAAGATTTTTAATTACCCTTTCAATTTCATTTCTTGTGATTGGTTGTTTATATTTTCTAATTCTTCCTGTTGGCCTCGTAGAATGAGTTTGGGAGTGTCCCTCCCTCTGCTATATTTTGGAAGAGTTTGAGAAGGATAAGTGTTATCTCTTCTCTAAATGTTTGATCGAATATACCTGTGAAGCCATCTAGTCCTGGACTTTTGCTTGTTGGAAGATTTTTAATTACCCTTTCAATTTCATTTCTTGTGATTGGTTGTTTATATTTTCTAATTCTTCCTGGATCAGTCTTGGAAAGTTGTATCTTTCCGAGAATTTGTCCATTTCTTCCAGGTTGTCCATTTTATTTCGTACAGTTGCTTGTAGCACTCTCTTATGACCCTTTGTATTTCTGCGGTGTCAGTTGTAATTTCTCCTTTTTCATTTCTAATGTTATTGATTTGAGTCCTTTCTCTTTTTTTCTTGATGAGTCTGGCTAAAGGTTTATCAATTTTGTTTATCTTCTCAAAGAACTAGGTTTTAGTTTCATTGATTTTTGCTATGGTTTTTTTCATATCTATTTCATTTATTTCTGCTCTGAGTTTTATGATTTCTTTCCTTCTACTAACTTTGGGTTTTCTTTGTTCTTCTTTTTCTAGTTGCTTTAGGTATGAGGTTAGATTGTTTATTTGAGATTTTTCTTGTTTCTTGAGGTGAGATTGAATTGTTATAAACTTCTCTCAGAACTGTTTTTGCTGTGTCCCATAGGTTTTGGGTCATTGTGTTTCCATTGTCATTTGTGCTAGGCATTTTTTTATTTCCTCTTTGATTTCTTCAGTGATCTCTTGGTTATTTAGCAGTGCACTGTTTAGCCTCCATGTATTTGTGTTTTTTACAGTTTTTTTTCCCTGTAATTGATTCCTAATCTCATAGTGTTGTGGTTGGAAAGATGCTGATATTATTTCAGTTTTCTTAAATTTTCTGAGGCTTGATTTGTGACCCACGATGTGATCTATCCTGGACAGTGTTCCATGTGCACTTGAGAAGAAAGTGTATTTTTCCACTTTCGGGTAGAATGTCCTATAAATATCAATTAAAGCTTTCTGGTCTACTGTGTCATTTAAAGCTTTGTTTCCTTATTTTCTGTCTGGATGACCTGTCCATTGGTGTAAGTGGGATGTTAATGTCCCCACTTTTATCGTGTTACTGTCAATTTCCCCTTTCATGGCTGTTAACATTTGCCTTATGTATTGAGATGCTTCTATATTAGGTGCATAAGTATTTATAATTGATATGTCTTCTTCTTGGATTTATCCCTTGATCATTATGTAGTGTCCTTCCTTATCTCTTATAATAACAGACTTTATTTTAAAGTCTATTTTATCTGATATGAGTATTGCTACTCCAGCTTTCTTGTAATTTCCATTTGCATAGAATATCTTTTTCCATCCACTCACTTTCAGTCTGTATGTGTCCCTAGGTCTGAAGTGGGTATCTTGCAGACAGCATATGTATGGGTCTTGTTTTCATGTCTATTCAGCCAGTCTGTGTCTTTTGGTTGGAGCATTTAATCCATTTACATTCAAGGTGATTATCAATATGTATGCTCCTGTTTCCATTTTCTTAATTGTTTTGGATTTGTTTTTGTGGGTCATTTTCTTCTCTTGTGTTTCCCACCTAGAGAAGTTCCTTTAGCATTTGTTGTAAAGCTGTTTTGTGGTGCTGAATTCTCTTAGCTTTTGCTTGTCTGTAAAGCTTTTGATTTCTCCATCGAATCTGAATGAGATCCTTGCCGGGTAGAGTAATCTTGGTTGTAGGTTTTTCCCTTTCATCACATTAAATATATCCTGCCACTCCCTTCTGACCTGCAGAGTTTCTGCTGAAAAATCAGCTGATAACCTTATGGGGATTCTGTTGTATCTTTTTTGTTGCTTTTCCCTTGCCGCTTTCAATATTTTTTCTTTGAATTTAATTTTTGTTTGTATGATTAGTATGTGTCTTGGTGTGTTTTTCCTAGGGTTTATCCTGTATGGGGCTCTCTGCACTTCCTGGACCTGGGTGACTATTTCCTTTCCCATGTTAGGGAAGTTTTCAACTATAATCTCTTCAGATATTTTCTCAGACCCTATCGCTTTCTCTTTTTCTGGGACTCCTGTAATTTGAATGTTTGTGTGTTTAATGTTGTCCCAGGGGTTTCTTAGACTGTCCTCAATTCTTTTCATTCCTTTTCTCTTTATTCTGCTCCTTGGCAGTTATTTCCACCATTCTCTCTTCCAGCTCACTTATTCGCTCTTTGCCCCAGTTATTCTGCTATTGATTCCTTCTAGCAAATTTTTCATTTCAGTTATTGTGTTGTTCATCACTGTTTGTTGGTTCTTTAGTTCTTCTAGGTCTTTGTTAAACATTTCTTGTATTTTCTCGATCTGTGCCTCTCTTCTTTTTCTGAGATTTTGGATCATCTTTACTGTCATTACTCTGAATTCTTTTTCAGGTAGGTTGCCTATTTCCTCTTCATTTATTTGGTCTTGTAAGTTTTTACCTTGTTCCTTCATCTGAAATGTATTTTTTTGTCATCTAATTTTTTTTTTGATGGGTAGGGCTGTGTTCCTGTCTCACTGATTGTTTTGCTTGAGGCATCCAGCACTGGAGTTTGCAGGCAGTTGGGTAGAGCCAGGTCTTGGTGCTGAGATGAGGACCTCTGGGAGACCTCACTCTGATTAATATTCCCTGGGGTCTGTGGTTCTCTGTTAGTCCAGCAGTTTGGACTCCTACCGCAGGAGCTGAGGCCTGACCCCTGGCCTGGGAATCAAGATCCCACACAACAAATGAAAAGAAAAAAAAAAAAGGAGCAGTACAATAACAAAGAATAAAAAATAAAAGGAAATTGGAAAAATAAAAATATATTAGAAAAAATAAAAATATAATTGAAACAACAAGAACTAGGTAAAACAGAACCATAATAGAAAAAAAAGGGTGGGGGCAAGTCAAAAGGAGCAGAACAATAACAAAGAATAAAGAATAAAATAAAATTAGAAAAATTTAAAATATAAATGAAACAACAACAAAAAGGTAAAACAGAACCACAACCTCAAAAAAAAAAAAAGAAAAAAGAAAAAAGGGCTAGAAAATGCCTTGGCTGTGGGGGATGGAGCTTAGGTGGGGTGGGGCTTAGGCAGATGGAGTTAGAATGGGGGTGGGGCCTAAGCTCAGGACCCACACATCCAGTAAAGGGAGCACGGCTGGAGGGGGCCTCAGAGTGCAGAGTTTGGAGGTAAGGCCCTGGGTGGAGGTGTGGGGGCAGGACCTAGGCTCAGCACAGCTGGAGGGAGCCTCAGAAGGTGAAGGATTAGACCTGGGACCTCAGCAGGCTCCCCAGGGCCCAAGGCAGCAGAGGAAATGCTGGCCACATTCCCTTCTGATCCCCTGATCTCCCAAGGGTCTCTGCCTGTGTTTGTTGATCCCCTCACTGTGGGTGGGCCCCTCAGAGCATGGGAAACCCTCCCCTCTCCCAGCCGCTGCTCAGGGATGCTGGTCCCATCCCACCTCCACTTCTCCTTCCTGCCTCCCTCCCCCCCACATCCTACCCAGTCACCTGGGGGTTCCTCCCATTCCCTTAGATGTCTGTGGTCCCCCACCAGTGCATGGTGGGTGCCCTAGTTGTGAGGAGACATGAACTCCATGTCTTCCTAGTCCACCATCTTGACTCTGCCCCTACATTTTGTGTTTTTGGTGTCATAGTTTACATCTTCATGTCTATCCCTTAACTGTTTATTGTAATTATTTTGATTTTACTATTTTTGTATTTTAATCTTTGTACTAGCTTTTTTTAAATGGTTGATGGTACTGCCTTTACTATATATTTGTCTTTACTAGTGGGATTTTTTTTCCCTTCCTATATATTCTTACTTCTTTTTGTAGCCTTTTGTTTTCCACTTAGAGAAGACCCTTAACACTTCTTGTAACGTTGGCTTAGTATTGGTGAACTCTTCTAGTTTTGCTTGTCTGAGAAGTTCTTTATCTCTCCTTCAATTCTGAATGATATCCTTGTTGGGTAGAGTATCCTAGATTATAGGTTTTTCCCTTTTAGCACTTTTAATATATGATGCCACTCTCTGCTGGCCTGCAAAGTTTCTGTGGAAAAAATATATCTGATAACCTTATGGGGCTTCCCTTGTATGTGACTATTTGTTTTTCTCTGCTGCCTTTAATATTCTCACTTTAACTTTTGACATTTTAATTGTATGTCTTGGTGTGAGGCTGTTTGATTTCATTTAATTTGGGATTCTCTGTGCTTCCTGTACCTGGAAATCTGTTTCTTCAGCTCTGGGAAGTTTTTGGCCATAATTTAATCAAATAATTTTCTACTCTTTCTCTTTCTCTTCTCCTTCTGGGACCCCAGTAATGCAAATGCTAGTATGCTTGATGTTGTCCCAGAGATCCCTTAAACTGTCTTCATTTTTTAAAGTTTGTTTTTCTTTTTGCTGTTCCAATTGAGTGATTTCCATTATTCTAAGTTCCATATCACGTATGCATTCTTCTGTATCACCTAGTCTACTGTTAATTCCTTCTAGTGTGTTTTTCATTTCAGTTATTATATTCTTCAGCTTTGACTGGTTCTTTTTTAAAAAATTTTCTAGTTCCTTGTTAAAATTCTCACTGTGTTTATCTATTTTTCCCCCAAGTTCAGTTAGCTTTCTTGTTACTAATGCTTTTAACTCTTTACATGGTAAATAATTTCTCTCTCTTTCATTAGCTGTTTTCTCAGGGGTTTTTCTTGTTCTTTTGTTGGAAACAAATTCTTCTGTCTTCTCATTTTGTTTAACTTTCTCTATCTCTATGAATTAGGTGAAACAGTTACCTATCCCAGTCTTGAAGTGGTATCCTTGTGTGGATGTGTCCCTATGCAGTTTGTGTGTGCCCAGTGGCTTTGGTGGAAGAAATGGGTCTGAAGTGAGCATGGGTCACATGTCCCCTCAGGATGTGCTGGCAGCTATCACCTTGGTGGGAGGTGGAGCTGGAGATGGAGGGGCTTGAGCCAGAGCCAAGCACTGGCTGGCGCTTCTTCTCTGCTCAGTGGCCATCGCTACCCTATCAGGTGTCGGGGGCAGGTCCCAAGGTGCTGGAGCAGAAGCCCTGAGGGTCAGCTCCAAGCTGGTTCTATTCCCTCTATGTGTTTACTCTCCCTCCTTGCAGCAATGGCACCTTCACCCCTGTAGGGAGCAGCGCTGGGGCAAGAGGGGCTGAAATGGGTGCCCATTGTAGGTCAGGACGTGCGCTGGGATGGCCCCAGCATGCCGGTCAGAGCTCCAGACATCTTCTGACCTGTTGCCTCTGCAAGCACCAGCACTAGCTGCCCTTGCCCGGTTCAGTTGCAATGCTGGGTCCACACTGGCTTTATCTCTCCCAGGTGCACACTCTCCTTGGCAACAGCAGCCTTTATCCTACTGGGGAGTTGTACTGGAGCAAGAGGGGCTGGAGCAGATGCCCAGTGAAGGAAGGGGCGTGCACTGGGGTGAGTACTGGAAACCACCCAGTGCCCCAGAGCAGTTTCAGTCTGCTTCTTCTGCCTTGTTCCTGGGAGTAAGCATGTATGTGAGCACATTCTTCATGAGTAGAGTCCTGTTTCTTATAGCCCTCTAGTAAGTCCTACTGGTTTTCAAACCAGCTAAGGTGACTCATCTTCCCAGTATCAGACCCCAGGGCTGGGGTGTCCAAAATGTGACTCAAAGTCCTCACACCCCGGCAGGAGCCCATGATATCCCCTCCTTCTGTGTCCCTTGGTAGGGGTGTGGAGCTCTGATCTGATCACTTCTCTCCCCTTCCTACCCAACTCAGTGTGGATCTTTCTTTACAGTCTTGGCTGTAGAAGAGCCTTTCTGCCAGTCTCCAGCTTATTTTCAGTGAGAGTTGTAGATGTATTTTTGATGTATTCATCGAGGGATGTAAGCTCAACATCCTCCTACTCCACCCTCTTGATCTCCTCCTGGAAGTGTTTTCATGTAAAATATTTATTAATTAAGACAATCCTATGAGATATGAATCCTCATTTGATAGATGAGGAAATTGAGATCCTCTGGGTAAACAGATTAGCCACAGAGCTGATACAAGAGACCAGGCCTTCTGATTCCAAGACTGGCTCTTTTTCCACTTCACTGTGTTTATATATGTGCTGGATTAATCATTTATTTTAATACTAAGCAGTGCTTAGGCATGCTAGTTGCTCAGGGTTCATTACCTATTCCTCTTACCGTGACATCTTAGTAAAGCATTTAAGATGTTTGTTACATCCTGTATCCTGTCCTCTAGGATCTGTCAGTATAGACAGGAACAAAGGGAAAAAACCTAGTAACCAAATCAACAGGGGAATACAGAATTTCAGGGACTTTATGAATCTTGTCTATTAAGGAAGTCATGTATATAATATCAGCAGTAGTGGGTTATGGTTATGGAAATCCATTCTTATTCTCTAGGTCCCCTTGGTCTCTGGCATTGGCTAACATGGGAGAGTAAAATGGGGAGACAATAGGCATTATTTCTCATGCAAGTTAATTTTGACTGAGGTGCTGCTCTTGTTTCTATTGTTTGGCTTGGGAGGAATTGCTGCCCCAAGGTGTTCTTAGGGTTCTTCCTATAATGATAGCTCTTATTCTATAGGTCAGGGCCAATGAGGGAATTCTGCTATTTTATTCTCTTAAACTGAAGAAACAGTTACAGGATATGTGAACTCCCTGGGGAATACTATAAGTTGCCATTGGGTTAGAACTCCATTTATCACCTGACTCCCATAAGCCCCTGCTCAGACTGGTATATTGTAGAGTGGTATTACAGGTCATAAGGAATTAGTGTTAGCTGAGAATTTGTGGCCAACATTCCCCAAAGATTTGGGAGTATTTTTCAGGTAAATGGCTAGAGGCCCATTTGGGCAAAGTCATGAAATTTAAAGGTCTTGATACTTGAGCATTCTGTTTTATATAAAGTATTTGTAAAGTTCTTCTTTTTATTTCTATTTTTGTAATAAAAGTCACTCAAAACTCTTAATTTTATCCTTGGAAGCTCCATGGTCTGTAAGTCAGAGTTAGGCATCTTGGAGCATCAGGCCACTGATTACTATATATATTTCATGGTAATTGATAATCATCCTCACTTCATTTAGGGGTTGGTTTAGACATTCCAGCTGGGTCACCAGGATGGAGTGGGTTAGACTGAGGTAGACCGAGGAGGAGAAGCTATCTGAACTGTAGGGAGAGGGAGATAAATTGTGGCTCTCTGGGGTGGTGGGAAGGGAGGGAGATGAACTACTCCCTTCAAGTAGAGATGAACTCCTTCAAGTTCAAGAAGGAACAAGGTCACTGTAGATTTAATGTTGGTCTAAAGCCCCCTAAGAGATTTAAGAGGATGGGAAGCAATTCTGGGACTGTAGAGTTGAGCATTTTTTTTTATTTATTTATTTATTTTGCTTTCTAAGGAAGATGGACTATACCAGTGGGGAAGCCTTAGATATGTCAGACATCTAGATGAATTTTTATATGTTCATTTGGAAAGGAACCAGAGAGAGACCTAATCTGGAGTGCACTGGAGGGAGGGAGGAGGGGAGGGAAGGAGTGAGTAAGAGAGGGAGAGAGAGAGAGAGGATTGATTTGAAGCTGAGGCTGTCGATTATAAACAGGGAGGGAGAAAAAGAGGCCTGTGAGACCAGGTGCTGCACAGGGGAAGGCCAGAGCAAGAATCCTCTGATGGCAAGACTGCCTGGAAGGCTGAGAATAGAAATGTTGAATATAGATTTTTTTTTTGCCTGCGTTGGGTCTTCGTTGCTGTGTGTGGGCTTTCTCTAGTTGTGGCGAGCGGGGCCTACTCTTTGTTGCGGTGCACGGGCTTCTCATTGCGGTGGCGTCTCTATTTGCAGAGCACGGGCTCTAGGCGCTCAGGCTTCAGTAGTTGTGGCACGTGGGCTCTAGAGCACAGGCTCAGTAGTTGTGGCACACGGGCTTAGTTGCTCCATGGCATGTGGGATCTTCCCAGACCAGGGCTCGAACCCTTGTCCCCTGCATTAGCAGGTGGATTCTCAACCACTGCGCCACCAGGGAAGCCCTAGATTTTTAATATTTGCTGTGGTTGTGTACTCTTTAGTAGTCAAAGCAAGAGGAAAACACGACCAGTTCTATAATTTACAGTTTTTCATAAAAGAAGAATGTGGAAATTAGGTCGATAATAATAACATTGACAATGGATTCTGCCTTTCCACTGTCTTACAAAGTTGGGGAAGTATGGTGATTTAGATTTTAGAAGAGAAATAATTTGGAGGATAAATTTGGTTTTGTCTTTAGGTGACCTAAACTTGAGCAATAAAGAACGATGAAGACTTCTGTTTCTGGCAATATAGTGGACTAGAGTATCTGGTACCTTTTCCAATGCAAAACATCTAGAAATGCTGGACAAAGTACAACAGGCATTCTTTTCAATGCATATTTACAAGAATTTACAAGAAAGGAGGGGAAATTCCCATGGCCAAAACTCGAGAGTAAAATAAAAACTTGGAAGGGTTTGTAGGTCTTAATAACCAATGTGATTGGGTTTTAATGGCCTCACAAGGACAGGAGACAAGGCCTTATGTCTACTGGAGCTGACATTGAGATCTTTGTGTGTGAAGCAGAGACCTACAGTGGCAACCACAGTGAACAGGGTAGACTGAAAAATAACTTCTTTTGTCTGGACACTGACTGAAAAAAGTGTTTCATGATAAATGGTAACTACAGGACTATTCTCACATGGTTTAGGAGTTCAAATTTATATTGTCCACATACTCTAGTAACAACCAAACCAATAAATTACCAAAAAAGTGAATCCTTGACACCTAGTAGAAGCAAGTGCAAAATCTGTCTGGAAGGACATACCCTCAATCCAGGCCCTGCAAAACAAATCACAGTTAATTCCCAGAAACTTCAGATATTGGAATTATTCGAATTTTAAAATAGATATGTGCAAGTGAGTAAATAAATCAATGAAAGAATAAAAATATAAAAGGAAATAAAACCTTACAAACAGAAGAGATTAGGTATTTGAAAAAAGAATTAAACAGAAGTTTTGGAAATATAGAGTAATTGATAATAGAAACTCAATGGAGAGAAATCAGCTGATACCCTTATGGGAGTTCCCTTGTAATAGTACAGGGAACTATATTCAATATCCTGTGATGAACCATAATGGAAAAGAATATAAAAAAGGATGTGTATATTTGTATAAGTGAATCACTTTGCTATACAGCAGAAATTAACACAACATTGTAAATCAACTATATTTCAATAAAAAACCTCAACGGAAGGGTTAAATTGCAGACTATATGCAACTAAAGAGAGAATCCATAATATTTAAGTTAGAAATAATTAAGAATGTACCAGAGACAGTTAAAGAAAGATATTTTCTTTGGCTAGATTCCATACATCTCTTTGGGTTACATTCTGGTTATTTTGGCATAGGATCATTTATTACACCCCTAAAGAGAAGAAAATGAGTTAGTGCTCTAATTATTTAGAACTATATTATTAGCTCAAAGATAAGGTGATGTTAAAAAATATTAAAAATGGAAATTTTCTTATAGTCATAGACATGATATAGATTTTTCTCACCCTGTCATTGGCAGATGGGCATCCAAAGAGAAATGTGTGCCCTTGAATGCCTCAGTAATTTCTGGAAGAGAAAGCACACAGTGTGTTTCCAAGAACATGGAGAAGGAAGAGTTGGAAAGTGTGATGAAATGATGGTAACTACTTTTTCTTATTCCAAAATTTTCAGGCAGTGTGCATAATATACTACCATTTATAAAAAGAAAAAATATGTGATGCATTTACTTACATATGCATGTAATACATAGAAAACTGGCAAGAGGGGTTGCCTCTGGTGAGGGAAACTGGGTACCTTTGGGAATAAATAGGTAAGGGAGAGAGACTAATCTCTCTCTGTATATCAGTAATTCCCAAACTTTTTAGTCTGAGGACTCCTTTAATTTTTTAAAATTATAGAAGTTACCAAAGAGTTTTTGTTTATTTGAGTAATACATTTATTGAAGAGACTATCCTTCCTCCATTGTATATTCTTGGTTCTTGGCTATACATGGATCAGTTTATAGCTGGGGTCTCTGCTCTGTTCCACTGATCAGTGTGTTTGCTTTTATGCCAGTACCATACTGTTTTGATTACTATAGACAGAAAATCAGTAAAGGAACATTGATCTTAAATGACATATTAGAAAGGATAGACTTAACAAACATACAAAACATTCTGTCCAAAAGGAACTGAATACACATTCTTCTTAAGCATACATGGAATGTTTTCCAGGATAGATCATATGTTAAGCTAAAAAACAAGCTTTAATAAATTTAAGATAGAATCATATCAAGTATCTTTTCTGACCACAGTGGTATGAAACCAGAAAACAATTACAAGAAGAAAACTGGAAAATTCACAAATATGTAGAGATTAAACAACATACTACTGAGCAACCAATGAGTCAAAGAAAAAATCAAAAGAGAAATAAAGTACCTTGAGAAAATGAAAATGGAAATACAACATACCAAAAATTATGGAATGCAGCAAAGCCAGTTCTAAAGGGAAATTCAGAGTGATAAATGCCTACATTAAGAAATAAGAATGGTTTCAAATAAAGGACGAAATTTTACACCTCAAGGAGCTAGAAAAGGAAAACAAATGAAGGCCAAAGTTGGTAGAAGGAAGGAAATTGCAAAGATCAAAGCAGAAATAAATGAAATAAAGAGTAGAAAAGAACAATGAAATGAAGAGCTGGGGTGTTTTTTTGTTTGTTTGTTTGTTTTTTTCCCGGTACGCGGGCCTCTCACCGTTGTGGCCTCTCCCGCCGCAGAGCACAGGCTCCGGACGCGCAGGCTCAGCGGCCATGGCTCACGGGCCCAGCCGCTCCGCGGCATGTGGGATCTTCCCGGACCAGGGCACGAACCCGTGTCCCCTGCATCAGCAGGTGGACTCTCAACCACTGCGCCCCCAGGGAAGCCCTGTTTGTTTGTTTGAAAAGATAAAGTATACAAACCTTTAGCTGAGAAAGCCTTTAGGTAAGCAAACAAAATATACAAACCTTCACCAAGAAACAGAGAGGACTCAAATAAATAAATCAGAAATGAAAGAGGAGATGTTACAACAGATACCACAGAAATACAAAAAATTATAAGAGACTACTATGAACAATTATTTGCTAGTAAATTAGACAACCTAGAATAAATGGGTGAATTCCTAGAAACATAAAATCTTCCAAGACCAAACCATGAAGAAATAGAAAATTTGAACAGACTAATAATGAGTAGGAAATTGACTCAGTAATCACAAACCTCTCAACAAAGACAAGACCAGGACTAGATGCCTTCAGTGGTGAATTCTACCAAACATTTAAACAAGAATTAATATCAATTCTCCTCAAACTCTTCTGAAAAGTTGAAGAGGATGGAATACTTTCAAACTCATCCAGGATTACCCTGTTACCAAAACCAGACAAGAATACCACCAGAAGAGAAAGTTACAGCTCAGTATCTCTGATGAACATAGATTCAAAATCCTCAATAAAATATTTAGCAAATAAAATTCAACAATACATTAAAAGGATCATATACCATGATCAAATGGAATTTATTTCAGGGATGCAAGGATAACTCAACAACTGTGAATCAATCTATATGATAAACAACATTAACAAAATAAAGGGAAAAATATGATCATCTCAATAGATGCAGAAAAAGCATTTGACAAAATCAACATCCAGTTATGATAAAACTCTCAACAATGTAGGTATAGAGGGAACATACCTCAAGATAATAAAGCCATATATGACAAGTCCACAGTTCCTTTAAAACCAGAAACAAGGCAAACAAGACAAGGATGCTCACTCTTACGACTTTTATTCAACATAGTATTGGTAGTCCTAGCAATGGCAGTTAGGCAAGAAAAAGAAAAAAAAGTCATCAGAAATCAGAAAGGAAGAAGTAAAACTGTCAATATTTGCAAATGACATGATATTATATATAGAAAACCCTAAAGACTTCACCAAAAAACTATTAGAACTAATAATAAATTCAGTAAAATTGTAGGATACAAAATCAATATACAAAAATCTGTTGCATTTCTATTCAGTAAAAATGAACTATCAGAAAGAGAAATTAAGAAAGCAATGCCATTTACAATTGCCTCAAAAAGATTAAAAAACTTAGGAATAGATTAACCAAGGTGAAAGATCTGTACATTGGAAAATATAAGACATTGATGAAAGAAATAAAAAAATACAAATAAATGGAAAGATATTTCATGCTCATGGATTAGAAGAATTAATATCGTTAAAATATCCACAATACTCAAAGCAACCTATAGATTAAATTCAATCCCTATAAAAATTCCAATAGCATTTCCCACAGAAATAGAATTAACAACCCTAAAATTTGTATGGAACCACAAAAGACCCCAGATAGCCAAAGCAAGCTTGAGAAAGAAGAACAAAGCAGGAGACAACAAGCTTCCTAATTTCAAACTATATTACAAAGCTATGGTAATCCAAACAGTATGGTATTGGCATAAAGACAGACACAAAGATCACTGGAGCAAATAGAAAGCCCAGAAATAAATCCAGACATACATGTCAATTAATTTATGACAAAGGAGCCAAGAACATACAATGGTGAAAGGATAGTCTCTTCAATAAATAAACAAATATATATAATGGAATATTACTCAGCCATAACAAGGAAGGAAGTCTTGCCATTTGTGACAACATGGATGGACCTTGAGGGCATTATTCTAAGTGAAGTAAATCAGAGAAAGACAAATATTGTATGGTCTCACTTATATGTGGAATAAAAAACCAACCCCCCCCAACACCCCTCAAACTCATAGATACAGAGAACAGATTGGTGGTTCCCAGATATGGGGTGGGGGGTGGGTAAAATGGGTGAAGGTGGTCAAAAGGTACAAACTTCTATTTATAAAATGAATAAGTTCTAGAGATGTTGTAGGGTAGGAGAGAGGAAAGAATGTCTTATACTCTTTTATCATACTTTATGGTGATATAATTTGTCTAATTTTGATACAATCCTGATTGATACCAACATAAAAGTAATATCATTTTAACTTCCTTAAAAAGTGTCTTTACTGGTTTTTAAAATTACAAAAGTAACTCACAGTTTAAAAAATTCTAATAATACAGAGGTAATATAACAAGGATAAATAAATAAAAGTCATTTTCCCCCCATTCCATTCCCCTAGAGGTAATCACCATTCATTGTTTAATGTGAGATCTTTTCATGGTTTTTCTATGTATGTATATGCAAATAATATGTATACATATGTATGTGTATACAAATATATATGTGTGTGTATGCATTTATATACACACCCCAGGATATATGTATTTATAAATCTACTTAATTTTAAAATGTTAACAAAAAGGAGATGATAAACTACATGCTTTTTCATATATTTCATTTCTCTGAACAATGTGGTATGAACATCTTTCCATATCAGTACATATGTATCTACTTCATTCTTCTTAGGTATAAAATATGGATCTAACATAATTAATCCCCTATATATGGACAATAAGGTTATTTTTATTATTATAAACAATGCTGCACTAAAATACAAGTATCTTTATACACATTTGTGCTTGTTTCTGGAGTCAGATTTCTAGAAGTTAGATTTCTGGATTAAAGGCTATGGACTTGAATATTTCTGTTGTTTATTATCAAATTGTCCTTCCAGAGTGGTTGGCTTCCACATGGTTACAAACTCTTCCTGTGAATAGGACCAGACTGTGATATGTGATTGTTTTCAACAGGCTGGGAATGTGGTGCCTCAGAATTCCTTAAGCCTTTAGTCTTACTCAGGCAAGGGGAGGCTCAGTGATGTGTGGGCAAGGGTAGAGAGGCAGGGCTCATGCAGCAGAACTCTGCTTCTTCTCTACTGTCCTGAGCAATTCTGTTCTGGCCCAAATTTGCAGATCCACTCAGCATATCAAAAACTGCAGTTGACCAGACCCACCTATCTTAACAGTTTAACACTAGTTTTATTCAGGCATACTTTTGAGGGGATTTCACCTCCCATTTCCTCCTTTGCAAGAAATAAGTTATCAGTTATTCAGTAATCCCTGAGATGAATTCTAATACACATAATTTCCTGCATCTCCTTGTATTTCGAGGATTGTTGTCCTGCAGTCATCCTGGCTAGCCCATTTGTCTTCTTTGTCCATTGACCATCACAGCAACCTGTGTGAAAAGCTTCCTTTGTCCTATCAGCAATGTCAAGTGTTGGCATGTGTTATCTCTCAGTTTTCCTTGCAGCCTTGTTCTTGTTCATGTGATGACTTTAATAATTTTTGTGGTCTTACTTCCCCCTCACCCCCTAATTTCTCACAAGTGGGTTTGTGGCCTGCCCAGTGAGTCCTGCTCTGAAGTTTCTTTTCTACAAGCTGTGCGTCAGTCTTCTTGTTTAAATTCTTTCGTAGTTCTTTGGATGTCTTCCTGTTTCTGTCACCTGCAGTACCATAGCTAGATCTGCTATCCATCTTTAGGAATCCAGCAATAAAAACCAAAGAAACAGGCTAGTTGGACCTTCACTGCTGGGCTCAGGATTTCTACCTCTCTTTTGTAAATATAGATCAAACATGGTAGGTAGAAGTAACCATATTCTTTTTGAAGGGAATCTTTGATATTCAAAATTGTTGTATTTTATCACTGTATTGAGCCATTGCAGCCCACATATAGTGGGAGGAAATGTTTAAGTTTTAAGCACTTGAAAGGCTTTTCTGCCAGAGTTAGCAGCGACTTGTCAGGCAAACAACTTCTGAGGAGCAGATTTGATCTTGACAACCCTCATATGATAGGGCACAGGCTTTGAAATGAGAAACCAGGAAAGACTTTAGAGAGAAGGTGTCTATTTCATGGCCTTATGGGTCTTTACCTGTCAATAGGTAATTTTTTAAAAAGCCTCCAAACAAAGGAGATAGACATATAGATCTTTCATAGGGTAGAATCAGAACTGAATCTGTGTTATCAGCCAGGCTAGTCAGACTAGGGAGAGGCCAAGGTTAGTGGCTGGTAGTATGGCTGCTACCTGTGTTATCATCATAGCCAGGGTGCATGGTATAAGTGAATCACTGACCCTGTGGTTAATGGTCTGACCAATGTCCTTAGATCAATAAGCTTCCCATCCAGTGTGCTATGGATAATGGTGTGCAGAGAATGAGTTATAAGAATGCCAAGATGTTGACCTGATAGGACCTGGAGCATCAGGAGCACCTGGGCTGCTCACCTCTGGCTTCAAGTAATTTCTCTCATTTAAGTGTATGTTACAAATAGCATAATTTTCTCTGTGTTCCCTGAAGTGGAAAGGTTGGAAACATTACCAGTGCCTTGGTAAATCTGTCCTTGAAGTCTAGTGGTTAATGAAAGTATGGGATTGAGGATGGTTATAAATGCAGCATAAGAAGAAAACATGAAGTAAAATGAGCCCAGAGTAGTGCACTACACTAATGTGAAAAGAGTAAGGAGGGAAAGAGGAATGCCATTGGATGGTTGGATGAGAGCAGATACAGTGATTTGTTGTTGTTGTTCTGGCAACAGAGAAAAAGAAAGTCCTTGAATTTTCCTTAAAGGAAAAATAACTCCTAGACTCTGAATGGCATTTGTGTTTGCATCCATTCCACTAGACTGTGGACTTCTTGAGAACAGGTTCTGTGTTTTAAGTCTTTTTATCCCAAACACCTAACAGAGTGCCTAATAAATAAATATTTGTTGAGACTCCAGGAAGGCTCATGCCAATGAGTACTTCCCAGAACTTCTGCTGCCAGTGTCCTTGTCCTCAGAGTGAGACACAGCCACCCCCCACCTCTGCAGGAGACCCTCCAACACTAGTAGACATTCTACAGTTCCTGGAACACAGGATTGCAGCACTTGAAGGTTCTGATCTTCTCATCCTACCAGAGGAGAGACCAAGGCACAGCAGGGACAGAGACATGGTACAAGGGACCTTATGAAAATGATGCCCAATATTGAGAGGGCAGACAGCAGAAGCAAGAAGAACTACAGTCCTGCAGCCTGTGGAACAAAAACCACATTCATAGAAAGATAGACAAGATGAAAAGGCAGAGGGCTATGTACCAGATGAAGGAACAAGATAAAACCACAGAAAAACAACTAAATGAAGTGGAGATAGGCAAACTTCCAGAAAAACAATTCAGAATAATGATAGTGAAGATGATCCAGGACCTCGGAAAAAGAATGGAGGCAAAGATCGAGAAGATGCAAGAAATGTTTAACAAAGACCTATAAGAATTAAAGAACAAACACCTATAAGAATGAATAGCCAAAGCAGTCTTGAGGGAAAAAAACGGAGCTGGAGGAATCAGACTCCCTGACTTCAGACTATACTACAAAGCTACAGTAATCAAGACAGTATGGTACTGGCACAAAAACAGAAACGTAGATCAATGGAACAAGATAGAAAGCCCAGAGATAAACCCACGCACCTATGGTCAACTAATCTATGACAAAGGAGGCAAGGATATACAATGGAGAAAAGACAGTCTCTTCAATAAGTGTTGTGAGGAAAATTGTACAGCTGCATGTAAAAGAATGAAATTAAAACACTCCCTAACACCATACACAAAAATAAACTCAAAGTGGATGAGAGACCTAAATATAAGACCGGACACTATAGAACTCTCAGAGGAAAACATAGGAAGAACACTCTTTGACATAAATCAGAGCAAGATCTTTTTTGATCCACCTCCTAGAGAATGGAAATAAAAAAATAATAAACAAATGGGACCTAATGAAACTTCAAAGCTTTTGCACAGCAAAGGAAACCATAAACAAGACGAAAAGACAACCATCAAAATGGGAGAAAATATTTGCAAATGAATCAATGGACAAAGGATTAATCTCCAATATATATAAACAGCTCATGCAGCTCAATATTAAAAGAACAAACAACCCAATCCAAAAATGGACAGAAGACCTAAATAGACATTTCTCCAAAGAAGACATACAGATGGCCAAGAAGCACATGAAAAGCTGCTCAACATCACTAATTATTAGAGAAATGCAAATCAAAACTACAATGAGGTATCACCTCACACCAGTTAGAATGGGCATCATCAGAAAATATACAGGCAACAAAAGCTGGAGAGGGTGTGGAGAAAAGGGATCCCTCTTGCACCGTTGGTGGGAATGTAAAATTGATACAGCCACTATGGAGAACAGTATGGAGGTTCCTTAGAAAACTAAAAATAGAACTACCATATGAGCCAGCAGTCCCACTACTGGGCACATACCCAGAGAAAACCATAATTCAAAAAGACACATGCACCCGAATGTTCATTGCAGCACTATTTACAGTAGCCAGGTCATGGAAGCAACCTAAATGCCCATTGAGAGAGCAATGGATAAAGAAGTTGTGGTACATATATACAATGGAATATTACTCAGCCAAAAAAGGAATGAAACTGGGTCATTTGTAGAGACGTGGATGCATCTACAGACTGTCATACAGAGTGAAGTAAGTCAGAAAGAGAAAAACAAATATCGAATATTAACACATATATTTGGAACCTAGAAAATGGTACAGATGAACCAGTTTGCAGAGCAGAAGTTGAGACACAGATGTAGAGAACAAACGTATGGACACCAAGGCGGGGAAGCAGCGGAGCGTTGGGGGGGTGTTGTGATGAATTGGGAGATTGGGATTGACATGTATACACTGATGTGTATAAGATGGATGACTAATAAGAACCTACTGTATAAAAAAATAAATAAAATTAAATTCAAAAAAAATTTGGTCCAAATGATCAGGCACTAACTAATTGTAAAAGAAGAAATTAATTTAACTCAACAAACATTTTGGAGCCACTTATTATTACGTACTAGGCTCTGGGCAATCAGATGAGTTAGAAATGCCATAGTCTTTAAGGAGTTCACAGTTTAGAAGAGGAGACAGACATATACTACATTGTTACAGGTGGCTCACAGAGACTAAAAAAGAGAAAATTAAATACCAAAAAGGCAATGATCAATTTTATCCTGGGGAGTGGTTAGGAAACCAGAGGTGTTGCTTTAATTGGGTTTATTTTTAAAAATTCATTGAAATATAATATATACATAGTGTACATGTATATAAATGTACAGCTTAATGAGTTTTGGCAAATTGAACACACCATGTAATCCAGTATCCCAGAAACATCCCTCATTTTCCCTCCTAGCCACTAACCCCTCAAATTAACACCTATTTGACTTCAAACAGCTTAGAGTATTTATGCCTACAACTAGTGCTTTAAGTAACAGGAATCATACATGTGCTCTTTTGTGTGTCTGGTTTCTTTAACCGAATATTATATCTGTGAGATTCATCTGTATTTTGGGGTATAGGTGAGGATCATTCAGTCTCCTTGTTGTCTAATATCCCATGATGAATATTAATTATTTATCAATATATTCAACCTTAGTAGATCCTTCAAACAGTTTTCCAAAGTAGTTGTACTAATTTATACTCCCAACAGTAGATGAGAGTTTTGGTTGCTCTACTTCCTTGCAAACACTTGATATTTTTTGTCTTTTCATTTCAACCATTCTGCTGGCCAATCATGTGGTAGTTTAGCAGATTTTGAAAGATGTACTGTGTGTCATCAGGCAATTTGGCTGGTGTAGGGGGGGGCCCTGGGGAGGATCAGAAAGGGTGTTCAAAAAAGGAGGACCAGTGGGAGTCCTCAGATGTGAATTCTGTGAGCCTGGTGAGTTGCAGGTAAATCATATACACAAAAAAATATGTCTCCAAAGTATTGTTTGTAGTAGAAATTTGTAGTAAAGTTTGGAGTTAAAATGGACTTTATATCAATACAATTTGCCATCAGCTGATGAGTCAACCACAGTTATAAGCTTGCAACCCTGAAAGGAATAAACAAATGGCATCTCAAATCAGACACTCTGTGACATTAGTGGCTTGTATATAAGTACAGGTTAAAAAAATTATGAAAATAATAATAAAGTGATGCTCCAATAGGTACTCACCTACAGGATGTCTTTGCCTAGGGAAATAAGGAATGCATGTCCTACACAGTACCTCCAGAGTGCTCCTGGCATCTACCACACTGCTTGGTAATGTGGCTGTGTTTTCCAGTTGCCAATCACGTGAATAATTGTTTCTATCATCTTTAGTAACAGAACACCCAGTTTTATTTTGGGGGGAGGTGTTGTCAATATGCCTGGTTAAAGACTAGATTTCCCAGTTTCCTTGCAACTAAGTTCTGGCCTAATGAAATTTAAGTGTAAATATTGTATGCCACTTGGGGGCACTATCCTTGCCAGGGAGAAGATATACCCTTCTTTGCCCACCCTTTTTCCTTTTGGCTTGCATAGGGATGTGATAACAGGAGCTTGAGCAGCCATTTTGGACCAAAAAGTGGAAGCCACGTGCTGAGGATGGCAAAATGAACCCAAATGCCTTACTTGATAAAGCCACCATACCAGCTCTGGACTGCCTACCTCTGGATTTCTTTTTCTATGAGAGAGAAGTAAACCTCCATCTTGTTAAAGCAGTGTTATTTTGTGCCCTCTCTCTCTTTCTCTCTCTCCCCCTTTCTCTCCCTCTCTTTGGTTATTTGTAGCCGAGTATAATATTAACTAATAACTGTGTATTAGGAAGAGGAAAGCTCTTCTGGGAAACCAGTGTTTCCAAGTGAAAAAGAAAGGACATGAGCTTTTAAGTAAATGCACTGCCTGTAGTTCTCTATAATACTATAGGTGTGGGGTTTGTGTGGGATCTGATACACTGCAAATAAGCCCTTGTAGAATTGAATTGAATTGTTGCCCAAACCAATATAAAAAGATCATTGTATTAGTTTCCTATTGCTGCTGTAACAAATTACCACAAATTTAGTGGCTTAAAACAACTTTATTATCTTACGGGCATAAGTCTAAAATCAGTTTGGGCTAAAATCAAGATGTTAGCAGGCTTGTGTTTCTTCTGGAAGCTCTAGGGGAGAATGTATATCCTTGTCTTTTTATAGCTTCAAGAAGCTGCCTACATTCTTTGGCTCATGGCCACACATCACTCCAACCTTGGCTTCGATCATCACACAGCCATCTACCTCCCTTTTATAAAGACCCTTGTGATTATGTTGAGCCCACCTGGATAATCCAGGGTAATCTTCTCATTTCAAATTCCTTAACTTAATCACCTGTTAAGTAACATATTCACAGATTCTAGGGATTAGGACATGCCCATCTTTTGGGGGGCCGTTATTCGGCCTACCATAGTCATGTTATAGCCTCACCTTATCTATAGTGTGAGTTCTTCTCATTTATAGGGGTCAGGTGCTAGGAGGAATGGTGTGATGGAAGGAATATGGTTTGGAGTTAGCATACCTAAGAGTCCCAGAGCTGCTTCTAAGTAGCTGTGAAGCCTTGGACAAGTCATTTAAACTCTCTTGGCTCTCATTTTTTAGTGAAATGAGGGTATTGGACTGGATCAGGGAGGCAAATACCAGGTAGGCATACTGTCAACCCTTCCTCCTATACCTATAACAGAGATAACTACTTGTTCAAGGCCCTTTCTCTTGTGAGCTTGTTCCCAGCCTTCTAAACAGCTACTGCCAGGTGGCCGAAACTGAGAAAAAATGTATTTTCTCTCCCTGAACAAGATCATCTCTAAGGCCTATGACCTAAACTGTTAAAACACATACACAGCTAAAACTTAAGTAGCCTCATCATGGATCATTGAGTGCTCAAATTCCACTGATTCCCTTTCTTTGCAAAATATTTTCTTCCCCAGATTTTCCCTAGGTCAATTAACTTGGCTAATCAGTATTTCTTATCTCCCTACTTTTCCTCTGAAGAGAGCAGTTAGGAACCAAAAGAGAAATAAAGGTTTGAAAGGTCTCCTACCTGTCTTATCAATCAGGTATAAATGCGAGTTGCCTATACAGAAACCCTGCCCTGCCATCACACCTAAGACCCCATGTGCTACCAGACTGTGGTTTAGCTTGAACTTGTAATTTATACTTACACTTCCACTTACACCTATACCTATACCTACATTTACACTTATACGTAAAAGCTCATGTCATTTCTTGATGGAGCTTGTCTCTCTCTTATATACAAGAGAACACAACAACAAATTATACTTTTATTGCCAGACCCCAACGCTAAAAAGAACTCATTCAAAAAGCAGTTTTGACCAGACATGACCAGACATGTGAAGCATCTCACTGAGGGTAGGTGCAAAACATTAAAGTCATATAGCTTAGATCATGGAAAAAACTGCGAGACAGGATGTAAACTCACTTCTATTGGAAGGAGTGTAATGTAAAAAAAGAAAAGCAACACACAGCTAGAGTTAAGTTGCTCACAAGGAGCAAAGTCAGGTCCCAGACAAACCTCAGAAGTGTCAAATGATCAAACTGTCTATAATATGTGGTTTCTGTCATACATTATGAAAAATGAAAGGGTAATTTTCTGTTAAGACGATTGTCTCTTATCAGATTCTGCGCAGACTTACTGAAGCCGGACTCTTTCAACTCTTTTTAGTTTGTAAGGTTTTCCAAAGAAAAGACAGTCTTTCTGTTTATTCTAAAAGCCCTCCTCATCAAAGTAGAAACTTAGATTGCTTCATTTTGTAACCACGGGTCAGAGAAGATGCCTCTTCTGAGATGTGAGTTCTGCACTGGAAATTCTTGGTAGAGGTGCAGAGGTGTGCTGTTCTGGAATGGGCTGCCTTCCCTGAAAGCTAAAGCATCCCTCTCCATAATTAGGTATTTGCCATCCCATAAGCTTGTTTTATTATCCTTACAAAACTTATTGGTATCTGAAATTATTTTGTTTACCTTGGGTGTTTACCTTGGCAACCCATGTGTGATGAGTGGGAGTGCTGATCTAGGTTGCAGGCTTGTTTTCTTTGGCCAGTATAGTGATATATATCAATTTTGAATCTGAAAGTCTTTAGGCATGCAGAACTCTTCAGCTCAATATAATAATCACCACTCCCTGTAGTCTCAAACATAGCTTCTTCACATATTTTAGTTCTCTACCTGGTGCAGTGAGGCATTGGAATGTGGGAACTGTGGCTTCCATATAGCAGGTCTGCTGAGAGACCTATAATATCATGGAGTGGGGACCTCGTCTGTACCCGTGTGTATAATGGTAAGCATTCGCTGGGGTACAAACTGAGAGGTTTTATTTCTGGCTCCTTCTAACTTGTTGTGGGTCAAAGAGAGGACATTTTACCCTTTTCACTATTTTCACTTTCTCATCTGTAGGAAGGTTAGTGGTGCAACAGGAATTGAAAGGAAAATGGGTAGAGGCCCTGTTAAGATTTTTTTTTTTTTTTTCGAGAATCGGTACGCTCCAGATGATGAGGAATGCCTTCTAGGCAGGCTTTTTCAGAGAACTGAACTGCCTCCTTAGATGGGGAACAAAAGTTTACAAGTCTTATTCTTGTAATACCCATCTCTGTGAGAGATGAGGTAAAGAAGAGCCAGTCAGCATGGTAGGAAGAATAATGCTCCCCCCGGCCTCCAAAGATAGCCACGTCCTAATCCCTAAAACCTGAGAATTTGTTACCTTATGTGGCAATAGGAACTTTGCAGATGTGATTAAGTTAGGGTCTTTGACATAGGGGAGATTATCCTGCATTATCCATCCAAGAGGGCCCAATATAGTCACAAGGCTTGTTATAAGGAAAAGGGGGAGGTAGGAGAGTCAGAGTCAGAAAAGGCTATGTGATGATAAAAGCAGAGGTCACAGTAATGCCATTGCTGAAACAGGGCCGTGAGCCAAGGAAGGTGGGAGGCTGTTAGAAGTTGGAAAAGGCAAGGAACATGCTCTCCTCTAGAGCATCTGGAAGGAATGCAACCCTCCCTCCCCCTGAATTTTTACCCAGTGAGACCCATGTCACCCTTCTGACCTTCAGAACTGTTAGACAATAAATTCATGCTGCTCTAAGAAACTAAGTTTGTGGTAATTTTTTATAGCAGCTTAGGAAATGAATACAGTGAATCAATATTTATTGAGCATCTATTGGGAGCCAGGAACTGTGCTATGTTCTCAAAATAAAAGATAGACATGGTCCTTAAACATACTTTATTAGGGAAGGAAAACATTAAACAAATGCTTATAAATAATAGTTGAACAATTAGAAGTGTGAGAAATGCTGCAACAGAGAAATTCAGTGCTATGAGAACATAAAACAAAGACAAACATGACCTTGACTGGGGTGAGTCAAAAGGGATACTTAGGCTGAGATTCAAATGCTGAATAGTAATTAGCTATGAGAAGAGATCAAGCAAGAGTCCAGGCAGAGGGGCCGGAATGGCAAAGGCCCAGAGTGAACATGGTGTGTTCAAGGAGAAGGAAAACCCAGTGTAACTGGTATGCTCAGGATGTGGGGAAGAGAGGTAGGAGATGAGGCTGGGAAGGTAGGCAGGTCCAGATAACACAGGGCTTTGATGAGCACATTAAGCTCATGTTGAGATTTTGGACTTTGTTTTTCAAAACCATAGGAAGCGCCTAGATTGTGTGTTTTTCCAATGGGCTAACTGGACATCAGAACTGGATTTTCTAGGTTGACACATTTAATTGCCAGCATGAGACCCTCCAGCATATTTTTTCTCTGTTGTGTCTACCAGGGTGGCTGCAAGTGTTAAATGTTGCAGTTAGAGGATAGTGAAGGCATCAAGAATCTGAATTACTGAGCTGATGGATGGAGAAGTTTCTTCGAAGTCCCCTGGATCTGCAGCAAACTTTGAGTTAGAAATAAGCCTCTGTTGTGTTAAGCTTTTGATGTTTTGGTGGTGTTACTGCACAGCCTAGTGTTTCTTGATTAATTCAGTCATTTAACACAGTGACTCCTTGATCATCAGAGTGAACCTGGGGAACAGGTGAAACAGAGACTTCTGGATACTCACCCACCCTGTTCTGATGTAGGCCTTAGATAGAGCCAGGAAATTTATTGGTATGTTTCGTAGTAGAAACTACTGATTCTGCTAGTCTGTCTTTAGCTAGGATGACCAGAACGGGGCATGTGGGTTGAACTGTGCTGACGTGCCTTGTGGGCAGCAAACATTATTCAAAATAAGAAAGAAAACATTTTAATGTCAGTTGTTATCTTGGGGATCCTGGGACATCTTTTGAGATAACAGTATATTTAGGAATGTCAGAGAAACCAGATGTATTAGTTTGCTACAGCTGCTATAACAAAGTACCACAGACTGGGTGGCTTACACAACAGAATTTTATTTTCTCATTGTTCTGGAGGCCAGTTGTCTGAGATCAAGGTGTTAATTTCCTCTAGACCTCTCCTTGGCTTATGGATGGCATTTTCTCCTTGTGTCTTCGCATGATCTTCCTGTGTGTATCTGTGTCCTAATCTCTTCTTATACAGATGACAGTCACATTGGATTAGAACCCATCCTAATAACCTCATTTTGCCTCTTTAAAGATTCTACCTTCAAATAGAGTTAAATTCCAAGGTACTGGGGGTTAGGACTTCAACATGTGAACTTGGGGAGACATAATTCAACCCCTAACACTAGACTTTAAGGAAATGCCCTTATTTTATGCAGCCTGCAAAGAGAGTAACTTAACTCAGAGATGGAGGTATTTCTAATTAAGAGAGGAGCTACATGATTTATGTGGTGGTGAGTCTAATTCACTTACAACTTAAGTAAACAGATGCCATTTTCTACAATAAATATATTTTGCATAGTGAATGTACTATATGTGCTTCTAGGTTGAAGATTATATTCCAAGGAAAGTTTGCACAGGAACCTTGAAATTCAATTTTGAATGCATATCCCAGAAGGAGTGGAAGTCTCTTGAAAATCTTGGTAAGTATCTTGCTTTTTCTTAGCAAGTATAGCAATAGGTGTAGCTGTTTTACATTTAAATGCTTGCATGCATGCATATATTTATACTTTTAATTTAAATTTTAAGAAGAGCTTTTGCCCATTTGTCTGTTCTCATAGTTTCTTATGCTCCTGAGGATCTGGAATATAAATATTTTTCCTTGAAACTCTCACTTATCTTACTGAGGAGGGAATAACCAGTCCAGTCTTGAAAGATTTTAAGCGCTATTCCCAAAGTTTACAACTGTGACCTATAGTGTCTTTCAAGTTTAACCAGGTTATCTTCAGAATATGAGAAAAGTGAGACTGGGGAAATTAGGTGACTGGTGAAGCCCACTTTGTCACCTAGAGACAGAGCCAATATTACAGGTCGTATACCTTAAGGCTTATTGTAGAGCTGTTGGCTCCACATGCCTCATGGCAGGAGAGATTTATGGCATGTTTACAGTATATGTATGGTACATTTATAATGTAGTTCAAAAAGTTTATTTAATACCTTGAATACATTTTGGGGCTTCACTAGCTTTCCAGTTAAATACCAGGTAGAGTTCTATTGTAAAACACCAAACAACCAAGCAAAAACAAATGAGGGGATCATAGAGTATAGAGTTGGAAACATTTTTCATTGCTCACCTTTCTTCAGATCCCTACTGAGAAGAATACTTTGTCAGTTAGATGGGCTAGGTTGTGTTACAATAACAAACAATTCTAAATCTCAGTGGTTTGACTCAGCACAGGTTTATTTATCACTCACAAAGTGAGTGTCCAAAGTGGGTCAGCAGAGGGTTTACTCTGCTCCAAACAGATCTGGGTACCTGGGCCAATAGGGGCTCTTCCCTCTTGTAATGGCACCATCTGGAAAACATGGCCTTTGTGGCCACCTTAACAGGGAAGAAAGTACTCAAGGGTCTCACTGGCAGTTAAACACTCTGGCCTGGAAGTGATACATGCCATTTCCCCTCACAAACCATTAGCCAGAAATGGACATATGCCCTGTCTAACAGCAAGAGGGTAGAGAACTATAATCTTCTGGATTTCAGATAGGAGAAGGGGACTGAATAGAGGTGAGCACTAGAAATCTCCACCCTAAATGCTTTTCCTCTTTGGGATCCCATTTCTTCATTTATTAATTTATTCAACCAAGATGTGCTCGATATGGAGTTATGTACATAGCTGAATAAGACAGACGTTATCTCAGCCTTTTTGGAGCTTACAGTTTTGAGGCAGACAAATAAAAAATAATGCTGTTATAAATTTTAATAAGTGCTCTGAAAAAAAGGAAAGATCAATGATAGATAATAATGGTTATTAGAAGAGACCTACACAAGTAGGTGGAAAAAAGAAAACTAAATCACTAAATGGTTTCATGAGTGAGGCCAATTAAAAAGAAAGGCAGGCTTCCCTGGTGGCTCAGTGGTTGAGAGTCCGCCTACTGATGCAGGTGACATGGGTTTGTGCCCCGGTCCGGGGAGATCCCACATGCCGCGGAGCGGCTAGGCTTGTGAGCCATGGCCGCTGAGCCTGCGTGTCTGGAGCCTGTGCTCCGCAACGGGAGGGGTCCCAACAGTGAGAGGCCCGCGTACTGAAAAAAAAAAAAAAAAAAAAAAAAGAAAGACAACTACAGTTGACTTAATTAACATGGGTTTGAACTGTGAGGGTCCACTTACATGTGGATGTTTTTCAATAGTATGTGCTATAGTATGACGTTATCTGCAGTTGGCTGAATCCAAGTCTGCAGAACCAGGGATATAGAGGGCTGACTGAAAGTTATAGTCACGGATTTTGACTGTGTGAGGGGTGGACACCCCTAACCCCCATGTTGTTCAAGGGTCAACTGTATATGCAAGTGATTTTCAGATTCTCAGTTAGTAAATCACCATAAACATTAGAATTATTTGTGGTTTGGGTTCCATCACAAGCAGATCCTGAGATAGAGATTTAAGTATAAGTATGCAGTTTATTTTGGTAAGAGAGATGAAAGGAAGCATTGATAGAGGAGTGAGGAAGCAAGAAGGAAGGGACGGCAGCTTATGAAGGGGGCATTATAAAGCCAGCTACCACTGTAGGTGACTGTAGCTTAACCTCACTGGGGAAACTGAGTGTCAGTGTAAAGCACATGTTAATATACCATTTCCTGTTAGTCACTGGTTGAGGGCTGCTCTCTTGGGATGTAATGCCAGTGTGTATTGCACATTATGATTCCTCTAGAGTTTTCTTTAGATGGAGCATCTCAATGCTACCATTTGTCACTCCTTCATTCATAAAAGTTTTATAGGGTCTGTAGTGATGTCTTCTCTTTCATTCCTAATTTTAGTAATTTGTGTCTTCTCCATTTTTTTTCTTTTTAGTCTACTTCTAAGTTCTAAAGATTGTTGATCTTTTCAAATAAGACACTATTGCTGTATTGATTTTCTCTATTATTTCTTTTTAAAATTTTGATTTCCACTGTGACCTGTATTCTTTCTTTCCTTCTATTTACTTTGTATTAATTTGTTCTTTTTTCTCTAACATAAGCATTTAAAGGTATAGATTTTCCTTTAAGCACTGCTTTAGATGTATCCTGTAAATATTTATTTATTTATTTATTTATTTATGACTGTGTTGGGTCTTCGTTGCTGCATGCAGGCTTTCTCTAGTTGTGGCGAGCAGGGGCTTCTCTTTGTTGCACTGCGTGGGTGTCTCATTACGGTGGCTTCTCTTGTTGCAAAGCACGAGCTCTAGGAGCATGGGCTTCAGTAGTTGTGGCACGTGGGCTCAGTAGTTGTGGCTCTTGGGCTCTAGAGCACAGGCTCAGTAGCTGTGGTGCACAGGCTTAGTTGCTCCGTGGCATGTGGGATCTTCCCGGACAAGGGATCAAACCCGTGTCCCCTGCACTGACAGGCAATTCTTAACCACTGTGCCACCAGGGAAGTCCCTATCCTGTAAATTTTGATATGTTGTATTTTATTGTCACACAGGTTAATTAGAAATACATTTTAAAATTTCCAAATATTTGGGTGTGTTCTTTCTATTATTGATTTCTAATTTAATTTCATTGCTGTTGAAGAAGATATCTGGTGTTATTTCAATCTTTTAAAATTTATTGAGACTTGTTTTATGGCCTAGCCTATGGGCTATCCTGGAAAATGAGCCATGTGCACTTAAAAAAATGTACATTCCACTCTTTTGGGTGGGGTATTCTATATAGGTCAGTTTGGTTAAGTTAGCTGGTAATGTTGTTCAAATATTCTTTATCCTTAGTGATTTTTCTCTCTGGTTGTTCTATTAATTAGTGAGAAAAGAGTATTGCAATTCTAATTGTTGAAAAGTCTATTTCTCCTTTCTATTTTGTCAGTTTTTGCTTAACATATTTTGGGGCTCTCTTGTTAGATACATAAATATTTTTACTTTTATATCTCCCTGCTTTATTGACTCTTTTATCATTGTGAAATGCTCCTCTTGTTCACAATATTTATAGCCTGATGTCATGTTGTCTGATAATAATTTAGCCATTCCAGCTCTTTTATTGTTACTGTTTGCATAGTGTATCTTTTTCATCAGTTTACTTTACTTCTATTTATGTTTAAAGTGTGTTTCTTGTTGATTGAATATAGTTTGATCTTGATTTTTATTTCAGTTTGACAGTCTCTGCCTTTTGATTAGAATAGTCAATTTACATGTAATGTTATTATTGATGTGGTTGGATTTATGTCTGATGTGTTGCTTTTTGTTTTCCATTTTCATATCTTTTTTTGGGTCCTATATTCCTGTTTTACTGCCTTCTTTTGTGCTAGTGCACTTTTTAAATTCCTTTGTTGATTTTTTTAAAGCTGTTTTGAATTATTTCCCTAGTGGTCACCCTAGAGATTATAATATGCATATTTAAGTTTTCACAATCTACTTCAAGTTAGTACTGACTTAAATCTCATAAATTATAGCAACTTTGTTCCATTATAGCTCCATTCCCTTCTCCCTTCTTTGTGTTATTATTGTCAAATATACTTCATCTGTTGGGTTAGATGTAAAAACCTAACAATACATCTTTACAATTACTGTTTTAACCAATCTGTTTTTTAATGATTTTTTTTTAATTAAGAGAAATACAAGAAAAAAGAAAGAAAAAGAAAAAAATATAGGCAGTCTTTTATATTTACCCACATATTTACAATATCTGGTACTTTTCCTTCCTTCCTTCATTTTCATTACCATCTACTGTCATTTTCTTTCAGCTTGAAGGACTACTCCTATTATTTCTTGTAGGTTAGGTCTACTAACAATGAATTCTCTGTTTCTCCATGAATGTCTTTATTTTCTGTTTATTTTTGATGAGTAGTTTGCTGGATGTAAAAGTCCTTTTTGGACAGTTTTCTTAACACTTTAAATAATTAATTCCATTGCTGGCCTCCATAATTTCTGATGAGAAATCAGTCATTAACCATTTTGTTGCTGAGTTGTTTTCCTCTTAATATTTTTGGGATTTTCTCTTTTTCTTCCAGAAGCCTGACTATAATAGGTCTTGGTGTGGATCTCTGTATTCATCCTACTTGTCTTTTTTTGAGCTTCTTGGACCTGTGGATTGACATTTTTCATATAATTTTGAAAGTTTTTGCTCCTTTCTTCACATACATTTTCTGCTCCTTTCTCTTTCTTTCAGACTTTTCATTATAGAAAAGTCAGTCTACTTGGCCTTGTTCAACAGATCTCTGGTCTTTTTTCTCAGTTTTTTTTTCCCCTTTCTTCTATGGATTACAAACATTTTATCAACCTATCTTCAAATTCACTGGTTCTGGGACTTCCCTGGTGGCACAGTGGTTAAGAATCTGCCTGCCAATGCAGGGGACATGGGTTTGATCCCTGGTCTGGGAAGATCCCACATACCGCAGAGCAACTAAGCCCGTGCACCACAACTACTGAGCCTGCACTCTAGAGCCTGTGAGCCACAACTACTGAGCCCTCGTGCTACAACTACGGAAGCCTGCACACCTAGAGCCCGTGCTCTGCAACAAGAGAAGCCACTGCAATGAGAAGCATGCCCACCGCAACAAAGAGTATCCCTGCTCTCCGCAACTAGAGAAAGCCAGTGTGTGGCAACAAAGACCCAATGCTGCCAAAAAAAAAAAAAAATTCACTGGTTCTTTGCCTTTTCAAATGTGATGTTAAATAAATCTAGTAAATTTTTCATTTTGGATGTTGTGCTTTTCATCTCTAAAATTATTTGTTTTATTTGATATTTTTACTTTCTCTATTGACATTTTGTACTTGTTGAGTAATTTTCAAAATAATTTCTTTTAATTTGCTGAATGTAGTTCTCTTTAACTCTGAACATATTTATTAGATCTGCTTTGAAATCTATATTTGGTGAATCTAACATCTGTGCCCAGTCAGAATCAGTTTCTGTTGGCTTTCTCTCTTTCTCCCTCCCTCCCTCCTCACTCCCTCCCTCCCTCCTTTCCTTCCTTCCTTCCTTCCTATCTCTCTTTCTTTCTTTCTTCCTTTCTTTATCATCTATCTATCTATCTGAGTCTGGATCACATATTTCTGTTTCTTTGCATGTCATATAATGTTTGATTAAAAGACTGGACATTCTCATACTATCAATATAGGAACCCTTTATTTTGTTTTATAACCTTTTATATAGCCAAACAGATGCAACCCATTTCATACATGTTCTCAAGGTAAACAATAACTACTCCTCAAATAAGAGCACTTGATTAGCACATATAGTTCATCCTAAATTTGCCTGGTAATTGAGGTAGCAAACATGTTTACTAATTGCCTTTATCCAAAGGGAAAATAAAATAAAATAAAATTCTCATTTATTTATGACAGGAGGATAATATATCTCTTTACCAGATTACACATGACATACATCACATTTTCATTTAATGCATATTCAACTATAAAACTGTTTTTTCCTCTTCTACTATTGTGGACAGGTTTTCCAAGTTGGCAGATTTTCTTTTTTAATTTTGTTTCCCCAAAAGTAGTTGCTGGCCATGCCAGGGAGGCGCTATACTGCATGTTTTTCTTGTTTAAACTAATAGCCTTCTCCTTATTTTTCTTTCTCTCTTTCTTGGTAGCTGTTTTAGGAGCATCAGTGCTTCTGAATCTTAGGGAGACTCTAGATTTCATCAGTTCCTTTCTCCCATATCACCTAGGTATACTTTCACAATTGTCTGTAAAGTGCTAAGCAAACTCAACTGTAAGGTAGGAAATAAGTAACAATTAATACACAAATAGACTCTCCTTTTGGTCCTTCAGTGGATATGTTTTAGATAACTCCTTTGTAAGAGTAAGCACAGAAATCAGAGGGATTTTTATTTTTTTAGCCAATATGGTTATCATGGATTGGTACTCTGGTCTAGCAATTCAGTGGGGTGTGCAGATATTTTTCCTACAATCTCATCCTTTCTGAAGACATGTCTCTTTTCTGATTTAAGATTTTAAGGAACTCTTGTACTGAGGGGCTTGAGTAAGTGTCCTACAACTATGTAGTGTTGGAATGAAGATGAGAGGATCATCAGTTGTGCTTTTGTTTGACCTACATACTCACAGAGAGGTGAGGGAGTTGGGAGCCATGAAGGGTGGTGGATAAGGCCTCATCTCAGGTCCTCAAGAAGGTGAACCACACATATGCTTCCTCACTCCTCTACTCTCTTTTTCTTCTAGTACCACCCATGTTCTCTCTTCAGTCCTCTCTTTAAGTCCTCTCTACCCAAAGTCCCTGCCCTCACCCTCAGTTATCACTCTTGCACTTCCTTCAGGATAGTGAAACAGTAGGCTCAGACCCATTCTAGACCCAGCCCTGCCTTCCCCTGACTTCCCTGTTGGTCACAGGGAACAGGAATTCAGTTCCATCTCTCTCTGCTGGCAAAGCTAAAGCTGGTTTTTCTCCTAAAATACTTGATGACAAATGCGCTTCTCCACTGGAATAATTTAATTTTTTCCAGAAAACATTTTGGTCCGTTCTGTATGAAGCATGTATATTCCTCTTATCCTTTGACCCTACTATTTACGAAAAAACAAAAACAGACCCTAGTTTTGTTATGCTGTAGGTACATTTTCCTTTGTTCTCACCTAATTTTCGTTACAAAGCGTCACTGGATTAACTGAGACTGCCTCTATATAACTTTTTGGATCAAAGGGCTCCATATTCAAATAGTTTCTCTCTCTCTGACCCCCAAATTTCTCCTGTGACAGATGGGGTTGAAATTTCAGTACTTCCACCGTGTAAAGATTCAGTATTGAAAAATGTACTTGCAGCTATAAATGGCAGAAGTGTTCCAATGAGAGAGATTGCACCAACTCTTTGAAGAGCTATCTTTATTTCTGTATGTGGCTTTGCCAATGATTCAGTGGAAACATAATAGTGATTTTGATGAGTCCTAAGTGTACATTATGAGTTTGTACGAAACTTTCAAAATTATTTTTAGTTTTTGTGAGTTAGCTGAATATAAAAAGTAATTTGGTATCTGCTCTCTTCCCTCCCATCTTCTCATAATACATTTGGTCTCCAGATGTTGAAGTAAGAAATATTTTCTCTGGAAAATAAAGCTATCAGTGTGCATTATAACATGGACAGTACTGATGCATGTCTAAAAATTAGGCTGATACAAATTTTAAATCCCTGCCATATGCTGAACTTTGGGCTAAAAGAGAAGGAAACCAAATGATCTTGTTAAAGCTCCTAGTATTCCAAGGTATCATTGCAGATGTTTTCCCATACATTATCACATTACGTTTTTTTAAACAACATTACAAAGTAGGTTTTATTCTCTCTTGATTTGCAGAGGGAGAGAGAAAGTCAAGTTTAGAGACTTGAGATCGTTTTCTCAGGGTCCCAGATATTTAGGTGCAAAGTTGGAATTCAGGACCCTTTGACTTAGAAGCCCTTGCACTTTTCCCCATGCCATTGTGCCAACTGAAGAGTTGAAAGTCCTTCATATCCAGCTATACAATAGTACCCTCAAATGTTACTTCAGTACAAGTATAGCCTTGCTTTGTATAGTCTTATGCCTCTATGGCTTAAAATGCAGAGATCATGATTTATCTAGTTTTTTTTACCAGCATTTAGCACAGGAAGTGAAATTTAGAAGAAGCTCAGTAAAAGGCTGTTAAAATCGACGAATGAATTAGACTTGGTCATCATAAAAAACTTTGCCAAAGAAACTCCTCCTTTAAGAATTTCTCTTTCTCTTAAGCTTTCCATTTACTAGAACCCATGAGATCATTCAAGGGACTTTTTCTCCTTGACTACTTTAACATTCATAAAATTATCAGACATGTCATTTTACTTTTATAATGTCTCTAACACCTGGCTCTTCCTTTTTATTTCCATTGTCACTACTTCTATTCCATCTATCTTCAGGGACTGTTTTCTCTCTCCGATTCACTCTCTCTTTTATTCTATCCATCCATCCATCCATCCATCCATCCATTCTTTCATTTCTTCAACAAATATTTTGGTAGCATTTATTAAAAACACAATACAGTGTGATAAATGCTGTAAGAAAAGATTGTTTACAGTGCTGTGAGATCACAGAAAAGGATAACTCTTACGCAATTTGGGGAGGGAGATTCAGTGACAACTTCTTGGAGGAGCGGTTATCTGAGCTGAGCTACAAAGAATCAGTTGAGTTAGAAAGGCAAAAAATGGAAAAAGGCAAAAGAACAAGTGTTCCTCCTCTGTTGCGTCACCATTTATTATTTTTTTTATTAAAAATTTAAAAATTGATGTATAGTTTACGTACAAATATATTAGTTTCAGGTGTACAACATAGTAATTCAATATGTTTGTAGATTATGAACAATACAAAGTTATAATATTATTGACTATAGTCCCTGTGCTGTACATTACATCCCTGTGACTTATTTATTTTTTAACTGGTAGTTTGTACCTCTTAACCCCTTCATCTATTTTGTTCATCCCCCACCAGCCTCCCCTTTGGCAACGAGTAATTTGTTCTCTGTATCTGTGAGTCTGATTCTGTTTTTTTATATTTGTTCATTTGTTTTGTTTTTTAGATTCCATATATGAATGAAAAATATAGTATTTGTCTTTCTCTGACTTATTTCACTTAACATAACACCCTCTAGGTCCATCCATGTTGTCTTAAATGGCAAGATTTCATTCTTTTTTTATGGCTGAGTAATATTCCATTGTATATATACACCACATCTTCTTTATCCACTCTTCTGTTGATGGACACTTATATTGCTTCCATATCTTGACTATTGTAAATAATGCTACAATGAACATTGGGGTGCATACAAATTAGTGTTTTCATTTTCTTTGGGTGAATACCCAGGAGTGGAATTGCTGGATTGTATGGTAGTTCTATTTTTAATTTTTTGAGGAATCTCCATATTGTTTTCCACAGTAACTGCACCAATTTATATTCCCACCAACAGTGCACAAGGATTCCCTTTTCTCCACATCATTTTCAACACTTGTTATTTCTTGTCTTTTTTATGATAGCCATTCTGACAGATATGAGGTGATATTATTGTGGGTTTCCTTTGCATTTTCTAATGGTTAGTGATGTTGAAAATCTTTTCATGTGCTTGCTGGCCATCTGTATGCCTTCTTTGGAAAAGTGCCTATTCAGGTACTCTGCCCATTTTAAACTCAGGTTTTGTTTTGTTTTTGATATTGAGTTGTATGAGTTCTTTATATATTTTGGAAATTAACCCCTTATTGGATATATCATTTGCATATATCTTCTCCCATTCAGTAGGTTGCCTTTTTATTTTGTTGATGGTTCTCTTCACTGCACAGAAACTTTTTAGTTTGATGTAGTCCTATTTGTTTAATTTTGCTTTTGTTTTTCTTGCCTGAGGAGACCGATCCAAAAATATATTGCTAAGGCCCATGTCAAAGAAGGTACTGCCTATGTTTTCTTCTAGGAGCTTTATGGTTTCAGGTCTTACATTTAAGTCTTTAATCCATTTTGTTTATTTTTGTATATGGTGTGAGAAAATATTCTATTTTCATCTTTTATGTATAGCTGTCCAGTTTTCCTAGCACCAATTATTGAAGAGACTCTTTTCCCAGTTGTATATTCTTGCCTCCTTTGTCATAGATTAGTTGACCATATGTGTGTGGTTTACTTCTGGAATTTCTATTCTGTTCCATTGATCCATGTGTTTGTTTTTGTGCTAGTACTATACTGTTTTGATTACTACAGCTTTGTAGTATAATTTGAAGTCAGGGAGGGTAATACCTCCTGCTTCTTCTTTCTCAAGATTGCTTTGGTTATTCAGGGTGTTTTGTGGTTCCATACGCATTTTATGATTATCTTTTCTAGTTCGTGAAAAATGCCATAGGTATTTTGATAGAGATTGCATTGAATGTGTAGATTGCTTTGGTAGTATGAACATTTTAACAATATTAATTCTTCCAATCCATGAGCATGGTATATCTTTCTATTTATTTGTGTTGTCTTCAATTTCTTTCATTAGTGTCTTATAGTTCATGAATAGAGGTCTTTCACCTCCTTGGTTAAATTTATTCCTAGGTATTTTATTCTTTTTAATGCGATTGTTTTCTCCTCTGGTAGTTCATTTTTGGTGTACAGATATGCAACAGATTTCTGCATTTTAATTTTGTATCCGGCAACTTTACTGAATTCATTTATTAGTTCTAATAGTTATTTTTTTTTAAGTCTTAACTTTTCCCATAGTATCATGTCATCTGTAAATAGTGACAGTTTTACTTCTTCCCTTCTAATTTGGATGCCTTTTATTTCTTTTTCTTCACTGATTGCTGTGGCTAGGACTTCCAAAACTATGTTGAATAAAAGTGGTAAGAATGCATATCCTTGTCATGTTCCTGATCTTAGAGAGAATGCTTTCAGATTTTCCCCATTGAGTGTGATGTTAGCTGTGGGTTTGCCATAAATGGCTTTTATTATGTTAAGGTATGTTCCATCTATACCCACTCTGCTGAGAGTTTTTATCATGAATGGATGTTGAATTTTGGTCAAATGTCTTTTCTGTATCTATTAAGATGATCACGTAATTTTTTTTTCTTTCTATTATGTGGGCCTCTCACTGTTGTGGCCTCTCCCGTTGTGGAGCACAGGCTCCAGACACGCAGGCTCAGTTGCCATGGCTCATGGGCCTAGCCGCTCCACAGCATGTGGGATCTTCCTGGGCTGGGGCACGAACCCGTGTCCCCTGCATCGGCAGGCGGACTCTCAACCACAGTGCCACCAGGGAAGCCCCTGATCACGTAATTTTTATTAATGTTATGTGGTGTATCATGTTGATTTATGTACAAATATTGAACCACCCTTGGATCCCTGGAATAAAATCACACTCAATCCTGATGTATGATCCTTTTAATGTATTGTTGAATTTGGTTTGCTAATATTTTGCTGAGGATTTTTGCATCTAGTTTATCAGGTATATTGGCCTGTAATTATTTTGTAGTGTCTTTGGTTTTGGTATCAGGTAATGGTGGCCTCAGAGAATGAGTTTGGAAGCATTCCCTCCTCTTTAACACTTTGGAATTGTTTGAGAAGGATAGGTATTAACTCTTCTTTAAATATTTGGTAGAATTCCCCTGTGAAACTGTCTGGTCCTGGACGTTTGTTTATTGGTAGTATTAAAAAAAAACTCATTCAATTTTATTACTAGTAATCAGCTTGTTCAGATTTCCTATTTCTTCCTGATTCAGTCTTGGAAAATGGTATGTTTCTAGGAATTTATCATTTTCTCTAGGTGGTCCAATTTGTTGTTGTATAACTGTTCTTAGTATTCTCTTATGATTGTTTGTATTTCTGTGATATTGGTTATAACTTCTCTCTTATTTTGAATTTTATTCATTTGGGCCCTCTCTCTTTTTTTCTGGTGCATCACCATTTCTTTTCCATTGTTTCTATTTTTCTCCATAGCAGTTCTCAACATCTGGCATACTGCATATTTCTACATATTCACCTGCCATGTCTCATATCAGAATTATCCAATGACTTCCCTTCTCACTAACAATAAAAGCCAAACTATTCACAGTGGCTGAAAAAACTACCATGAGTGGCTTCTGTCAGCCCTCCAACCTCTTTTACTAGCTATCTATTTTACGTTTGGTAGTGTATATATGTCCATGCCACTGTCTCACTCTGTCACAGCTTACCCTTCCCCCTCTCCATATCCTCAAGTCCATTCTCTAGTAGGTCTGTGTCTTTATTCCCGTCTTACCCCTAGGTTCTTCATGACCTTTTTTTTTTCCTCTTAGATTCCATATATATGTGTTAGCATACGGTATTTGTTTTTCTCTTTCTGACTTACTTCACTCTGTATGTCAGACTCTAGGTCCATCCACCTCACTACAAATAACTCAATTTCATTTCTTTTTAAGGCTGAGTAATATTCCATTGTGTATATGTGCCACATCTTCTTTATCCATTCACCCGATGATGGACACTTAGGTTGCTTCCACCTCCTGGCTCTTGTAAATAGAGCAGCTGCAATGAACATTTTGGTACATGATTCTTTTTGAATTATGGTTTTCTCAGGTTATATGCCCAGTAATGGGATTGCTGGGTCATATGGTAGTTCTATTTTTAGTCTTTTAAGGAACCTCCATACTGTTCTCCATAGTGGCTGTATCAATTTACATTCCCACCAGCAGTGCAAGAGTGTTCCCTTTTCTCCACACCCTCTCCAGCATTTATTGTTTCTAGATTTTTTGATGATGGCCATCCTGACTGGTGTGAGATGATATGTCATTGTAGTTTTGATTTGCATTTCTCTAATGATTAATGATGTCGAGCATTCTTTCATATGTTTGTTGGCAATCGAAAACAGGGATTTTTGACTCTCGTAAAATCATTTAGAAAGTCTCAATCAATAGTGGTCAAATGAATGAATGAAAGGCTGGAAAACAGGAAATGCAAAGGCAAAGATGTAAGGAATTTTAAGAAAATGCTAAAACTCTAATTTGACCTGATTCCTCTGAGATCCCAGATTGCATATAATACAGCAGTGTGGCACCTCCTTCCTTAGACGCTTGCTGAGTACTGACTTTGCTAAAGGGAAGGAAACATTTCATTTTGCTTGGTGGTAATGACTAACTTTCCCTCTCTCCCCCACATAATGTTGTTTTGAGCTTTCACCACCACCAAAGGATCCAGATTTCTCTCTAGGGCTTTTCCCTTTGACAAACACATGAGATTCTATTCCTACAGAGCTATGAATTTGCTGGTTACTGTTCATAATCACATAACAGACATTAGGAGGTGGAGGAAAGGGAAGTCGGAGTTTTTGGTTAATGGCCTCTGTTGCCTTGGTGTGTAGGAGGCAGATCATCTGCTGTGAAAGGGTGGAAGTGGGGTAGAGGTGATGAAATATTAACTGTCACTGATGAGATTGGAAAAGGTGGCTGATGAGAGGAAACAGAGTGGTTGAGCAGAACGAAGTGTTTGGGAAATACATAGTATGTAAGATGTTTGATGTTGGTTTTTGTATAATGCATCATTTGTGCTGTTGTTTTGTTAGGAAGACGAATGAATTGAACCCCAATTCCTAATGTTAGGAAACTGTCAAGCAAGAAGTAGCAATATATTGTGATTTGCCTGTAAGGATCCTTGCTGTTCTCAAATTATAGGAGCTGCTAAATGTGGGAGAATCTCATAAGACCAGGTAATCATTAGTACTTATGAAATGACCAGACATCCAGTAAGTATATGAGGAAGGGACGCAGGGACCCTGGGCCTTCTGGAAGGCAGGCCTTGGGGTTATTTCCTAGTGCTAAAGAAAGTAACACTGAGACTGTGATTTGCCAAGGGTTCCTTGTAGGAGCTGTGCCTATTACCAGGCAAAGCCTCTGGAAGGAACATCCACACTCACAGCATCACACAGGTCCCTTCCCTCTGGAGGTAGGATAGACTGTTGGAGATCAAATGTCCTGGTTCCTACCTTCATCAGACTCCCGTAAATGTCAACAGTGAGAGCTGCTTTTCAGAACAGCAATGTGGATTAGCAGAATGTCCATGGGTGTGCTGTGATCATACTCTAGATAAGCAGAATAGGGATAGAAGTAAGCAGGGCAGGGGAGAAGCAGGAATTTTAGGGGTAAGCCTAGAGCCACTAAGACTTCCAGAAGGGATGAGGAGACATCTACAAGATCTAGGACCTGGGGTCCAGGACAGGAACTTGGGGGCAGGGAATGGTTATGGCAAATCTACAAAGGAATATGAAAAAAATTTATGCCAGAAGGGACAAATTTGAGCCCATACCAAAAGAGAAGGAAGGAAAATAACATTTATAGGGTACTTATTATACACCTGGAATTTGTCCAGTACTTGTCACATAATGCTAACTATTTATATCTCATAACAGTTCTGTAAAATTACTGTAATGCCTTGATTCTGCCAATGACAAAACTGAGACCTAGAAAAGCAACGTAAGTTGTTCAGGGGTATGTGCTAACAAGCAGCCAAGTTGAGATTAATCCTCAGTCTTCCGACTCCACATTCAGAGCTCTCATTAGCTCATCCCACTTGGGCAGGAGATTGTAGCAGCCGGGCCACTGGGTGACAAGATTTTAGTCATATTCTGGCAAGGGGCCTATGCTATACACACTTGTTAAATGTCTATTGATGAATAGATACAAAGCTTACTGCTTGTTTTTCGGTTTCTGGATTCTACTCATTGCTTGGAGTCTCCTTGTGTCTTCTTTCATAGCACATTGGCCCATGGTTGATCTTCCCCAGTGCTGTGGGCCCTATTTGCCACATATGGCTAAGAAGGAAGGGTCTTTCTCCTGTTTTTCAGGTCGTGCAGCACTAACAGACATAATATCTCTCTGCTAGCAAAGCTGGGGGGATGGAGAAGGAAGAGGGAAGATGAAGCGGGAAGAGAAAGAATGTCTATCTATCTATTTCATCTCTTTCCCTACTCCCTACTCAATAGCTGTCTTTGGCACTCTCAGGCCAGGCTGAAATGAAAGCTTTCTCCTGTGTCTGCTTTCTCATTTGTTATCTGAAGAATATAGATTTCTTGAACTCTGCCCCATATCTCACCCCATTTTCCCGGAGATCTGCTGAGGGCTAGAGGCCTCTGAAAACAAACTTCCTCCCTCATTAAATTGTCTAACCTGTTTTTGAAGGGTCAATCTCACCATTTCAAATGGGATACACCCTTAGTGTGCGGCATATTGTTTCTGCTCTGCCCTTCTCCTTCCCTACTGTATTAAGCAGGGTACTCTGGAGAAAGAGAAACAACATGATATATATATCATGTTGGTTTATATATATAAATAAATAAGTAAGTAAGTAAGTAAATAAAGAAATAAATATATATTTTAATAAGGATTGGCTCACATGATTTTGGAGACTGAGAAGTCCCAAGATCCACAGTTGGCAAGCTAGAGAGTGAGAAGAACCAATGGGGTAGTTTCAGTCCAAAAGCCGACAGGCTTGGGACCCAGGAAGAGCAGATGTTTCAGTTTGAATATGAAGGGAAGAAAACCTATGTCCCAACTCAAAGGTAGTCAGGCAGAGGGAATTCCTCTTATTCATGGGAGGGTTAGCCTTTTTGTTGTATTCAGGTCTTCAACTGATTGAATGGGGTCCATGCAGATTGTGGAGGGCAATCTGCTTTACTCAGTCTACCAATTCAAATGTTTATCTCATCCAAAACACACCCTCATGGAAACGCCCAAAGTAATGTTTGATCAACCGTCTGGGCACCCCGTGGCCCAGTCAAGTTGACATATAAAATTATCCATCACACCTACTCTTGCCATCCTACTTTGTTACCCTTTGTGTCCTGAAGACCCTTCTCTTCCTTCTGATCCATGTCCATATCCTACTTACTCCATGATATCACATGTAGATTTGAAAGGACAAAATTGTCTGTGATTCTTCCCTGGATATTTGTATCATCTCATCTACTAGATTCTATACTTCTAGATGGTGACAGCAAGGATTTTATTTGTTAAACAAAAGATGTATAAATCTATTATATTATCTGTATTCTTCTTAATGGCAAGCAGGTGGATGCTTACCATTTAGTGCTATACATTCCATCTAATTGGAGAGCATGTTTTCTGACCACTTAGCTTCCCAGGAAAGCAGCTAGGGAAGGTGAGTGTTAGGAAGCTTGAGACTGACAAGGATTTCTCAGCCCTTCCCTCAGCCCTGTGCAGGTCCTCACCCTGGGGCTCTGCCCTAGGGCAGAAAGGAAAGGACTGCTTTGCTTTACTCTTGCTGGGTGAGAAGAACTGGATCTGAGAAGCTCTGTTTCAGGGTCACAGTCATTCTGGCACACCTAGAAGATTTCCTGGGTCCAAGACATTGGTTGGGGAAGCTCTGGGTAGTTGACATTTGTCTAGAGCAGGGGTTTGCAACCTTGTCACTACCGACATTTGGGCTGAATAATTCTTTGATGTGAGGGATTGTCCTGTACATTGTCAGACGTTTAGCAATATACTTGGTTTTGACCTGCTAGATGCCATGTAGCACCTGCACCCCAGTTGTGACAATCAAAAATGTCTCCAGATATTGGCAAATGTACCCTGGGGAGAAAAGCATTTAAGAACCACTTATCTTGGACTTTGTTCTTTACAAAGGAGTTCCACCTATGTTACTGCATCTGAGAGTCACTATAGCTCAGAATCAGGAAGGAACCTGTTCTTTTCTCTATTTTACACAGCTGGTCAAGTGGCAGGAAAAGAAATAGAACTCACAGCTGACTTTAAACTTAGAGCTCTTTCTTCTATATATCTCTGAGGTCAGGGTAAGAAAGCTCCCTCAGGGTGACTGATTAGAAAGATAGTAACTTGACCCCACCCTGGTGGAGATGTCAGTTTTGAGTTGAAGAATAAAATCTTTATTAAATTACAAGTTTTAACAAAGGAATACTATTTAAACACTTTGCTATTTTCAGACTTCTTAATTTCATTTTGATAGCCTTTCATTTCACTGCTTTGAAAGGGAAGGAGTTTAGATTTCCTTTCTTAAGTGGCTAGTTTTATTTTTGACCTCTAGGGTTTCCAAATCTTTCAAACCTTTTAAGAGGAGGAGGAAGGTCCTAATAAAACTTGTTCACTTCCTCTTGGGGATGTGTCATTGTGATAACAGTGTATCCAGTGGTGTTTTCCAAGAAAACCAAAATACAATACTGTACTCAAAAACAGAAGTTTGCAGTAACTGTTATTAAGACTAGATCAGAAAACTGGAAGTACTGAAATGTGTCTGAAAGACACAAAATTTCTGAGACTATAAATAATTATTTTATTTTCTGCGTTTTGTAAAGAGAAAAGGTAGTGTGTTTTTTAAAATTGGTGTCTAAAGGTAAAGAACTAAAGTTGGCTAAGTAGGGTTAAAATATAGTTAAACTTGAGATTTAATTAAAACACATTTATTTTTGTCAGGACATATTTTTTCACCTTTGAAATACAATTCAACTATGCTTAGGTATCAGCCTTTAAATTCATCATTTTCAAAGTATGTGGTAATTAATGATAATTAGTAATCTTAAATAAGGATCTACTTTGTGCCACTGCTGTTCCAGGAGCTTCGGTCTGAGGAGGCAGCATGCTGAAGCATAGGACATGGCTAGAGAGTTGCCAAGATCTGCCTTTTCTACATGTTTAAAAATGCTTTAGTGTTTTCTAGACATTTGGCCTTATTTAAATTATGTAGCCTCTTTGAACCTCAGCTTCCTCATTTCTAAAATGCAGTAATAATATCAACCTATGTTGTGAAGACTAAATAAAAAAATGTGAAAGCTTAATTAAGATTAAATTAGTATCTAATATCAATAATTCACTGATAACATCACATACAATTATGTATTAATAATATATTAGTGATTAATTAATAGTAAGCATTAATAGTAAGTGATATAAAATGAAAATTATGTGAACAATATCAGTATAAATTAACTAATATTAATCATTATTTTTGGGTACATTGAATTGGTTTTGAATAATTATGAACATTTCTGATCAACAGTGTGGGTTGGTATCTGAGGTTTTCCATATTTTTCTGCAAACTGGGTGTATTTATTTTTTATATTTTTATTTTTCTCGTTTTATTTTTGAGCGTGCTGGTGTTACTTTCCTATAGCTTAAACAATCATGTGGATGGAAACCTATCTGTAGATATGAAACAAATATCATTGGAGAAATGGTGACTAGAACTTGTGTATCACTGATTACATTTATTGGGGGAAAGATGTCAGGACTGCAGGTGAAGATGGCATTTTAAAAATTAATTAAAATTTTTAAAAATTAGATTTATTTTTTATTGAGGTAACATTGGTTTATATAACATTATATAAGTTTCATGTGTTCAACAGTATATTTCTACTTCTGTATACAGTATAGCATGCTCACCACCCAAAATTTAGTTTCCATCTCTCACCATACAGTTGACCTCTTTACCCATTTCACCCTCCCCAATCCTTCCTTTCCCTCTGGTAACCACTACTCTTTTCTCTGTATGTATGTGTTTCTTTTTGTTTGGTTTGGTTTGTCCATTTATTTTTATTATTTTTCTTTGTTTTTTTTTTTTGTTTGTTTTGTTTTGTTTTGTTTTGCGGTACGCGGGCCTCTCACTGCTGTGGCCTCTCCTGTTGGGGAGCACAGGCTCCGGACGCGCAGGCTCAGCGGCCATGGCTCACAGGCCCAGCTGCCTGCGGCATGTGGGATCTTCCCAGACCGGGGCACGAACCCGCGTCCCCTGCATCGGCAGGCGGACTCTCAACCACTGCGCCACCAGGGAAGCCCTGTTTGTTTTTTATATTACACATATGAGTGACATTATATGTCTTTGTCAGTCTGATTTATTTCACTTAGCATAATACTCTCAAGGTCCATGCATGTTTTGCAAATGGCAAGATTTCATTGTTTTTATGTCTGGGTAGTATTCCATTGAGTGTGTGTGTGTGTGTGTGTGTGTGTGTGTGTGTGTATATATATATATGTGTATATATATATATATGTATTATTTTTTTTCTTT